>NW_005187513.1:132687-142213 GCF_000239375.1 Pundamilia nyererei | reverse complement strand
TTCCTTCCTAGTTAAATTTACCCTTTTTAATTTTTCATATTTATTTCCTATCTTATTCATAGCCTTTTCCTTTTTTGTTTTCTTTAGGTCACGAGCAGTTGTCCAAGCATTTCACTACATATCGTACTGTGTATGACTGTGTACGTGACAAATAAAATTTGAATTTGAGAAGTTTTCCACAAACAGAACTGCAAAATGGGCTTATTGTCAGGTCAAATGTGTGATATATGTGTGACAGAAATCCACACTGCACACTGATGTGGCAGTAACAAGCAACCTGTCAACCAACCCCGGTGTTCACCGGTCCAGCGTACCAGTGGAAACCCGCTCAAACAGAAGCGTGAGACGTGGTAGTTTTCTTTCTATTTCAAAAACAGGCCACAAGATGGCGCAACGCACTTTAAAAATAAACCTATATCCGTCCTTGCCGCCTATTTTAAGCCTTTTTTCAAATGGTTTGCTCACAGGTTTTGTCCACGGTGCTGTGGTTTTGTACATTTCCTGCTGACAAGCTGCAAAACATGACCCAGTGTTGACTAAGTGGAGTTTCTGGCGCCTCGTAGTCTCGTCTTCCACCCGAATAACTTTTTTGATATTTACAGATTTAGTTAGATGTGTTTAGTTAGTGTATTTGGATCTTCCTCAGTAATAATGACTTAAAAATCTTTTTAAATAAAAGTATTTTTGATTTGAAGTATTTATTTACGTTGGTAATCCTTTAATATTCAGGGGTGGATCCAGTGTGTTGTGCGGGCAGCTCTCACCTGCTTTCTGCGCAGACAGCAGGTGGTCGGCGGAGCGGTGCCCTTCCCTGAGAAAGTGTGGATTAAACAGCAGCCACAGGCGCTGTGCCCACGTGGGATGTGTCCCACGTTAGAGCACCGCCCCTTAATCGCTGGACGCAGCTGCACAGAAACTACTGCCTGTCAGTCTGACTGAGGACGCACTTTACTTTCCACAGCAGTCCCGCAGCTCGATTAACCGAAGGCTCAGGCAGAAAGGCGCACAAGGTAAGTTCTGCTCTTTCACGCTGTGTACGTTTCTGATGTCATTAGTGCCAGCTGTGGGAGGTGTGACCGTGAGACACCTGATAGAAGTTTTTGATCCTGTTAAGCAACGCGATCAAAGTTAGCAGTTATTACACCGGGAATGAATGACAGGCACGCTGTTAGCGAGAAATCCAGGATTCACTCCAGTCATTACTTTGTATGCTGTTTCGTTTGTTTACTGATTTATCCACGATCACTGTTTCTCATGTCGTTGGAGCTTTCTGAACTGGTGCCAAAAACTGAAGCGTGATCATATCGCTTCCCGGTTGAAGGCTGCCTGAGAGCAGTCAGACATCTGACAGAGGCTCGTTCCTATTCTCTGATAACAAAAAATGTTATCTGCACTTCGCCCAGCCTACTTTAGTTTAGTTTTGTTTGTTTTTGGTGCTGTTGTGCTGCTGTAAGCCATAAATCGTGTGTAGTGTGCCAGCCTGTCAAACATGACTCCAGGGACCTTTATTTAAAACCCGGAATGAGATATTTTCTATGCATCGAAGTTCAAAAAGGTAAAGCTGCTGGTTAGTTAACTCTTCCTCTCACAACCACCTACTCAGTGGCTTCTAGACTCTAAATACCACCTCAGACTTTATTTATTTTGAGCTACACACCGACATACGTTGCATAATAAAGAAAGGTGTGGTGTTGGCAGCCTTTACAGGCCGGCTACTAAAAAGAAGCTCAATGAGAGGCAGAAGCCACCTGTTAATGTTTTGCAGTGTAACTACAAGTTAATACACAGCTGGACCTTGCATCTAGCAGGTCTTCCTGATGAAGCAGGAAAAAGCCCTTCAGCCTGGACTAATTTGTTTATCCTTCTTCCATGTGTTTCAACATACTGCACGAGCTCGCCGGCTGCTATGTTTCATATGGCTTGGGAGATGATTCATGAGACACAGTTTTCTGGAAGCTCTAAAGAGTCATACAAATAGCAGTAGCGCTCCTTCCTAGTGCTGTGTGAGCAATCATTTCCTGTGTAGTTTAAGAATGTGAAGTTTAGATACAGCTTAGGTTTGCCCATCGAACTGTGAGAATGAAAGATTGCTGTACAGTGCTGTACAGTGCAGCGAGGAATGCCCAAACCTCTACATTGGAGAGAGCAAACAGCCACTTCACAAGTGCATGGCACAACACAGAAGAGCCACCTCCACAGGACAAGACTCAGCAGTCCATCTGCATCTTTCTTAAGGATAAAGGACACTCTTTCGAGGATGCCAATGTTCACATTTTGGACAGAGAGGACAGATGGTTTGAAAGAGGAGTGAAAGAAGCCATCTATGTCCACTGTGAGCGACCATCTTTGAACAGAGGCGGGGGTTTACGACACCAACTCTCTGCCATCTATAATCCACTTCTGAGATCTCTCCCCAGACGCCTTAACGCCCACTCACATCCTGGGCCATCTGACCTCAGGAATTCGCATGATAAGGTGGGGCCAGGTTTCAAAATGAACTCACCCGAGACTCTGGCTGATTGGGACCCACACCCAGTTTCACACCTTGGCTCAGGCGATTAGAGGATCATCAGGGGGTCCTGTTGTCCCTGTGTGGGGGGTTACTCCCACTAGGTTTATATCTGGGACTCTCCACCATTTGACCTTAGAACTGAAGAAGCTTCTCGGATGAGAGGTGAAACGTCTTCAAGCAACTTAAAGAAGTCCAGACGCTTTTCTTTGCAAGCTCCTTTGACTACGATGACCTGGATGACTGAGAACCTTCACAGACAGAATGAAAGATTATTCTCCAGCATGGAAAGAGTGTTTTTTGTTTTTGTTTTGTTTTAATCCCTGCTGGACTTTATATTTTATAGTAAACAACCTCTTTCTGCATCAACATCGAAGTGCGACCGCAGAATTCTCCTCTCGCTCGAATTCCCCCTTCATTTACCCTTTTTTTGGCTTCATGCATTATGATGTAAAATGCGTTGGAAGTCACAGTAAACTGTATATTCTTGTCTCAGTGGCTTTGACGCTCGTGTGCCAAACATGGTGAGCTATGACAGATTCATCTGTGATTCCTGGTTGTCTCCTTTTAGCACTGAAGTGTACTGTACATCTGAAAGAATACACAAACATCAAGCAGCAATAGGGGCTGTACGTCAGATTCTTGAACCATTGTAACACATGAGGAACCAGTGCGATAAACTGACTGGTGAAACAGAAGCATACAAACGTCCCCATTTGTAAACTGCCACTTTACTGTTGGAAAAATGAGTGTGACAGGGTTCAGTAGCTTACATTGCAAATTCCCATGGCAGCATTTCATTTTTAGTTGGCATTTACCAGCTTTACTGGAGTTTAACCTAACAACAGTCCCTGGAGGTTCAGTGAGTGCAGAAAGCTGCACAGCCCCCTTGACTCATGGTGCCAACTGAGGAACTACAGTTTTATGGTCCTTATGAAGGATCTAAAAGAAACGTTATTTAATAGACCAAAGTCTATCTTTAGTTTCAGGATAGTTATCAGGGTTTTAAGACCTTTGCCTGACAAAACAGGTCAATTTATATACGCACAGTGGGTGGCATGGTTGTGTGATGGTCAACACTAGTAAGCGCTAGTAATCACCTCACAGTAAGAAGAGCCTGGGTTTAAATCCACTGGCCTGAGCTGTGGCTCATGCTCGGTGATCAGAAGGCTGGTGGTTCAATCCTTGATTCCTCAGCTCCGCATGCCAAAGTATTCTTGGGCAAGATGTATCTACTGGAGTGTAAGTGTGTGAATGCTAGACTGTGGGAAGAAAAATTCCCTTTAACAGGAAAAGCCAGGCTCACCGAGGGCCAGCTATCTGCGATGACAGGTTGGGCTGAGGGAAGGAAGACAGCACAAAAAACCTGCTCTGGAAGAGAGATTAATAACTAATAATTAAATAAAAAGTGGTGTGAAGCACATAGTGGGTGAAGAAGGTGAGTGAACACGAAACATTTAGTGCACTGTGGGAAGCCCCTGGCAGCCTAGGCCTATTGCAGCGAACTAAGGGAGGATTCAGGGTCACCTGATCAGGGTCATGGTCAAGGTTTGATAGAGGCCGCAAGGATCTTTCGGGTGGAACAGGGTTGGTGAGCAGTTTCTAGATCTGTGCAACAGGGGCTTATCTTGCAGGTGGTGTGCAGGCATCCAGGTGAAAAATATGAAGTCAGGTTGAGTTGAAGGGAAATTTGCCCCCTGCTCCCTTAACGAGTTGCCACAGTGGATGGCTTTCCTCCATTCCTTTTTTAAAAAATCGTTTCGTTCCTTTTTTTAGTATTAATGATTGGTGAAACTGTGGGACTTTTGAATCATATTAATGATTGTGAAGGTCGTGATTGTGCTAATACATTTCACAGTTCATGGTGTTTCGACCCAGTTCTGCCTCTGAAACAGTGTTTGTTGCTTGGTTAGGATTAGGTTAGATGGTTACAGTCATCAAGACATCTACTTGTGAGCTTGTCGAGTATTAAAATCACTGAATGTCTTTGTGAACTGAATTGTTAAAAATATGTGAGGTACAGTAAAAACAATGACAACAGCCTGAAACACTGACCCAGAGTGGAAGCTTGTAGTCATCATTGCCAGGGAGGTGTTGTAAACTTTCTCCTTCCTCTCTGCAATATGTTTCCTTCCTTGTTCCACAGCATAAAAAACAGGCACATGTGTCCAGGCATCAGCTACACTAAAAGAGACAGGAGCTCTGGGAGATAGGTGCGGCCCGTCGTTCCGTGTGGTCTGCTGCTTAATCATCTGCGCTATGGTTAAAGTTCCCATTTGA
Source organism: Pundamilia nyererei (assembly GCF_000239375.1). NCBI lineage: Eukaryota > Metazoa > Chordata > Actinopteri > Cichliformes > Cichlidae > Pundamilia > Pundamilia nyererei. Next base: position 137,424 of record NW_005187513.1, on the reverse strand, counting down.
CTCGTAGGAGTCATCTCTGCCACTTCAGGTCAGCTTAAAATAGGACAGCAAACAAACACATTTCTGCTTCCCCATTTCTACATTGCAACATTGGCACATATCGCATATAAACACAGTTAAGCTGGAGCCACTGAAGGACCGACACAGCTGTAGTAATTTTACTGCGGTGCGGTGCATCACCTGAAGCGTTAGCCTGATGGTACCAAACTCTGACTCTTATTGGGTTGAACTTTGTGCAATTTTGTGGGTTTTTCTGGCGCTAATCTAGTTTACAGAGTCTCTTGTTTACATGTTTTTGCTTGTGACGATGTCCTTTCGTATCATGTGCTGTTTTCTTTTGCAACATGACACTTGTCTATTCCAAGACTAGCTTTCATGATTGCTGGCGTACAGAAGCTGCTGTTCCTGCCAGGCAGTGATACACGGCTGTCCAAACCTTTAATGTGCCTCTCTGTGGTGTGAGTGGTCCAAGTTCACAGATGTGTAATGTTAGGTTGTCGTGAGTCCGTTTATTGGTTTATTAAGGAGACTGTAGGGACTTCTAATAACGTGTAGGTAGATGTAATAATTGCTCCTGTAAATTGTTGGTGTCAGTGCGACTCTTGATAAATTATTTTCTGATAGAGCCATGTGGAGAACACGCCTTGCAGGTCAAATGGGCCTCCAGAAAGCAGCCCCGAAGCTTCACAAGTCTGCTCCCGTTTGAGTGAATTTAGACCTTTCCCCCTCTGAAGTTGACTGATGTATACTGTGATCTGTCAGTCTTTCTACCTATCTCATGACAAATCTTCCTTTGTTTTGGCAATGCTGCCTGAACACGCAGCCAGATTTCTGAGAGCTGAGATAATACTGTGGAGCTTTGGGGCCTGGTGGAGGGCAGAGCCCACAGGCTGAAGTCCACATGAGTGCAATGTTTTCAGAGGCAAGCTGCCTGCTTATCAGGTCTACAGAGGGTTCCTTCCTGGTTTTCTTCAATCCAGTCTGTAATTACTGTTGCTGGCTGACGGCACTACAGTATGTGCATTTCCCAGCACTCCCAATGTTTTCCTTGTGTTGTCAGCTTCCTATTGTATCCTGATAGCCAGAAGCTCCGTGCTCTGCAGAAACAAATGAAGACAGTGCATTGACACTTGATCCAGTTTCTTACATTGTATTTATTGCCTTTAGGTTTAAAGCACAACCAATGTTTTCACATGGTGTTGTTCAATCACTGATTGTCTTACACTCAGTGAGTTAAGAGTATCTCTTAGAGATAAAAATGTTGATATTCTGTACTTATTTGCTGTCAGACTTCTGTGGAATCTGCCACTGAATTGATCTTTTTAACAAGCTTTGCCTGTGTAGCTAAAACCCAGATATAGTTTGCTCTTTGACCTCCAAACAGTCTGCACTAGAGTCGGAACGATGTATCAGTCCACTGTTATTATTGGCTGATGTTTGCCTTTTGGAGATCGTGTCTTTCTCTCAACCATCAAGTTATCTAATGTATCTTAATAGGTTACTGTTCCCGTTAATAATTTTACATGTAAAAAGAAAAAAGGCTTATGAGCTAATGAGCTAATACTGTTGCACATGTTCAGAGGATATCCGTCCACTTATGACCACTAATCACAGATTGTGATAGGCTAAATGTTACTCACTGGACGCTCGCTGGTTTAAAGTGGAAGTTGGAATATTTGACTGTGAATCAAACCTCCTTGATGACTTTTTTTGGTGGGAGCACTGATGTCCTTTTCTGGTCATGACGTAGAGCTAGATCTACCAGAAGCTTGGTAGTTCAGTCCATGGTTCTGGGTCTATGTTTGCTTTTATAGAGTCTAAAAGTGCGATATGAACACCAAAAATGTCATAAATGGTTTAAAATTGTTTTCTTATCAATTTTTGACATAGTCTATTAAATAGTTTTCGAATTTAACATCATAGTTGAGTGTTTCTTAGTCTTAGACTAGCTTGTTAGTTTACTTTTCCCCCCCTTCGTTTAGTCGACTATGAAATTAATTGACTGGAACATCCTTAGTGTGCACATGTTTGTTTGTTTTTTATCTGAGTGGAGGTCTCTTCATTGAGAAACTGATACTGCAAACCTCAGCCACCACTAGGCAGAGGTGGGGAGTAACGAAGTACAAATACTTCATTACTGTGCTTAAGTAGAATTTTTATGTCTCTGTACTTTACTTGAGTAGTGATTTTTCTGACAAGTGTTTACTTTCATGCCTTACATTTTCAAAATGGCCTTTCATTCATTTCATTCAACGATTCATTTACTTGTGACTTTATGGTGTCAGTCTGTTTGTTTTTTCATTATTATTCAGTTGAATCAATTTTTTCTCTAAATTTTCATAGATATGGCATTCACACTGGCCACTATTTTCCCTACTGGCAACCCTTTTTCTTTGCTTTAAGTCATTTGAGGGAAGTTATTAATTCCTCACTGCGGGCCATTAAACATCACACCGATGTGAGCCTAAACAGCAACACAGGAAAGAAAATCCTGCTCGCCTATTAGTCACCAGGGGATGTCACGTAAAGATAGATGAAAGAGCCAAAATGGCATGGCATAGTCATGGGTTAAAGTGGGCCGGTGTTTTTATTTATTTACTTATTTTGCGCAACATTATTATTAGTTTTGTATTCACATTTTTGTTTAGTTGAAAGGATTTATGTTTGAAGCCTTGTAGTTTTCTCATGGTGGTTTTGAACGTTTGTTTTCCTTTCCTTCTTTGTTCATTTACCTCGTGGTATATACACATCCACCCAGAGTCTATAACATCAACATGCAGATCATTTAAACTGCCAGTTCAACTAAGCAGACTCATCAAATCAATGAAGCCAAAGCAAACAGAAGTCAACTGACTTAAAGTAAAGAAAAAGGGTTGCCAGTAGGGAAAATAGTGGCCAGTGTGAATGCCATATCTATGAAAATTTAGAGAAAAAATTGATTCAACTGAATAATAATGAAAAAACAAACAGACTGACACCATAAAGTCACAAGTAAATGAATCGTTGTTGCTTCCCCCCCCCTCTTTGGTGCCATTTTTCAGATACACAGGTATACAAAGGCCATACTACATAGGGTACAAAATGTTTTGTTTATGCCTCTTTTTAAAAAATTATTTCTGGCTTTGCTAGTAACAAATTAACATGTTCCTGAGGGCCACAGACAAAGAAAGTATATATCTTATAGAGTAGTGTAGGAGGACATAAAGATTTAAAGATTTTTGTTGTGTAGGTGTTGCAGGTACACTTTCACATTCCTAAGATTCCTCATACTGAAAACTGATACCTGGCGGTGTCTCTCAAAGGCTCGTCAGTGCTTTCATTTTATATGTAGGACACTCAGTTGCATGCTCATCCGTACGCAGGAATGAGATAAAATGTTCTCACAGTACTGTGAAAAACAAAGTACATCGCATGATTCAGTAGCTTGAAAAACCACATTTAGCATCAAGAACCTAAAGTAATCGTTTTCTGTAGGATTGTGTCATTCTGTCAATTTGTTGTGGAGGAATTTTGTCCCACTTTTCTTTACAAGAATCTGCCAAATCAAATTTGGAGAGCTACCTGCTCCAGTGACCCAACATGAGAGCCGTGTGCTTGGGATCATTGTCCTCTTGCATGACCTAGTTTAGGCCAAGCTTACTGTTAGTCTTACATTTGATTCTCGAACAAGTTGTTATATAGAGGAGGTCAGGGTGGGCTCAATAACTCTAAGGTCCTGTGGCTGCAAAAAAACAAAACAAAAAAAGCCTAAATCATCACCCCTCCACCACTTTGGCTGACAGTTGGTATGAGGTGTTTGTGCTGATATGCTGTGTTTGGTTTTTCCCAGATGTGGTGCTGGGAATTATGGTCAAACATCTTCACTTTGGTCTTGTCTCACCAAAGGAGATTCTTCCAGAAGTCTTGTGGTTTGTTCAGATGCGACTTTGCAAACCTAAGCTGTGCTTACAAGTTCTTTTTTAAGAGGAAAAGAGCCTTTCTCTTGGCCACTGTTCCAAACAAGCATTAGTTGTTTAGGAGTTTTGTTTCTTTTTTTTTTTTTTTACAAAAAAATGATTGCACAAAGTACTGTGACATCACTGACAATTTATCAGATATTAGTACTTCCTGGATTGATAATTAAAACAAACAAACCAAAGCTATTTCTATATAAAAACCAGCCTTTTTACAATTAATCACTTCCCTTGATCTTCTCAGGACTAAGGTAGTTTCACTTAATTATACTCCTTTCTAAACACACAGGAAACTTAAACCTACATGCAATCAAAATCTCCAATCCTATTAAGCATTATATGGTTAGACATAAGACGTGTATGGCGTGTGTGCATGTGCGTTCAGCCTGCTTCATCTGTCATTAGTTATATTTTTTACAGCTGCTTTGCGGATTCACTGTGTCGGCCCACAAGTGACTTTCCATTCTGTCAGGCAGGGATGGTGAAGTCATAGGACTCTGCCAGAGACAGTGCAGTTAGAGTGTTGAGCATCGACTTGGCTCTGAAGACAGTAAGTGGTACCTTTTCAATAGTCCTCGCAGGCTCCTATAGCAGATGTTTCCAATAAGGGTGCCTGTTTTACCACTTTGCTTAGACTGTAATGTGAATACATAAATGCAGTAAACATCTCTTTGACTGAGCCGTCCACCAAGGGCATGAGAGCTTATTGAGCACTCACCAAAGTTTAGAGTAAAATGATGTCATTGCATAGAGAAAATACAGCAACAGACAATAGTGATGACAA
>NW_005187513.1:81802-132667 GCF_000239375.1 Pundamilia nyererei | reverse complement strand
AAAGAAAAAGGGTTGCCAGTAGGGAAAATAGTGGCCAGTGTGAATGCCATATCTATGAAAATTTAGAGAAAAAATTGATTCAACTGAATAATAATGAAAAAACAAACAGACTGACACCATAAAGTCACAAGTAAATGAATCGTTGTTGCTTCCCCCCCCCTCTTTGGTGCCATTTTTCAGATACACAGGTATACAAAGGCCATACTACATAGGGTACAAAATGTTTTGTTTATGCCTCTTTTTAAAAAATTATTTCTGGCTTTGCTAGTAACAAATTAACATGTTCCTGAGGGCCACAGACAAAGAAAGTATATATCTTATAGAGTAGTGTAGGAGGACATAAAGATTTAAAGATTTTTGTTGTGTAGGTGTTGCAGGTACACTTTCACATTCCTAAGATTCCTCATACTGAAAACTGATACCTGGCGGTGTCTCTCAAAGGCTCGTCAGTGCTTTCATTTTATATGTAGGACACTCAGTTGCATGCTCATCCGTACGCAGGAATGAGATAAAATGTTCTCACAGTACTGTGAAAAACAAAGTACATCGCATGATTCAGTAGCTTGAAAAACCACATTTAGCATCAAGAACCTAAAGTAATCGTTTTCTGTAGGATTGTGTCATTCTGTCAATTTGTTGTGGAGGAATTTTGTCCCACTTTTCTTTACAAGAATCTGCCAAATCAAATTTGGAGAGCTACCTGCTCCAGTGACCCAACATGAGAGCCGTGTGCTTGGGATCATTGTCCTCTTGCATGACCTAGTTTAGGCCAAGCTTACTGTTAGTCTTACATTTGATTCTCGAACAAGTTGTTATATAGAGGAGGTCAGGGTGGGCTCAATAACTCTAAGGTCCTGTGGCTGCAAAAAAACAAAACAAAAAAAGCCTAAATCATCACCCCTCCACCACTTTGGCTGACAGTTGGTATGAGGTGTTTGTGCTGATATGCTATGTTTGGTTTTTCCCAGATGTGGTGCTGGGAATTATGGTCAAACATCTTCACTTTGGTCTTGTCTCACCAAAGGAGATTCTTCCAGAAGTCTTGTGGTTTGTTCAGATGCGACTTTGCAAACCTAAGCTGTGCTTACAAGTTCTTTTTTAAGAGGAAAAGAGCCTTTCTCTTGGCCACTGTTCCAAACAAGCATTTGTTGTTCAGGAGTTTTGTTTCTTTTCTTTTTTCTTTTTTTTTTTACAACAAAATGATTGCACAAAGTACTGTGACATCACTGACAATTTATCAGATATTAGTACTTCCTGGATTGATAATTAAAACAAACAAACCAAAGCTATTTCTATATAAAAACCAGCCTTTTTACAATTAATCACTTCCCTTGATCTTCTCAGGACTAAGGTAGTTTCACTTAATTATACTCCTTTCTAAACACACAGGAAACTTAAACCTACATGCAATCAAAATCTCCAATCCTATTAAGCATTATATGGTTAGACATAAGACGTGTATGGCGTGTGTGCATGTGCGTTCAGCCTGCTTCATCTGTCATTAGTTATATTTTTTACAGCTGCTTTGCGGATTCACTGTGTCGGCCCACAAGTGACTTTCCATTCTGTCAGGCAGGGATGGTGAAGTCATAGGACTCTGCCAGAGACAGTGCAGTTAGAGTGTTGAGCATCGACTTGGCTCTGAAGACAGTAAGTGGTACCTTTTCAATAGTCCTCGCAGGCTCCTATAGCAGATGTTTCCAATAAGGGTGCCTGTTTTACCACTTTGCTTAGACTGTAATGTGAATACATAAATGCAGTAAACATCTCTTTGACTGAGCCGTCCACCAAGGGCATGAGAGCTTATTGAGCACTCACCAAAGTTTAGAGTAAAATGATGTCATTGCATAGAGAAAATACAGCAACAGACAATAGTGATGACAATGGAAGTTTCTTTTGTTCATTTTGTGGTATAACTTAGCAGCCCAAAAGATTATTTTAATGCAAATGTCAAAGAAAATGACTAAATACGGGCAATGGAAGACATTACAAAAGCTTAAAAAACCCCATGAATATACAACAATATTCCAATCACAGTTTCCTGCCATGCATGTAGGATTAAAGCTTGTGTATCATTAATCACGCTCATCGTAGTTCTTGCTTGTCAGTTGTTGACAATTAAGAGTAGATTTCCCAAAAATCTGTGGAGGTGGTCCTGCGAGTTGTGGCTGGTGAAGCCAGAAGGCTAGCAGTGTGAGCGTTGAACTCATGCTGATGGAGCAGTTCAGGGCTCTTCTAGCCACGTGGCAAAGGAATGCCAGCTCACTGAGTGAGGCTGGATGTTTGCTGTGAAGGCCTCAGAGGTCTATGAGATTTACTGACAGGACAGGAGCTTTTTGAAGCACACACAATGGTACACCTCTTTTCAATTGGTTTGATAATGTTCCCTTTCCCAGCCGGTTTCTAAAGTGTAAAGCCACACCGACAGGAGCAGCAAAACAGGATGCAAACACAGGGCCAAACAGGATCTTTTGCAAATGAATATGTTAATTTTAGCCTGGGGACACTGTTGTTGCTGTGGTAGCAACATTCAAAATCTCACCACATTCAAAACACAATCCAAACTGTCCTGACCCAGGGTTCAATGGTCGTTGAATGTGAGTAAATTTCATTGGTTGCTTGTTGTTGTTTTTTATTTATTCTTTTAATTTCGTTTCTGACTTAAGCTCCCTACGACAGTCGCGCTCATGTAGGCACGTGGGCCCGTGGATTTGATAGTAAGACTGTGTTATTCTTTAGCTCTGGCAAAGTCTTGCACTTGTAGACTGACCTCTTTTCAAACCATGCCTATGTCCCTCCATTAGACATTAAAATACCAAAGGCAGACTTCGCCCAAAACTCACGGAAGCTGTGGTCTCCACCCAAGTTAGCCCACACATGCTTAATGCAGACATTTTTCACATTTCGCTTTGATGTTGAACCCCTGGCACAGACTTTTGTGGCGTGGTTTTCAAAATGCTTGATGGTTGTTTGGAAGAAAGAGAGAAGTGAAGGTTTTTTTTGTTCTGTCAGTTCAGCTCTGCGATGACACGAGCATGTGTTAGTAACAATCGCTTTCACACGCAGGTGCATAATGAATACAAATATCTGAGTACAAGGTGGGCTATAAAGCGTGCATACCTAATCACATCTATCAGCCTATGTTAGTCTAACGTTTCCTTACAGTGAATTTCAAGGACCTCTTTCTTCCTTCCAAAAACACTGTCTGGTTTTTTAGTGGAGCGAAAAATACCGCAAGATAAATAAAGTGATATGCAAAAGTCTTGAGCCGCCCTCATTTCTCTATAATTTGTTTCCAAGGAACCAGACTTTGTTTTATTATTTTTTAAGCAGCTTTGAACAATAGTTCTCCAGGCTTTCATAGTTTTCGAGGAAACTGGAAAAATGGAGGATAAAAGAAGAAGTGACAGGCCTAAAAACTATCCACAGCAGATGAACTGTATTTGAAAGTCATGCCCTAAAGAAATAGGGAAAAAGTCTGATCAGATGGGAGGTCAGGCAAGAGGTCCAACAGTGAGTGTTCACAGCCATCTGTAACACCTGATGGATGCTCTGTCATGTTTGTGGCTGGATTTCAGCCAGTGGTGATGGGAATCTTGTCAAAATTGATGGAATTACGAACACACCATCAGATGTTGATCCACCATGCAGTAACATTGGGAAAGTAACTGATTGGCAAAGGTGGATCCCAAAAACAGTGCCAATACAGTAAAAGCAAACCCAAATAGAAAAACACACAATGGAACACTATCAGTCATGGATTGGCCTCCCCACAACCCGGACCCCAACATTACTGAAGCAGTGTGGGATCATCAGACAGAACAAATATATAATGCCAAATCGCAACAACAGTTGGCTCAAGGTGCTTCATAATGTAAGGTTTAGACCCTACAACACTGCAGAGATGCCCCCAACAACCATGAGTAACAAGGAAGAAGACTCTGGCAGAACCAGTCTTAGGGAACGGCAGCCATCTAAAGATAGTCACACCAAATAATCCAGATTGTTACAATTCTTTAAACTCCGTTTCGCACCTGATATGCTACATTTATGTTGACATGTTTTAACAAATCGCTGCACCTTCACTTTATTGTGTTATTATTTTAGGGAATGGAGCCCATGATGGGCTTCATTGGTGTTTGATATATAAATGCTAGTTACTCAATTTAAAACTGGCTATGATGGAAATGTTTTCTTTTTTCTTGTATCAAAATGAATCCCAGTCAGAAACATGCTACAGTTTTAGTTGCATGTTACATTATTTTCATGCTGATGTTCTTGTGTAAAATTGAAACTTTTCTTTATTGCAAAGCTGTCAAACACACTTGAAGCTGCTGAAAAGTTTGACTCTTTGTTGTACCAGGACGTACTACACAAAACCACAGAGACCTCAATTTACAGGCTCCCATGGTTATGCCTCTATAAAGCACGAGTAGTAAATATGCTCCAACAGCTGCCTGATGTTGACAGACTGGCTCATTCTACTTCTGTGCTCGGTTTTCTCTCTAGTGTTTGTCTCAAATCCTCCTGTGTGCTTGAAATTTTATCTTGTTGATGTGGGTGTAAGCTTACTGTGTTTCAAAATGCCTGTTGACTTAGTGTGGAGTGGCACTGACTGTCCTGTAATTTAAAGCAATTCGTTATGGTAAGCCGGAGTCATGCAGTAGATAGAATCCAGCTGTGTTGTCAACCTACCTTAAAATACTTCAGCGTTTTAGTTTACAAACCCTTAAAAGAGCTCGATGTAACATAAGGAAAATGCTTAGTTTAGTCATTCTAATAACAGAATAGGGAAAAACGTCATTTGCCTAAAGCAACCTATGAGAGACTCTTTGCCATAAGATGACGTCAGGCTCTTATGTGTCTTGCCTCCTCAGACGGGGCATGATGGTGCGGGCCAAGCTGAGGGTGTAGCCACATCTGGCAGAGACCGCTGAACTAAGCAGGCGCCTCCGTACACCAGACCATCTACTGCAGCTGGGAAGATGGGAGAGACAGAGGAGGAGAGGGACAATGTAGGGAAGCTGTTTGAGAACTTCATCCAGGCCTCGACCTGCAAAGGAGCCCTTCAGGCCTTTAACGTCCTCTGCAGATGCCAGAACCTCGACCCCGCAGAGCACAGCACCTTCTACAACAGTCTGAAGGCAAAGGTTACTTCCTGGAAAGCAAAAGCGCTTTGGAGTAAGCTCGACAAGAGGATGTCCCATAAGGAGTACAGAAAAGGCCAAGCCTGTGCGGGCACTAAGGTTGGTTTGATTACATCTTTGTGCATCTACTGTACATACTGCAAAAAAGTCATATGAGGTGTTGACATGATATATTCTGTTTATATTTATCAACTGCTCTCCACAGCCCCATAAATTCTTTGATTATTTCCTGGAGTGACCTGATGGCTGAGCGATTAGTGTTCATAACATTCCCAGAGGGCCCCGCCTATGCTGCAGTTCATTCCCCTGGTCTTTCCCCCCAAATTTCCTGTTCTTGTCTCTATCACATCTATTTAAAACCAGAAAAATCAGTTAAAAACAATGTATTCTCTAGCTTCAGAAGGACAAGAGGCGTTTCTAATCTGGTTTAGGACAGTTCTGTTGATGTGTTGTTTCTGCGGCCATGTTGCTATTTTTAAAAAGTCTCCTTGTTAGTGGTTTCGAGGATCCTTTACTCCAGACTGCAGAGTGTACTGCATGACAGCAGCTGTTTTGTTGGGGTTTTTTATAGAAGAAACAACGATAGACGTCATCTTTTTCACACCATTTTTCATTTGCTTGACAAAACCTTTCAGCAGCCAGCTCTCATATTTTGACTCTAAGCTTCACTTTTGAGTTTAGTGGCTGAAATAAAGCTAGTTAAAAGTTAAAAGTGGTTAAAAACAGTAAAGCTGGGAAAATGTTTAGTCTGATGGGGTTTCTATCTCAAGCATGTATCTTTCAGTTTATTCTCGGTATGCGCAGAAAGCTAACAATGTGTTGATTGGCCTGAAAGTCTAAAAATGATCACAAAGCTTGGTTCATGCATCATTAAAGTTGATGTTTTATGATTTAGGAAGTATCTTTATGGTTTCGTCTCACATGACTCCTTTTTAATTGTACCTCAGTTCAGGGGCAGTCTCACTGAGACCCTGCTAAAGTGCTCTACAGAGTGCCATAGCTCAAGTAGTCTTTATTTTAACCTCTACTTGCCCAGACAGTTACTCTTTCACTCCTTTAACAGCTCTCAACAGACGGGGCAGGAAATGTTTTCTGCTGCAGACAGGTGTTATATGACAAAACTGGAATAAATACATCCTGAAATTTTCACAAAGACAGATCAGCCAGCAGAAAAAAATATAAATTGCATGCATTTGCATTTTATTACTATTAAAGACAAGGGGGAAACCAAGAAGACAGCTGTGTGTTGCTTTTTTTTGACTGTCGTGTAAAGATTCAGTCCTATTTAGACAGCAGATTAAATGCGCAATAAGAGCGCTATTCAGGGGGTAGTCTTGAAGTGCATGATGAAAAACAACTTGCAAAAGGGACAAAAGAGCCATAAAAAAGGGTGTGTGTACAGTATCCTGTGTATGCGGGCGTGGGGGCAGTAAAGGTGATGACGGAAAGTAGAAAAACCCAGAGGAGTGTGATTACCTTGCAGCCATCAACAGCGCTCAGATTGAGAGAGCTTGTTTTATTGCCCAGAGAAGCAGACAGCATCAGTCAGCAACTGTGATTATTTGGCCCCAGCGTTACTAAAATTGGGCTCGTCTCAAAGGGTTGTAGCCAGGCCCGCGTTATTATTGAAAATGTGTTTTTAAAATGTGAGCCCGGTTTTACTCGTTCTGCCTGATTTAAGCCGGCGCCCAAACAGGTAATAAGAAGGAAAAAATATTTTTTGAAGAAAGTGTGACCCTTAAACTTCTGAGCCAAAGCTGTTAATTCTGACAATCCACAGAGTTGTGTTATAAAATGTAGACGCTTAGCCAGTGAGTGGTGCGTAGTGAATTTGTGATTGTGCAAATGCCAGAGATTTAATGAGCCAGGTACACTTGCACAATGTTTTAATTACTCACGGCCAGGCGGTCTGCCGTTACGTGATTAAAAGCGTCTCCTCTGAGAACCGCGAGGTAACGAGTCATTTTTATGACAGCGCAGCTCTTTAACAGATGTGATATCACTCAGCACCTCTTCGTCTTCTTATTGCTGCTGTAGCAGTAACTTTTTTTAAAAGGATGTAATGTCATCTGGGTTTTATTACCGGACACAGCTGGCTGAGGTGACATGTGGCTGTAGCTTGTGTCTTTTTCGTGAAGTTTTACTGCCTACAACAGAATGAATCTTTTCATAATAAAGACGAGTGATGTCAAATTCATTTTACATCGTGGGCTGCATACGGCTCACTGTGATCTTAAGTTGGCCAGATCAGCAAAACTCCGTTTTCTGTCATTGTCAAGAAATTTAAGTACACATTTAATCCTTGTGATATCTCAATATAAGAAAAAGAAGTGCAGTTTCAACTTTATGACTCAGTTTATCTACATGCTAAAGAAATCCAGCTGTGGTAAATGAAATATGTCAGCCTGACTTAAAGGGTAAGAAGTTCTGGTAGCTCATCGTATTTTAAACTGTCGAATCAATGTAGCTGTAGACCAAAGCAATTGTTTATCTGTTACTTAAGTACTTTGGTGCAGTATGAATGGCTGTGCAGGAGGTTGTTATCAGCAGGAAAAGCTGTACAACTTATGAAAATACTGTTAAAAGTCCAAAATTCATGCCCTTCTTCACATTTTCCAATGCTGTCCAGTGGGCCAGATTGTAGTCTTCGGCAGGCCAATTCGGGGCCCCGGGCCTCAAGTTTGACACCCTAATATAGACAAAGACATTTTCAGTGCACCTCACAGATCTTTTTTTATAATTACACCTGATTTAAACACATATAGGAGTTTTTCTTGTAGCTTCTCTTCAGTTCCAGTTTTACGTTCCAAACTGCATTGTGCGTATACATGAGCCTGCATGACTCTGCCAGCGCATTAGCATCACCTGCACATCAGAGAAATCACCTGGAAACCTTTACATGTTTCTTTTACATGAGTTTTGCATTGTCTGTGAGCGCACGCAGGAAAATAAACAAAACCAGAGTCACCGCCTCCCTTTTGTATGTCTGCTTCAAACAGTCAAATTGCACTTTATAATCATCTCCCTTTATGCTTCCTTGTTTTATGTTATTACCTGTATGCATTAGTGTGGTATTTTGTCATGAGCATGGGAATTATTGCACTTTGAGAGGTCAAATTGACCATAAATTTTGACCAACAAAATCAAATTAGTTAATGCTCGAGTCTAAGTAAATGTTTGTGCCACATTTAAAACAAACAAACAAAAGCCTTCAATCTTGTTTGTTAGAAATCATGCTCCCAATAAAGGGATGGTCAGATGGACAACAGCAATACAAAATTCCTCTGTGACTGTGACACTAAAAAGTCACAAAATCTAAAATGCTGCTAGAGGTCCAAAACTCCAACGCGTGCCTGTATTATCTTCAGGTGACTGTCGCTAATCTGCTTTTCCCCTAATAAAAGGAGCAACTGTAAATCTTTTGGCATGTTGTGGTCAGACCAAACAGCCTTACCAGTAAGAGCGGTAATGCAGCGTAACGGTCCAGGGTTTGTTTGTGTGGGTTTACCTTAAGAGATCATTCATTTCAATATGCAAAAATTGCGTGGCTGGTTTTAACCCTATAAAAACTAAACTATGAGATAATTGCCAAAAATTATGTTTTTTTCCCGTTTTAACTGACAAATAAAAAAAAATCCATTTTATTTTTGAGTTTTCGTTTCTATAATTTTTTATATATTTGGCTTTTTTTTTTTTTTTGCAACTTATAGCTCAAGAATTATTAGTTAAAATGTATTGTGCAATTTTCAAGGGTTTGGGGAAAAGAACTTGCACTGATGATGCAGATGTCTCAAAATGCTGGTGGCTCCGTAGTGTAGTGGGTTACAGATTTGCCTAAGGAGTGAAAGATCCCCAGGAGGAGACACAGATCCCTTTGGGGTTGCATTAAAAAGAAAAAAAATCTGTCAAGTCAAACATTTGTCACTATCTGTTGTGGTGAGCCACTGTGAGTGATGGAGCAGCTGGAAGTTGCTTTATCTTAGAAATGTAAATGTTTGCTCTGTTTCCTTAACCTCCTGAGTCCTGTATCCTCATATATCAAGATTAGCCTTTTTGGCACCTCATCTTTTGTACTGCTCAATAAAGTGTTTGAGGCTTTGTAAACAATAGTGACTTTATTGTGTTATGCTGTAAAATAAGCCTATTGTCCCCATATGAGGACATAATACTTTGTGTATAAAAGAAATTCTTAGTTTTTACTTATCAGTTCCAAACAATCGCAGATAGAAATGAAAAAAATACCAAATGAGAGGTCAAGTCTCTGGAGGTTAAATATGATGATGACGTGAATTGAGTTTTGCAAAATGCACAAAATGAAAACACTAACTTTTGCTCTGTGATTGCTATTTTCTACTGTTTTGATCCTATAAAAATGAGTTGACAATATAATGTGAAGATGAATAAATAACCTCTCGCTATGCTGTGCGTTCACACCAAACTGTGAGTTTATCACCAGACTAACTGGGCTCGGTGATAAGGCAGGAGACAGATGTCAGGGCTGGGATGAGAATGAGGTCACAGGTGGGCAGCTGAAAGGAAGCGTTTGTCCTGACTCGGCAGATGTGGAGCTGGCCCTCAGGAAAAACCTCATATCTGGAAAAATATATGAGCGAATGGAAAAGTGGTCAAACAAAGGGGACATCTTTGCTAATTATTGCTGGAGAGATCAAAGCGATGATGTGAGTTTAGGAAAATTGGACACACTGTGACGATACATCTGAACAAACCGATTTAGTGCTGCTCTGCTGCGACATTGTGGGTTTTTTTAATTTTAATTTTAACTTTTTTTTTTAGCATCCTCGATTTCGGTCTGGCTGTGAAAATAGCTGGTTCGCTTAACTTCCTCTTTGTTGAGGAAAACAAACCTTGCCAGTAGGCTTGTCCAGGCAATGCTTCCACCACCTGTTTGTGCTCCACACCTGAGAATACCTCATTTTTATAACCTCGGGCAACTCATGGTTCAACATTGTGTTCTTCATCACACCTGGTGCTCAGCTGCTCAATGCGAGAGACAGTGCTGAGTGATGAAAACCCAGCTGCTTGTTTTTGGTGCAGGGAAAGAAGTCGATTAGGTCATGATGTCGGATTGTCTCACAGAGCTGATACATATTAACCCTCCTCACTCTTTCTGGTTGTGTAGTTGTTGGAGACTCAGGATGGCAGGGAGTGAGCTGCTATAGATCTTTGTGTTGGATAAGTGGCAAACCTTCCAAGAAAAGTGAAAGAAAAGATATTTTCAGCATTTAAAATGTGGTGAGGCTATTGAGACAGGAGACAGTCCGCCTTGTTGCACCCAGCAGGAGTCGGAGCTTGCCTCTGGATTAAATCTCAAAAGAATTGAGACACATCTTCTCTCTGCACAGTTCTCTGTAAAGCCTCTTAATGTGCTCATAAGGAAAGGAGAGTTTGCCAGCACACATGCGTCACTTCTTTCATCTATCACTCAAGGAATGATGTCATGTTTGAACCGCACATTCTCAGACACACGCAGTAACCTCAGTGAACTGACTTCATGCATTTTTGGGAGAGGCTGGTGCGTGAATAACGAGATCGATATGCAAAGGTTGGTTTAGGTGGGTGGAAGTTGTTCGCAAATATCCATTTTTGGGAAGTTCCTGACAAATGCACCACTTTGGGCACCCGTAATCTGTCTCTCTCACGTTTAATGTGTTTTATTAACAATCCTCACGCACACCGGGTGGTCTGGGGAAGTTATCCTAAGACACAATAATTCTCTGAGTCAATGCCAGTCTTCCTTTAGGGTCTTTAAGTAAGACACTCAGCCTCTAAATGGTCCAGTGGTGCAGTGAAATGGTACTCTCTATCGTGATCTATGCAGATGTCATAATGCTTCTAGGCATGTTATAAACAAGTTGGCTGTGAACTATTTTTCATCTGGGACTCTGCAGGAAAACTCTCAGCCTTCTGCTATTAATATTGTACAAAGACTGAGATTTTTGCTTGGTTCCTTGTGTTGCTAATGAGGTCAATTTGTCATTCCCTCTTATTTAGTGCCTCATCATCGGAGGAGGTCCCTGCGGCCTGCGGACTGCCATTGAACTTGCCCTACTGGGTGCTAAAGTGGTGGTGATTGAAAAGAGGGACTCTTTTTCCAGGAACAACGTGCTCCATCTTTGGCCCTATACCATTCATGACCTGCGGGGACTGGGGGCCAAAAAGTTCTATGGAAAATTCTGTGCCGGAGCCATCAACCACATCAGTGAGTATCTGAAACTAAACCGGCCTTTGCTTTTCTTTGACCTGTTGTCACAAATTATTAACAACAACCTTAAAGTGCTTTATGCTGCAAACAATTTGACATTAAGGTGCTGTACATGCATAATATTACCAAGAGTCTGGAGAAATTTCTGTGCACAAGGGTACTGGATGCCTGTGAAAACTAGTATGCCTGTGATCTTCAGGTCCTCAGGTGGCAGCGCATTAGAAAACAGGCAGGATTCTGTCATGGAAATCACTGCATGGGTTCAGGAACACTTTCAGGAATCATGCAAAGAAGAAGCCGTGTGAACATGATCCAGACAGGCTTCTCTGAGCCAAAGCTCATTTAAGGACTAAAAAACTGATCTGTTGTCAGATGAATCAAAATTTAAAATTCTTTTTGGAAAACATGGAAATTGCATCATTTGGACTATAAAGTAGAGGAACCACCTGGGTTGTTACCTGAGCTCAGTTTAAAAGCCTGCATCTCTGATAAGTTTGGCAAAACAAATAAAAACAAAGTGACAAAAAAGACCTGTTGGGCTGTTGGACAGATAGAACCTTTTTAAATGTGTGTCGTTGAGGGCTCATCTTTTTTACCTTTTCTGTGCACTGGGCACTAAATGTTTTTATTCAGCTCATTCAGTTGTACTGAAAGCAGCAGTAACAGTCTGTTCATATTCTAGAAAGATAAGCATAGAAACTGCAGTATTTGGGAAAAAAGGACAAAAAAATAACCTTTTGTGCTTCAGGGTTTAGGTTTTTCAACTCAATTTAGTTCAGTTAAATAAATTTTTTATATATACGGATAATTAACTGAAAATTAGCTGCTGTACACCCACCTTTAGCTAATATATTTTTACCTTACTGAATAAAAGCAGGTGCAGCAGATTTATGTAATAAAACTAATGTTGGGTAATTATATTAGTTTCTAGTTTCACTTGTCTCCATAAATCTTCCTCATAACTGCTTTGGTTCTTTGTTCATACCGAGGCTGCTAGCTCGTGGCTTGCTCTGAGCTTTCCCTTTGTTCTCTTTTTTTAAAATGTCCGTGTTCAGCCGGGTGAGGGTGATTCAAGAGTCTGTAAGAGTCTGTGGTCACCTCGCAGTTTACTTTGGGTGTTTTCCTCACCACTGCATGTGTGTTGTGCATGCATAAAAGGGACACGTGAGTCTGATTGGCCGGTGAGAAATCTGACAATAGTGGTCGCTGGTCAGTCAGTCGGTGCATCTTTAATTTTAATCATTTGTATAAAACTCATTTGTACAAAAGAAGCAATCCATGATCTCAACGTTCCTTTTGTATAAAGCTTTCAAATTTTCAAACAATGAGCTGTTTCCTCTCAAGATGGTGTAAAAACTGGCAGGCTTACATCTGTGTCCAAACATTAATCTGAATCTGTCTTGCAGGCATTCAGCAGCTGCAGTTGATCCTGCTGAAGGTTGCCCTGATTGTTGCCGTGGAGTTTCACATCAATGTGGAGTTTGTCAACCTGTTGGAACCTCAGGAAAATGAAGGTCGGTTTCATGTCCAAACAACAGATTAACAGCGAGTTTGTCTTCACTCGCTGACAGTTTGTTTATTAGCCGCAAGATTTGGGGAGATTTAAAAGGCTGAAATTGTACAGCTTGGTGTTTTAATAAGGTGAAGTTGAGATTTTTAACAATGTGTTAAGCTCAATGAAGACGTTTCTTTAGAGATCTATACTGTGGAGCTTCCTGGAGGATTTGTAGTAATCCTCCTGCTCTGCAGCTTCGGCTCATATTCAAGGCTGGTTAGACAGCGAAAGACTTTTCATCCTGCAGTATTTAATTTCCTTGACAGCCACCGGTAAACACGAGATAAACATTGGCATTGAAGTACTTTGCTATCATATTTGGATGAGGTCAGCAACGGTTATTTTGCTCAAATGCATATCTGATACAGGAGGACTTCATGTATTAGAAAGCAGTGAGAATAAAAGTATCACTTTCCTTTTTTTCCCCAACTTAATGGCATTAACTGAGCGCTGCTTCGTAAATGACTACTTGACCCTCACATCCTGCATTTCCCTATAAGCTCTGAAGAAGAAAATAGCGAACATGCTATTGTGCTGTTCCTCCAGCTGTAATATCAATGCAGTGATAACAAGAAGAGCCTGGCCTAAATTTAGACACAAACTTGTGTTCTGTGCTCTGCTGCGACGGACTTAGCCGTGCCTTTGACATCATGGAATGCATTTTCCACATGATGATATTGCACAACCTGCCAAGCTGTTCCTGTGCTGGTCTCACACTTCTGTAGCTCCCACTTGCACGCTTAAAATGGGTCATAATAAAGTTGAAAGAGTACTTCAGACTTTAATTATGCTGATGGTCTGCAGGCCAGATGCAGTTGACCTTATGCTTTGAGTCTCTTACTTTCCTGCTGATCATAAAGCTCTATTTCTCCTTTTGTTCACTCTATGCTGATGACTTTAGAGTTGCACAAGCATGGCAGGTGGCGGAGTGATCCAGGAAGAAAAGGTGTTCTTATCATGTAACATTCCCCATGGCATGTGTTATTGTTCTGTGGTGGAATATTCAAATAGGAATGAAAGGCTGTTGTCCTAGGATTTATATTATGTGGCTTTTCGGCCCTCTCAGTTTTACTCTGTCTTTCAGGGGTTGGGTGGAGGGCTGCAATCCAACCTGCTGATCACCCCGTGGCTAACTTTGAGTTTGATGTGGTGGTGGGAGCTGACGGACGCAGAAATACCCTGGAAGGTGAGAAGACGGCAAACAAAAGTGATGAAGAGTATAGATGCCGCAAGGATGTACTGTACTTTTAGACCTGATGAACCTGTTGTGACTAAGAAATTGCTCAAAAATAGTTTAATAGCAGACCTATTGTGCACTTTACAGCCCTTACATTCCTCCAGACTTTTTCTGGGCTCTCACTTTAAATAAACTTGAGGCACGTTATTACAATGCTATAAATGAAACCCACCTTTTGCAAACTTGCACTTGCACGGAGCCATTGATCTCTCCCAGTGGGACCGGCTGCACACAAAACAGCCAAAGCTCTGTACATAAATAGAGCAGAGCTGGGGCTCAGCGCAGCAGCTGATGCTTTCCCCCTGGATCGGTTCCATCATCCCATCTCCATCCGTCTCCTCTCTTTTAAAAATGCTGTCATCTAACGACCAATTCACAACAAATGCTTATTCCTAAAAAGGGCATTCTGGGGCAGAACAAAACGTTTAGCTCATTCCCCAATTATGAAGACTCCTGGGGGAAATAATTTTTCCCTGCAGTGAGCTTGCTTTTGTGTCTTAGCTACGGTAACATAGAGCAAAATGCTCTCCGTTTGTTGTTGCTGGTTTTGGAAACGAGCAGTGAAGTGACGGATGACATTTAACAGTGACAGTGCGGAGAGGCTGCAGCACATGCTCAGAGCATCACTTCTGTACCGTCACTATTGCACACATCACTTTGTTATATGGAACCACTTGATTTCCCCCCTTCCTCGTAGCCTTCACACACTCATAGTTGGGAGTCTTTCATTTACAGGTTGGAAAAGAAAATAGTTTGATTTGCCAGTAAAATGTTGAACCTTAATTTGAGTTATTTTGGTTATGGGACTGAAGAATGCATGATGTTTTTATTTTTTTTTGTTTCATGTGTCCATTTCTGTTCAAAAGATCTGACATTGGCAGTCATCAGCAGAGCTATTCTGCTACTTTTGTATTTAAAAGATTTAATTAGATTCCACAAAGATACTTTTAAAACTATTTTTGAACTTGAATTCTTACACCTTGAATACATTGTTAATAAAATGAAAGAATGCCACATACTTTTGGTTCTGAAGGCTAATTTGATGATACGTTTGGCAGTTTACTTCTTCGGGCTTTTTACAACACATAGCTTTTTGTTTCCTTGTCGCTAAAAAGAATCACCTTGGCAAGCTGCCTCTTATCCTAAAATGACTTCCTTGCAGTTGTGGTTTACTGCTAGATTTCCTCTGGAAAGGATGATAGGCCTTTGTTTGCTTGTGAAGATTAACATCCCCATTTCTTTCTCTCTTCCGTCTTTATTTTTTCCATTCTCCCAGGTTTCAAAAGGAAGGAGTTCAGGGGTAAACTGGCAATCGCCATCACAGCCAACTTCATCAACAGGAACACCACCGCAGAGGCCAAAGTAGAAGAGATCAGTGGAGTGGCTTTCATCTTCAACCAGAAGTTCTTTCTTGACCTCAAAGAAGAGACAGGTGGGAAGGGAGTGCAAATAGACTCATTAAACCTGGCAATTTCAGAGGCTTAAATTTGAATAAATGCCTAGTTAGTCAGTATCTGATGCTGAATTGTCTTGAGTCCAGTATCACCAATGCTTTATTGTTGTTTGGTATATGATTTTTATCCCCTTGGTGGGTAGTTGCTAGGTAACGTAATGATGTCATATCATCCATATTGAAATTTTTGTGTTGATTTTGTGATGTTACGATTGTGAAATAAAAACAATGTTATGGTTTCACAAGGTGTTATAGGTGCATTAACACAACAAATGAGTCATTTTGTTAGTAGATGGTTGCTAGGCAACATGATGACATCATGATATGTGACATAGAGAAAAGCCCTCAGGCGCCTAAGATGTACCTGTGTGCCAATTTTGGTTGCTCAACTCCTGATAGTGTAGGAGGAGTCTGTGGGCAAGCAAACAGACAGAAGGAGATTTAGTGTATTATAGTAAGATTACAAACTGGGTGTTACACTGTGTTGTTATAGTTTTCACTCACACATCCAAATCATTGAATTCAGCTGTTCCGATCACTTCCATGGTCACAGGTGGATAAAATCAAGCACCTACACCTGCAGCTCCGTGAATTCAGTGAATTTAGTGAGGAATTCGTTACTAAATATAAGTCAACTGTTAGTGGTATTGTAACAAAGTGGAAGTGATTGAGAACGACAGCAACTCAGTTATGAACTCACAGAGTAGGGTCAACAGAGGTTACCGACTTTCTGCAGACCTACAAACTTCATGTGGGCTTCAGATTACCTCTAGAACAGTGCCTACAGAGCTTCATGGGATGGGTTTTCATGGCTGAGCAGCTGCATCCAAGCCTTACGTTACCAAACACAATGCAGAGTGGCGGTTGCTGTGGTGTAAAGCCTGCTGCCAGTGGACAGCAGTGGAGACGTGTTCTCTGGAGCTGCAAATCCCACTTCTCTGTCTGGTAATCAGATGGATGATTCTGGATTTGGCAGGAGAACGGTGGTTGTCAAACTGCTACAGTTTGACACTTTAAAAGCATGTTAAATATTTGATGAAACACATGCGATTAAAGAAAATGCATGTTACATCATCCAATTTTTGCATTTCAATTTTTTTTCAACAGTGGATGAGTCTTAAATATCACACATAATAATGGATCCAACAGGATCAGCCACAATTATCTGTTAGATGAAAACCAAGCTGTTTAGATTAAACTTCTCTGTGAGACCACTGAGTCACTACAGACCAAATGCAGCAAAAATCAGATCTAAAATCTTCAAATTTACTAAAAGTTTCAGGGATATTTTGCACAGTGTTCTCAATACCTGAAGAAATATCAAGAATGTTGTGCAGCGACTG
Source organism: Pundamilia nyererei (assembly GCF_000239375.1). NCBI lineage: Eukaryota > Metazoa > Chordata > Actinopteri > Cichliformes > Cichlidae > Pundamilia > Pundamilia nyererei. The sequence goes on along the minus strand of NW_005187513.1, from coordinate 115,709 downwards.
TTTTCATTATTTTCACTGTGATCATTCTGAGCCTCCAGCAATAAAAAATAAGAAGTCTGTTCATCAGAAAGAGACACTGATGTGTGAAGAAACCATTTATTTAAACCCCTTTCAGCATACAAAAGCGAGTTCAAGCTTTCATCTCTGTGGAAAAAGCTTGTTGGTGATTTTTATGAATTGTAGCCGTAACGCAAACTTGTCATTTGTCACAGGTATTGATCTGGAGAACATTGTGTACTACAAGGACAACACACATTACTTTGTCATGACTGCCAAGAAACAAAGCCTGCTGGACAAGGGAGTCGTCATCAACGTGAGCAAAATACACTAGCTCCACAGATCTGCTGTAATCTTATTTCATGCTGTCTGTTTTTTTATTTTTATTTATTATTGTTATTTATCTTATATTTTAAAAATAAAGAATATTACAGGCAATTTTCAGTTCAGGTTTCTTATTCCAAGAATTAATATCATGAACTAAATACAATAAATTTGAAATTGTCAAATCTTTTGTTTATTTCTAAGACCGTGTCGGTCATGTGTTAAATTCATTGTATTGTAATTTGTTTAGCCCTAAGCACTGGATTCAGGAGAACCATAACCGCTAACAGATGCAGACAGATGTTGGCAGAACTTGATGCTTCAGAGATTTCGATTCAGAACGATTTGATTTTATCATTTATAAATCTGTGCTCATCAGTTTTTCTTACTTACTTTTCCTTTATTCACTGTCTTCCGTTGATTTCTTTCATAAACAGAGAGCTTTTGTTTCACAAATTCATTGTGGTTGTTCTGACTGCTTCGGTCCGACAGGATTACTCAGACACAGAGATGCTGCTGAGTGGTGAAAACGTCAACCAGGAAGCTCTTTTGTGCTACGCCCGAGAGGCTGCTGACTTTGGCACAAACTACCAACTTCCCACACTGGACTTTGCCATGAACCATTGCGGGCAGCCAGATGTAGCAATGTTTGACTTCACTAACATGTACGCCTCTGAGAACGCTGCTCTGGTCAGGGAGAGATTTGGACACCAGTTGCTGGTAGCACTGGTTGGCGACAGTCTGCTTGAGGTAAGACAGCAAGTAGCAGAATCCGGCATTCATGGCATGGATATTTCAATTCCTCTATCCAATTGCTGTGGGCAGAAGACCGGGTAGAAAGCGGTCGTTTACAGTTTGCTCTGTCTCAAACTTGATGGTGATGTTGTCTGGAATCACTAAGGGAGCAGAATTTTTGTGCTCTGAGACAATGGTGGTGGTCCAGAAGCACACAGGGACATTTCAGGAATCTATTTAGAGACATGGGCAACCTGAGCTTTTTTAGGAAAGTGTGTAAGGTATTTAAACTTGGATAGTCAATGCTTTGGTATGTGACATGACAGGGTAAAACATAACAACAACAGAAATACTAAAGACATCCCAAATTCCAGACAAGACCAAACTTTTCTCTAATGGAGCCACATTTTTCTCATTTCTTTGGTTTCCCATCACTTTTATTTTTTATTGTGTAAGCAGTCTCTCTGTAAAAGGAAATCTGCACTCAGAAAACATAATCACCCCCTAACACTTCATGTTTGCAGTTTGCTTAAGCATGACTTTATTTTTCCATTATTTCAACTTCTACGACCTCCTCTTCAATCCTGGAATCCAAAAAGCTTGTCTCCTTTTTTTGTATATCCCCCAATGACCAAGAGAAGAAGTATGTCAAACAGACTAAAAGCCACGGCACGATGCCTCTAACAATAACTGGCAAACTTGTTGTGTGTTGCTGTGTAGCCCTTCTGGCCAATGGGAACAGGCTGCGCCAGAGGCTTCCTGGCTGCCTTCGACACGGCCTGGATGGTAAAGAGCTGGGCGCTGGGTCAGCCGGTCCTCGAAGTGCTGGCAGAGAGGTACCCACACTTTATGTTGGGCATTAGTGAGCGCCTCCTATAAATCTGTGCTACTCAAACACATTGTTCACATAATCAGCATGTCAAACTCATTTTACGTTGTGGGCCACGAACAGCCCACTTTGATCTTTAGTGGGCCGGAGCAGTGAAACTCACCTTTCTCTCAGTGTAAAGAAATTTAACTACACATTTAATTTAACTTAATTATTTTAATATTTTAATATAAGAAGTGCAACTTTAGCAGTACATGTCCGTTTTTCTACATGATAAAGAAATGCTTTGGGCTTAATAATAATAAATCTTTTTAATTGTAAGAAAAAAATGCATTATTGTTATTTATTTATTCATTTGTGTGTAACATTACAGAAAAAAACTCTGCTAGCTCATTGTGTTGAGTTTCCTGTAATTATAAAATGGAATATTTCTGTTAATTATTTTTGAACCAAGTGAAAAATGTTGTTATTTAAATGTTTATCTATTACTTACTTACTTCGGTCTTTATCAGCAGGAAAAGCTATAAAACTATGAAAATACAGTTAAAAGTTTATATCCTCCTTCACATTTTCCAAAACTGTCCCGTTGGCCTTCTTGAAGGGGACTGATCCTTGCCCCCGGGCCTTAGGTTTGACACACTGGCATTAAAGTGATGCAGTAATGCCTCTTGTCTTGGTACAGGGAGAGCATTTACCGACTACTACCACAGACAACCCCTGAAAACATTGCCAAAAACTTTGAGCAGTACACCCTAGACCCAGCAACTCGATACCCCAACCTCAACTCTACCTGCATCAGGCCTCACCAGGTGAGATGTCAGCAAATCTGTCAATGGATCATTTAAATACTAATACTAATATCTCAGTTCCAACAGCTTTTTCTTTGCCTTTCTGTTTCAGGTGCGTCATTTGTACATTAGCGGACAGCTTAACCCCTGCTCTCTCGAGCGTGCCGCTACCATACGACGGCCTGTCAATCTCTCCAGACGTGGTAAGGGTTAAAGGAATTGAATGCCACTGAGTCATCTCCGGTTATTCACTAATACTATAACTAATAGGGTTTCTTCTCCTTTCAAAGGCTCCTAATGCAATCATTGTAGCCTAAATCTCCCCCATTCAGTTCCTTCCCTTCTAACAGAAGTAGTAAGTCGCCAGAATTAACTTCAGTTTAGGGAATAAGTCACGATATGAGGTTTGTTTTTACATGTGGGTTCATTGAAGAGAGGAAACTTTGAAAGAAGAGCTGCCGAGCTATGAAAGAAACAGTCAAACACACGTACATCCCTCTCCAATATCAACAAAACTCAATGTCACGTCCATAAAACAACCCTGCGTTTAAACATTTAAAAAAAAATCAATGACAAAATTTTGAAACCCGAAGCGAAAAGTAAACATTGGTGCCAGAATTCTGTTTAGTCTGATTATTCTCGCACTACTCTGTGTGTTTGAGTAAAGCCACTTTAGTCAGTCATTCGCTCTTATGAGCAAGCACGTACTTGTTTCTACAGGTTTGTGTACAAACCCCAGCACCCACTCTAAACATCTTCTTGCCACTTTATGTAACAGCACAATATTTGTTGGTTTGTCGTCGTGACATCATATCTGACATCATAACCACCGAAACTTTCTTCTAACGCAGCCTGCCTTCTTTTCACTGCTTTTTAAGAATTTGATCATTTTAAAAAATCGTCTTTTTTGTGCTTCTGTGGCAGACTCAGAGGTCAGACCAGCGAGGCTTCTCACTTGGTGCCAGAAGCAGACGGAGGGCTACAGGAATGTGATAATCACAGACCTGGCATCTTCTTGGAAAAATGGTATCGCCCTCTGTGCCCTCATCCACAGATTCAAACCTCAGCTGATGTACGTATCAACTGTCAGATAATATCAACCTGCAGAGCCACAAACTGATCCCAAACCAGTTGCGTTAACATAGTCGTAGCATGCATGTATTCACATGAGCGTTATCTGTTTTCCTGAGAAGATGAACTCCATGAGCTCTTCAAAAACAACTAGTTGTGAGGAAATTCACATCTTAAAATGGAATGCTAAATATGCTTGGTATGCAATGAAGGGCACTGATCTATATGTGTGTTTATCTGATCTGCTCTCTACCTCCTTAGAACTTGTGCTGATAGATGGGTAAAAAATACTTCATGCACAGCTGTCCCCGAACTAGCTGGGTGCTCACAGGAGTGTGCAGCTGTGTAAATTTCATACATGTCAAGCCAAATTAAATAAATACTAGCTGCTCCAGTACCCATAGCAATGTGTGTCCAACAGAATTACTATTGACTTGTATTTAATTCTACAAAAAAACCCAAGTTTTTCTCTCTATTGATTCAGAGCTGTGGAGAAAAACAGCTAATCAAGAACAAAGAACAAAAGCCATACTTTCATTCTTTGCCACGTTTCAGATCAGACTGCTTCTCACAGCATGGATTTAGTAACTCTAATTTTATCCTCTAACCCCTTAATTAGTGCCTTCATACCTTGCCACATGCCACCACAATTTCATCTGGTCCTGTAAGTTTCCAGGAACCACTGGCATTTTTCCCCTTTCCTCTTTTCCATATGCATGACTGTCAGCAGAGCAGACAGCAGACAGAGCAGGTTCACAGAAGAGAAAGGCAGAAAAAAGTGAGCCTGAGCACTTAGCGAATAATGCCAGAGTTTGTGTGCTCTGCTGCTAGGTTACCGCTCTTGTCTTTACATTACTTCATTACTTCTGAAGTCGTCTGCACACTGTCCACTTAGGTGACGACATAAAGATGCCGTTTCCCCCATTAGAGGCTACTGGCTGCTATTTTCTCCTGCATTTGAGGAAAGCGGTTCTTTGGCTGTGTTGGAAATAAAAATGTGTTTCTGAGTGACGTCATTCCTTTGCACATGTAGTCATTGTCAGTCACATGAAATGTACAGTTCCCTTAAAGAATGTCACTTACACACCACACATGTTCGCAGTGCATCTTAAATAATATAATAATATTTTGGTGAGCCCATGTGATTTGGAGCCTCAGTTTCCTGTTCTTAGATGACAGGAGTAAGCACCTATTGTGGTCATCTGCTTCATGTGCATTCAGGGATGCTCTTCTGCATACCTTTGTTAAAACAAGTGCTTATTTTGAGTTACTGTTGGCCTTCTGTTAGCTCAGATCAGTATTCTGACCATTTTCCTCCAGTGTCAACAAGTTATTTTCACAAATTTTCTCTTTTCAGGCCATTCTCTGTAAACCATAGAGATGGTTTTTTTAGGAAAATCCCAAAACGGTTTCTAAATTACTCAGATCATCCCACATTTAAAGTCACTTAAATCATCTTGTGTCCATAATATGATTCCTAGTTAGAACTTCATCAGGCCATCTTGGCTGTATCTGAATTTAGTCGTGTGATTGGCTGCCTATCTTGATTACCAAGCAGTTAAACAGATGTACCTAATGAAGTGGCCACTGACTGTAAGTCAACGTAATACCCATATTTTAAAAACAAGTTTTTATGTGTTTGTTGAGGAGTGATTTGGGAAATTGTAAACCAGTACCAGACAAAAGCAAAACAGTCAAAAAACTCTGACCACTTGTGTTAAATTACAATAAAAACACATAATATATTTATACTATTTAATACTCAGTGTGACTGTTTTTGCCTCCATCAGAGATTTTGACTCATTAAACGACGAGGACCACGTTGCAAACCTCCAGCTGGCATTTGACATCAGTGAGCGGGAATTTGGGATTCGTCCATTCACATCTGCGAAGGAGCTGAGTAAAGAGGAGGAGCTGGATAAAACCAAGATGATCAACTACCTGTCCAAGTTCTACGAGCTCTTCCGCGGAACGCCTCTACCTGCATCAGGTGCCCTGCTCTATTATTCTGTGTTGTTAGTTATAGCCACTGAAGCCTGGTATTCGTAATATTTCTCCCTCTGTTTTGTTTTTATTCCTTATCTTTTACACCAAATTCCATCGGTGTTGAAGGTCTTACATTTCTTTGGATTTTCTGTGAAAAAATTCGCATGTTGTTCCATCCTGTTAATCAAGTGTAATGGTATGAGAGGAATGTGTATCTGCACCAGCACTGCGAGGTTGCACAAGTCTGAGATTCTCAACAGCATACAGCTGTCTGTCTCAACAGAAGTGCTTTTAAAATTTCTGCCTTAACTCTTTTGGAATATTTAACCCCCAACTTCTTACTTCAGCTTCACTGTTTCAGGGAAATGAAAGGGGGTGTCCTCTTTTCTCCCAAACCACTCTTACATATTCTGTGATCTGTAAGGGAATTTCACAATAATGTGACGTTACTGGCTGTTCACGGTTGAAAAATGTGAAGCTGTTAATGCAGTCATGTGTTATTCTGCAGGTTCCAGAGGAGTGGATGAAAACAATGAAGATTATCCGTCGAAGGAAGTCAAAAGTAATAATAATGTGCTCAATTTTGCACTGACCAGGAAACGGGTGCCAAAGGTAACTCTGCGCAAAAGTGCAAGTTTTTCTGTTTGTTCCTTCGGTTTGCTTTATTCCCACTTGTTATTGATTAATCATGACTGTCACATATTCTGATTTTTTTCCTTGCTCTTTGTTTTTAGGAAGAGAAGAAGCTAGACGGTACAGACCCCATTTACAAAAGAAGGCGGAAGTTCTATTTGGAGGAGGTTTGTTAGCATATAATTTGCAAGTGCATAGTTGATCATTTTGCAGGTTTTTTATGCAGTAAGTTTTGTCTGTCTCTCTTTAGGCCACTAACTTGGCCAGTAATGGCTCCACAGTTCGAGACAGGCCGGATCCAAAGGAAAATAAAGTGCGCTCTATGGCTACGCAGTTGTTGGCCAAGTTTGAAAATAAACCGAACTACACCATCCGCAAAACACAGGTAGAAACTATACACCAATATGTCTCGCAATCGTATGTAGATTTTATTTTATTTCCTGAGTACTAAGTACTGTATGCACTACATTTATCTAAACAACAGTCCAGAAATGGTAAAATCGCCATAGAATTTTTCTTTTTATTTCATGGATCATAAATATGATTTAAATTTCCCCAGTTATGAGCTCGATTCAGACAGTGGCTTGTGGTTTTAATCTGACAAAACTTTCCTTTTTGCTAGTGCCTCAAAATCTTCTCTTGTCTGATTTTGCTGCTGATATTTAATCTACTCATATGTTTCTGTTTCTGTTCTTTTTACTAACCCTCTGCAAAATCACAGTCAGACTTGGAGGAGTCCTCATTCCTCCGTACTCTCGACCTCACTGACGGTCTGCCCGTTAAACTCAGACCTCCGGTCCCACCCAAACCTTCTCCTGTGACACAGGTAGTCCAGAACTGCACAAATTAGACAAACCAAATGCATCTGAAAAAAGTGTTTAAAACCTATAAAATTACAGCACGTCCAATATATGTACTTCATGTAGTGGATTTTAGTAACAGATGCCACTATTGTATAAGGCTCTAGCAGAATTCTTCCAAAACAGAGGTTTTTGGGGATCTTTAAAAGGCCATACTTGTGGTTTTGCTTTCTTTGGGTCTGACTGACACGGTCCCTACCGTAATTTTACTCCATAAACCAGCTAAATGCCTTCATGCTTGACTGCAATCACATGTTACACACGCACACTCAGTGAAGCTGGCACAAAACTGAAATCTCAAAATTTAAAATACACAATTAGACATCTGTTTGTTACTTAAATCAAGTAAACAATGCTTACTTTGCAGTTAGCTTTAAATTCAAGCTTTATTTAATTTTCACATTTGATATATATTTAAATATTCAGAATCACACATTATATGAATATAAGATCCACGCCTGTATTACAGATAGTCACTGAACAGGCTCAGGATGAAGCAGTTTGTGGACAAACAAGAACTCTTTGATAGAAAAACTTACAATTTTAAAGTCACTTGAACATTTTTTGGAATTTCACATACATTTACTTACATTCCAAGATGGCTGCTTATTATGTTTGCGAATAGTCGTAGCCAATGAGATAAAAAAAACAAACATTGTGTCCTATTCAGCCACTGCTGAAGTCAAAGCATTGCATTCATTAGCTGAGCTGTTGGAAAACCAGCAAAAAGCAACAGTCAGCAATGTCATAAATTCTTTCATTCACGTTGAGTCTTCGGTTGCTGACTTGCAGTCTCAGATGTCAGGCTGCTTTTCCAATTCTTGAGCATCCCCCAAATAAATCTTCTTTAAAAACAGGTTCTTCTTACACATGCATGACCACGAGATGGTTACATAACTCTGGGAAAACATAAAGCAAACAGGCCCATATTGATATATTACCTATGCGGGCTGATTTTCATACTGTGCTAGCATGACTAATGTCTGCCAAGGGGGCAGGAAATCAATGTGAAAACTTGTGCTGTGCTTTAAAAAGGCTGATTATTTTTAGTTAATGGGTTGAAACCATCCGTATGGCTTTTTACAGTATCTGATCTCTGAGTGGATGCACACAAAAACAAAGGATTCGTTGTTTGTTTGCTTAGTGACGAGTTATAAGAGCTCACATGTTCATTGTCCCTTTCAGTTTGGAGTCAGTATCAGAAAAGCAGCACAACAGTTAGTCCGCCTGCCTCCAAAGACTCTGCCCAAACCCCAGCTTCAGCCCCCACATCCATTTTCTGTAGTAAAGCTCAGACATGTCGATCTAGCGCATGCTGAGACGAAGCCTCAGCTGGAGGGTGCAGAGCCCCCTGTTTCTCCTTCCTCCTGTCAGTCAGCAGTCCATTTCATGACAAGAGTCCTCCATCGTCTCAAGGAGGTGGACGAACACATCTCTGAGGTGAACAGTGCCTCTTCTTTTATTTCTTTAACTCCTGTTTTCTGTCTGTTTTTTCATTCTGTCCTCTTTCTAAATCACTGTGATTGTTGCGTTTCTCAACAAGGAGTGAATGTTGATTATATATCATTTTCTGATTATACATTTAGGCTCGTGTAATATGCAGTCTGATGGTGAAGTCAGCCCCTTTATTATCCAGCCTGACAAAAATTTGCAAGAGTAGTCTTACAGACCTGGCACAAACTGAAACAGACACACTGATTATTCGCAATCTGCAGTCACAAGCTGCAAATGGGTTCCCGCTAAGCGCTATACAAATACAGACCATTTACCATTTCCTGCACCGACTCCATTCTGCATTACAAAAGTATCAGTGACATATCAATCCAATATCAAATAATTTAGTGTAGACATTAAAGTGCAAAGGGATATTTTAGTTTTGAATGCACTTTCCTTTAAGTATGGGAAGAAAAATAATGCATGTGCTTATTAAAGATAACTTTGAGCTATTTCAAGTGCTGGCAGAAAGAAATAATAGACTGGTAAATTATTATAATCTGAGTGAAGTGTCCTTTTTTTGTAGATGTTGCTTAGTTTTAAATTAGGAGCACTTTTCTCCTTTGCTAACTTAGCTTATCTGTATTTAGCGTTGTTGGAAGTTTTTGGCCTTTAATTTAGTCTTTTTTATGATCCCTTACAAAAGTTTTGAAATCCATATTTTTTATTTTTTTTAAGAGCTATCAGACTGTTGCTAACTAGCTATCAAATTATTACCACTCTCAAATCTGTCCATGACTGGAGTCAGAAGATCGCTAACTTAGCTTAGCATAAACAGTGAGCGCAAGGGTAGAAACATGCAACTTAGTTTGTTTTTTTGTTGGACTGCCAACAGACACAATCTCTGATTTATTTCTTTAGCAAGAGTCAGGAAGATATTAGAACTTACAGCTGTTCTGTGGGAGGTTTTTGTTCCCACTGTTGCAAAGTGCTTGCTCATAGAGGAGTTGCTTGATTGTTGGGATTTTCTCCAATAATGTGAGATTCTCCAGCTGACTGATGTGAATTGGCGCGATATAAATAAATAAACAGGATATGAATTCACGAGATGTTTTTTCCTCATTCCACTGTTTATGCTAAGCTAAGCTAAGCCCCTGGCTCCAGCTCTAGACTGACATGAATGGTCCACTGACGCGCCTCTGATTTTGAGATTGTAAAAACAATGACGCTATTTCAACACATAAACTCTGACTAATGTCAAGAGAATCAGCCACAGAAACTGTGTGACGTTTTCCTTATTTACATGTTGATTGGTTTAAGTGTCGCCTCTTGTTCAGACATCATACAGACTTTACACTATGGAACTGACTGATTAGAGACTGTTTAATGTCCAATCTGACTGCTTTGGACATGTGTATTTTCAAATATAGGTCAGCCGCTATGTGAAAATGTTCCTTTAAGCTGCTGGCTTCAGATATTTTACCCACGCCTGTGTTATTAATGTTGAGATAAATTACATCATTATTTTAGTCTAATCTGAAAATGAGTAATTGTCCTTTTCATTCATGACTTTGGTTGAACTCATATACTAGTCTCTCATTTCTCTGCCAGGACTGTGTGACTATCCCGGTTTTCTGTTCCCGTACAGTTTGAGTAATTACATCAGCTCAGGTGTGAAATTAATATAATAGGGCGGCTTTTCAAACAGCGACGTCTTTGTTCTCTTCTTGACAATAGACACTTAGCTGTCGAATCCTGCTTCTCGTTGAGAAGACGATAGAAAGGTCTGTCATCACTTACGTGCGCAGTGCTTATTAAGCATTTATTAGTCTGCCTAATTTTGCCTGCGCACACAAAAAGGGTTGTTGGATGAACTGATTACTTTTCTTTTGCCATCCTGCAGAAAAAAGCTCAGACACAACAGGTTAGAGAGTTTCATGCAAAGAGTATAAAGGAAAAAGCCGTCCACCTTAGCGGGTTGTTCCCAGGAAACGGTTCTGATGTACTTAAGGTGAATATCTCCAGCTTGATGTGTGATCCCACACTATCCTGTGTGTCTCTGTGCTCCCTGCCCCTCAAAGTGTCCTCATTTGCACGTGTTTTAGGACACAGTTGTGGCATGTTTGCAGTGCTCTCCATCGTTCATTAGTTTTCTAGTGTGTTTATTCTTTGTTTCAATAGAAAAAAATAAGTACTTTAACCTCAGATTTCTATTATTGTCATGTGCTTTGCATGAGAGCTTTGCTTGAACTGCTGTTTCTGCCCTTTGCTTTTAATTACTGGCAGTCCTCAGAGGACAGAAGTGTGTACTCTTGTGGTTTCACTCTTAGGGTTTCTCTGCTCCACCCTTCCCCAAAAAGCTGTCTCCAACTTAAAAAGCCCATTTCAACCCCCCCAAATATCCAGTTTATGTGTTTTACTCCTGGCCTGTAGTGTTAATATGGTGTGCACCATTTATAGTTGGAAGTTGGAAGTCCAGTTTAGAAAGTCAGAACAGCCCCAACTTTACAATCCAAATTAGCATAAGGTAACGTAAACAACGGAAAAGCTAAAATTGGTCATCTGCACAGTCACTGTTGTGTGTTGACGCTACCTTTTCCGACTTTTCTACTGAAAGGTACAGGATTAATCCATTTACGTATTTCATTGTAGCTTGGGAAGAAACTGCTGGAGGTGGAAAAGGAGCGCTGCAGGCCAGAGAGAAAAATATGTAAATTGGATGCCGTTATAACAGCCAGATATTATAGCAAGAGTTACACTAGTAGAGTATAAAGGAACAACTCCTGGTAGGTAATTATAATCAAGTATTTGTGTTTACAACCAGTGGGTACACATGAGTAAGTAAGTACATAAGGGCAGGATCATTGTAAAGGAAGCTGAGACTCAGCCTCAGTGTGTCAGTTATAGTGACAGATCTAAAATTCACTTGTATGATTTTGCTGTTTTCCCAGGGCGGCTCAGTACGAAGGGCGTTTCCCCCGTCGGGTGACAAGTGTCACTCGTGTCAGAAGCGTGTTTATATGGTGGAGAGGATCTGCACCGAGGGGCTTTACTTCCACAGGGAGTGTTTCCGCTGTTCGACCTGCAGCTCTGTTCTTCGACAGGGAGCGCATGCTTTCCACTCTGAAGAGGGTATGCTTCTCCAAATGGCGTAGCCACATATTACCTACATGGCACAGAATAACTGAAATGGCTCATCTTGACCTTCACTTTGATCTTACAGGGAAACTCTACTGCAAACTGCATTTTGATCAGCGGAACACTGGGACGAGCATACGGAGGACTTTCTCTCTACCCTCAGTGAGACCTGTGCGTATTTATCCACCTTCCTCTGACAATGATGGATACAAGGTGTCTAACTTCTCCTCCCATCACCTCCTTCTTAGAATCGTGATAGCATTCAGGAGCACCGTCCTACTGATGAAGATATCACCCCCTCCAGCAGTCCGGCAGACCTGCAGAGTGAACCCGCAGCAGGTACCTTCAGCTCGTTCATGAGGAAACAGCTGAGCTGGCCTCTGAGTGTGACTCGTGCTGTGTGCAACGCCCCCCGGTATCTGTCCCAGCGCGCGTGTCATGCAGCACGGGCCTTTGCCGGTCACCTGAGAGACAACGCACAGGACTACACGTTGCTGTATGAGCTACTGAGCATGAGCTTGCCACTGCTGTTTGTTTTACAAGAAGTACTGCTGCAGATGTACACAGAGGCTGTGCCTGATGGGCCGAGCTCTTTAGAGCCTTTACTGCTTTGGCTGCAGGAACATATCAGGCAGAGGATAATCTAGACTTTCAGTTGCAAAAATTTAACCCTCAACATTAAACCAGAGGCCGAGGAGTTCATTAGTTGCAGCGTCCTCAACCTGTTATCATTTTGTACATGTGCACAAGCACCTTCCTGATGTTTACTTACTTTTTATGATGACACTGTAGGTAGATGTTAGATGTGTGGGTGTGCTGGGTGTGCACTAGCCAAAGAAGACACACTGTAGGCTACTTATGCAAAAAAAAATTTGGTTTACTTTTAGTAGTTTACTTTGGGGTAGTTTGTCAAGCAAGGAAAACTGCACCAAATAATTTTGCAGTGGGTTTGATGAGTGAACTGTTATAATATATTGGACACATAGGTTAAAGAGTAAATAGGCAAGTAAATCAAACAAGCCATGATCAGAACATTGGAGCCTATTAGGCTAACTTTTTACAAACTTACTCGTGAAACTGGCCCTGCAGTTAACTGGGATTATGACTGACTAACTTGATGCACTTTAACTTTGAGAACTGCCATATCAATGTAGCAGCAGACATTTGTCACATTTGACAAAAGCCTGTTCTCATATTAACAGTGACTGCAAGGCAGGCTTTCATTTGACTATGCATATGTACTAAAGACATTTTAATATGTATGCAGGCATGTCTTTTAACAGGTCTTTTTTACTATCATTTTATAAAACAAACTCTCTGTTTACTCTCAACAACTATTTTTTTTTTTTTTTTTTTTTTTGGATAACACCAAAGGATATTTGACACTATGGACTGTCCTAAATACTTTTAGGTATTTAGTTCAACTTTGCTGCCATCTGCTGTTCACTCAGAACAAAAATATATAGAAATGTGGTAAAAGTATAGCCGCAATTAAATTTAAAATAACCGAACAGGTTAATATTTGGTCTAACTGAGGAAAAACAGGAAACACAGGGTCAGCAGCACAGGGTGGCTCCACCGGAACGGAGAGATTTTCCGTTTTGCTGTAGACAATAGAAGCGGTGAGCACGCTGTGATGCGTTTGAATGTGCTTGCCGCTCTTGCTGTAATCTGAAAGCACGATGTCGGACAATCAACTGTAAACCTCTCTGACTAGAAGCCACATAGTTGCTTCCTATTTAGACAATCTATTGATGCTCGTGAAGCACTTTAGAGTAATTTTTAAGGATTTGAAAATCGTCTGGCATTATCGTAAGCGTTTGATGACACTATGTTTGTGTTTTGCTCTCTGCTGCCTTATAGTTTGTGTTAAATTACAGAATCGTGTGATCTTATTTTCCGTGCTGTGCAGGTGGAAAACATGTTTTGTTTTGTTTTTTAATACCAAAGAACAGTTTTCAAGCAAACTAACTGGACTTGCTTCTGTTTAGCAAGTTGACGGTCGAGCAAACTGTAACGTGCACAACGGTGCCAGCATTAACTCTGAATGTCAGTATTGTGCATCGTTTTCATAAACATTTTCTATCTTTGTGCACTGTGCTGTGTTTATTTGCCTTCATGTTGTCATTTTTTTTTATCAGTTCGTGCTTCTCTTTTCCTCTCATTCAGCGGACGCCTTTTATGAAGCCTGTGAGACAATCGGGTGGTTAGGAGAAATGACTTTTTAAAGGTGATCACCTGCATGGTTGCATCAATGTGAGGCTGTAGATGCTGATATCACATATCAGCGGTTTTAGTGCTGAAATAATATTTTCTTTGAAGTGACACTAAGTTTAAGCTAAGCTAAGGTCAGGACTAATCAACAGTTTTGGGAATGAACTAGTACTAATTCAGCATGGTTTGAGACCTCTGCAAAGAAGCAAAGAGCAAATAAGTTCATGTAACTTTTTTTTTTATTCCGATCTCACCACAAGGTCTTAGTCTTTTTTGGAGTGTTTTCTTCTTCTTCTCATGGATACCTTAGTCGTTCAAATAAACTACTGCTTTCAAGGTGAAGAGTAACATTTCCAACTCAAATTTAATCTAAACATGAGGGAAAAAAGTGTTGCTTTTGTTGCTCCAGAATAGCTTCCGTACATATTGAACCTTGAGGTGAGATTAAATGTTTCTAAAGTCAACATTTAACAGTGCACCCTTTTTTTGGAATTATGTTTCATTGAGCTGATGTTGTATTTTAAAGGCGAGCTTCCATCAGCGTCTCCTTACAGGAGTTGGGGAGTGTGAAAAATATCCCTTCCAGCTCCAGACCGGCAAGAGTTGTCACTTGAATGAGTATCAATTAAATCAAAAGATGTATTTGATTTAAAAAAAAAATGTGAGTGAGGATTTAAAGAGAAGTACTCTGGGAAGACCTCTTCAGCCGGTTCTTCCCGTCTCCGCTGGAGATGGGCAGCTCAATGCTACGTTATCCACCACTTGCGCGACATACCTGAAGTGCAAGCAACACAAGCATCCAAACTGTGACCGTGATTCCTCCTCTGTGGAAGAAAGGGAAAAGCACACAGCTGACTCATGTGTTTATGCAGTTACTGTAGAATGAGTCCATGAGAGCTACACCTAAAATTTGGCAGTGGCGGCCGGAAGGTGAGGCTTCAAAAACCTCCAGCTCCAGATGGCATCACATCAGACTGGTAATAAAGGCATTATTCTCGAAGCCTTTCCATGATGATCTGACAACAGGGGCAAAGAACTACGATCTGTTTTCAAACCAACGTATTTAACGTTTGAGAGAAATGTTGTTCATTTAACTAATAATAATCATATCCCTTACTCCTAGTCCTACTGTGGTATAGGCACAGATAAGCAACTGACGTTCTAATCCACCATGGTGGATGAGCCAGAGTCATGCATATTAGTCTCATCAGTAATTTTGGTTTGTGATGTTTAGTAAAGAATAAGAATTTTTTTTAAATCCCTTTGAGGTCTACACCTTAAGTCTCAGGCAACAAACTAACAAATTTTCTCAATAAGTGATATCTTTCCCTTTACATGTCTCTTTGCTGGTCGGCCTCTAAAAGCTTGTTTTAGGATGATAATGATGGATGAGGCACATTTTCTTATTATTGTCAGTACACGGTAATGCCTGTTAAAGAGAGATTCTCTTGTTCAGTTCATGAGATTTAGAAGCAGACTTCTTTTCTTTGATTTATTAGTGCCGATATGACAAACACAACACTATACGCTGAAAAAACGGCTGTTAAATTAATGCTATTTTTCTTTCTTGTTCCCAGCTTTTTCATGCATGCATAAAAGTGTACAAAGATCTCTTAGATATGTCTTAGTTTTTCTCTACTCAGAATCAGTTGAACTTGCAGACTATAACAAACAGTCGGGCATGTGCAGATTTCTTTTTAAAAGTCTGTTTTCTTTGACTTGAAGAAGTCGCCACAGAAGAAAGCCATCACCTCATCCACTCATCACTAAAAAGGGACTTCAAGTTTTATTGCTGGGCAAGTCTATCAGTAATGGGTTTTGTTGTTGTTGTTGTTGTTTTAAAATAATCTTTTTATAATTGTTTGATTTTGCATCACTGTTTCAGGTTCTATTGCAGAGTAAATACACAGTAGTGACTGCTAACTTTTGATATGATGAATGTTTTTCTACCTTGATGGTCACATACAGTCAGTATGGTGTACATTTTGTTTTGCTGGGAAACTTTGGGTCCCTAGACTCACATCAGCCACCTAAACTTTGTTGCAAGCCAGTCAAATACGTAGTGCCTCCAAATTTCCCAAATACTAATCAGACTGTGCTGCAGGATGCACAAGAGCAAGCAGGATCCAAAGAGGAGCCATTCTACAACCCACAGGACATGAATGTGCTACATCCTGGTGCCAGACATCCTGTATCCATGTCATAATGGGCCAGAGTGATTCTGACAGCACGACTTCTAATATCAGGCATTATCTTTTCAGTCCAACAAAAGAACATTAAACAAACTAAAAATAAAGCAATTAAAGATGCTATAAATATATATATACATGGCAAAATTAAGTCTGACCTATTACACCGTTCCTTATTTTTTGTCATATAGATTCTGAGCACTCACACAATGCTCATATTAAACAAGTCCACCACTGCCTCTGTATCTGATATCATAAATATGTTTATTAACTCATCTCTGTCTGTGAGCACAGCAGCCTCAGCCACCTGCTGCTCACACCTTCTGTTTGCAATGGGCAGCCAAGATCCAGTGTAAAACACATAATGAACTGTGAATCGTGTTTGCAAAGAACCACCGGTAGACATAATTCAAAGGAGGGTGCTGGAAATGAGCATAACATGTCACCTTTAAAGAAGCCTGTTGCATTTCAGTGAATATTCGTGAATATTCTCAGAAATGTAGAATTTTTTTTTTGTACTAACCTCTGCCTTTCTTGAATAACTTGAATTACATCTGGTTTTTGATGTACACAATACATTCTGTCTCTTCATTAATCAATCTCGAAAGCAAAGTGCTCTCTCATGTCTCTGAAAACTGTAGGTCTCAGAGGTTAAGCTGCCATTGACTGCTCAGCGAAAAATGAAAAAAAGATGCTTGCAAAAAGTAGATAAGTGAACTAAAAAGTCCTTGGCTTTAAAAAGTGTGTTCATCTTTTCAGAAGAAGACCGTGTCATTTAAAAAATACACAGCAGTGAAGCCAAAAAATGTTCACTTTAAAAAGAACAAGCGATGTATGCAATCTTAAAAACAGCTTTTCATAGATATGTTTGAAGCCCTGTGAAAAACTAAGTACTCCCCACGATTCAGTAGCTTGTAGAACCACCTTTAGCAGCAAAAACTGGAAGCAATCCTTTTCTGTGTGATTTTATCAGTGGAGGAATTCAGGCTCACTCTTCTTTATAACGTAGCTTCAGTTCTATGAGATTTAAACACATTTATTCATACACAGCTCTCCCACTGCAGCATTTCAATCCCATTGAGGTCTGGACTTTGGCTGGGTCATTGCAACACGCCCAGCCCTTCTGTTGTACATTTTCTGCTCTGCTCTGGATCATTTGACTCAGTTTTGGCATCTGTCAGACAGACAGCTCACATTTGACTCTAAAATATTCTGGTATACAGAGAAGTTCGTTGTCAACTGCAAGGTGTCCAGATCACGAGGCTACAAACAAACCCAGAACATTGAAAGTTGGTATGAGGTTGTGCTGATACATTGTGTTTGGTGCAGTGCATCATGGCCAAACATTTCCACTTTTGTCTTGTTTGTCCCACATTTTTCAGACTAATTGAGACCTGAGATGTAGCTCTTGGGGGTTTTTTGGGGTTTTTTTGCAGTTTCTCTCAGTTCTGAAATTGAATGTTGACCTTGCGTTGAATTCGCTAAGACGTCCACTCCTGGGAACATTGTGCCATTGTGCTTCACAGACATGTTGAATTCTCCAGACCAGCAAACTGCCAAAACATCTGCTTTTATACAGACGGTCACACTTACTGAGGATCAATTAATCAAGTGCATTTAGTTATCACTTAGCCTCTTTATTCCTATGGAAATAGTAAGGTTATACTCGCATCCCTTGAAAGCTTTCTTTTTACATATCACTATGTGGAATTTTATTCTTCTAAATGTTGCTTCACTAAAAGATAAAGGGCAAAGACTACGTTCACAACTACTTAGCAATTACTTAGGTATAAGCCACAACAGTAGATGGACACGAGCCATTACACAGGAACAGAAAAGTAATTTAGAGTAAATTGATTTTAGGACAGAGAAGGTCAGTGTGTTGTTGCACAGGAAAAAATGGGGAACTTTTGCTTTGTAGAGGCTTCATTGACAGTCAGAGAATCTTTAATTTGATGGATACTGAACATTTGAGAGGCACCGTGACATTATCATTTATGAATAACTTTATAATAATAGTATTTAATCCCATTTTAAAGATGACATTTTTTTCTTTGTATAAAACATGTTGAATTAACATACTTTTATTTGAATATTCATAGATTTTGTAAGCACTTTAAACCCCTGCTTTCAAAAAAAGAGCTGAGCGATTCCACATAGACAAAAAATAAGAGCTTTATGTGAGCTTGAATTTTAAAGAGTGAAAATGTTGTAAAGGAATGTGAAAATACTTCGATTGGAGCTCGCACTGAATGTTATTGGTCCACTGAATAGGTCTTATTATCAGTAATCAGCCCCATAGCTATGGGTCAGAATGGCCCACTGGAGTAATAAAGTGTGTGCAATGTGATTTTTTTTTTTACACGAACACATTCAATTATACAGATTAGAAGAATCGTGATCTCTGGAATTTGCTATGATTTTGTGGTTTGCAGTCTGGTGGTTTGGTTTATATTAGTGAAAATTCAAGTTCTTTGAATTTTTTTCTGCACATTTTGACTTCTTGTTATGACTTTATTATTTCTGTGATTCATTTCTTTTTTGTGTTATTGTTGGTTTCTATCTTGGCTTTATTATTCCCACCTCTTCAGTCCACGCAGTTCCTCTGGATCATGTAATGTCTTTCTTGTTTTTGTATTTAGTATTTGTCCTTCATTCATATTTATTTTGCTCCCCTGCTTTGCACTCCGGTTTTCATGCGTTCCTTACATATTTTATTTTTATTTTTATATTTCACTGACTCTTTTGTATTTTTCTTTGGACGTTTTACTGCCATATAAATTAGGCCACTTTCTGATCCTTTCTGATTTGCCCAGGTCTACCTAGCAGGAACATCTTACAGTTATATGTTGTTTTTCTCCCTCGTTGAAAATAAAAACATATTACACTTAAAAAAAATGCCAACAAGATCATTGAAATGTCACAAAATTCTGTTTGCATGTCAGGTCAACTTTCATATTTAGACTTGAGGTAAGGGAAGAAGATAAACTTCTTGAAACTTGTTGGTAATTTTAGGTTTGACACACTTTTCTCATGTTTAAATTAAAACTCTTTGCACATTTCATTTTAACAAAAATCTGAGGGCCATAGAAAAATGTTTATCTTGTGTTTTCGTGTGGAAATGTGATACAAAAAAACAGTTTTTAATTCTAAAGCGAATTCTAAACAATGAAACAAATTAATTATGAAAAAAAGTGATTTCAAATGTCAAATGTAGGAGATAAAAAAATCAGATAGATCTCTCGGAAGTCTATTAGGCAATAAACACATTCAAATAAAGCAAAAACATTTAAAAAGTAAAAGAGTAAAATTATAATTTTGCTCATATGGATCAGACTGAAAGACCTTAAAGGAGTTGAGTGCTGCTCAATAAGTGTGTGTCATTTTTGCTGCCCCCTAGCGGAAGAAAATATAAATACTGCAGCCATAAGTACTGTGAGCACAGAATACACACACACACACACACACACACACACACACACACACACACACACACACACTTTTAGCCACACAAAATACTTGAATACAGGACACGGACAATAGCACAGGTACTAAGGTCACATAATAAGCTTCAGTGGGTTTTGTCATTAGCAGAAATATGTTCAGTATGTGATTACTTGCTGAAGCTCCAAGGGAGTTGTTTGAGAGAGCTCAATTTAATTATTTTTATGTGATTGTTATAACATCAAAAACAGCTCTGAGGAGTCAAGGTGTATTAACAACTCATATTTACTAAATATTTCAATTAAATTTGAAAGAAACCTTTGATAAAATGTTTTTAAAAAAAGCCTACGCTCAGACAAATGTAAGCCAAGATGTCCTCATAAAGGCACAGAACATTTTTTTTCATGAAAAAAAAAATCAAATCAAATAGGCAGCTGGGGTGCAGCGCTCTGAAGAGTTGTTTTGTAAAGCACGGTCCTGCAGAAGCAGACGTCCCCGCGTCGTTGTTGTGTGCGCATCTCTGAGGAGTGCAATCTGTTTACAAACCTCTTCGAACTTTTTCATTTTCTTTATTAAATGACATTTCCTTAAATGCATAAAGAGCCAAAAAGAAATGAAGTTATACACTAGCAATGATTAGCATTCAAGCAACAGAGCAATCAGAGCCTGAAATTGCACTGAAATTACAGAAGCTGTGAAAGTTGATGAAAAAAAACAGCAAAGCCGGGACGAGATGAATCTAAAAATATAATGCCATTATTTTAGCCCTTTCACGCAAATCATCCTTTTAAACAGTCAAACGCAATTCACCAGACGGAGGAGATATACGCCAGGCTGCCAGAGTAAATAAACTATCTGAACATTTACATTTCCTCTGAGAAGAAAATCCACCTTTACAGCACGAAGTGGAGCAAACAGCTGTCATTTTAGAAGATTTCCCCATACTTTCAACATTTTTAATATAGTTATTGAGAAGGAATTCGAAGTAAAAAATTGAAAATTGATAAAGAAGCTGCTGTCATCACAGAAAAAAAGGATTCAAACAGCTACAGCGCAACAAAAGAACTAAAAGCTATGGCTTACATATTGTCATATGTAAGAAAACAGACTAATCCAATAAATTTGAAACCTCAGATAAGCAGCATCTTGGGTCCAGTCTGACTTTCCCACAGAAAATAACAGGACACTGAGAGATGCATTTAAGGCAGTGCTTGTTGTCTTAAGCGCGGCGATGCTGCCGTTCAAAGAGGCTCCTCTGTGTCTGTATCCTGCTTCTGCTTCAGCCTGTTTGATGAGACACATAAAAGCCAATAGGAAATGCCCTTTAGAAAAACATAATGTCTTAAATCACAATCACATGGCAGGACAAAGTCACATGGTATACACATATTACTGCTCAGTGAGTGGGAAACTTGCAATGTCCTATCTCGTATTGCTAGAAGAGTTTAAATAAAATTCAAAATCCAAACTCTGTTTTCAATCTCATCTATAATTTATAATCTACAGGCCAAAGCTGAGTTTATATAGGTGGTGTTGAGCCAGTCATCACAGACCAGAAACCAGGCTTGAACAGCTTTTTGTATCAATTTTGGAAAAAGAAGCATTTCCCTAACTGGAGTTGGAGCGCTGCACTTAATACTCACGTATCTTGAAAAACTACATGCTGCATAGTTCTTTCCTTTTTTTAGGGACATGTGATCTTCAATCTGTTCAATGTTAAAATTATTCAGACTGTTTCTGGATCAGTTATTTAATAAACCTGGAATATAGGATTTCATTTTTCCTACTTCATAGTCTGCAATTCTGAAATTCAGTTTCATCAAATTATGCAAAATAATTTACAGTTCATCAATAAACTGTAAGGAGGAAAATGTAGTGAAAGGGTATTTGCCATTTTCCAAGCCTCAGAATATATAGAGCCAAATGCATCAAAACTTTACCTGCAAATTGTGAAATTAATTCATTTAATTACAGAACTACAAAGAAGCAGGAATGTTAAGGAATGAAAGGGAAAAATTCAATTAATTGGTGGTAAAAAAAAATAGTTAAAAGAAAACTATGATGCACATAATTAATAATTTCTCTCTTTTTACATTTTTTTAATTCACCCAATAATCTGCTTTGCAGCCAAGAACTGGACTTCCTTTTTTCTTTCTTTCTTTAAAATGTCTTCGCATCAGTTCAAAAATAAATAATACACTTTATTAACTGAATGTTTTAACAAAAAATAAAACAAAAGGTTGAGGCATATCCTTGAACAAATCGTATGGTGCCTCTTCCGAATTTAACTGGTGATCGAAGCATAACACAAACATCCGGGACTGCATTTTTAAAACAGCCTTCAGCAAAACAAAATCCTTCAAAATTTTTTGCCTTTATTTGAACCAAAAAAAAATCCATCAACCTGCTCTAATTGAGCCTCTGCAGCTTGTCCTTTAATGTGAAATATGCAGCTGGATGTGATTTTTGCTTCAGTTTGTAGGTAGGTAGGTAGGTAGGTAGGTAGGTAGGTAGGTAGGTAGGTAGGTAGATAGATAGATAGATAGATAGATAGATAGATAGATAGATAGATAAATGAAAGTGCTGCACGGAAAGTCCTCACACTTGATGTATACCATCTGCTCTCCATCACTTGAGTGATTAAAAGAACACACAAAGCTTAGCTTTTCCTGTATGAATGAGATTTTAGTTTCCTTAATTATTCAAGGCAAATTTCAGTGTTAAAAGCAAATCAGATTAGCACAATACAGCAAGGAGGTGCTGGCTTGGTGCTGGACTATGTGGGCTTTGGCTGCATAAGCATGCCTCTTCCTCTACTGTGGAAGCAGAAGATGACCACATATCCATCAGCCCTGACACAAATTTTTAAATCTAGCTCTCCAAACCTCTTTGTTCGTGTCTGGCCTTTCTGGCGGGCTGATCAAAATGCCATTATTTATTTAATCTCTCCTCTCTCTTCTGTGTTCCTGCATGGCTCATAAGTTGATGTACAATTCATCAAATGCAGTCGACTATGATGAAAAACATAAAAGAAGACCATTAGCTTTACTGATGTGTACAGTGTTAGAAGAACAGGTTTGTCCTCAGTCGAACTTTGAACTATACGCAACAATATAAACTCACACGCAGAAACAATTTTTTTGTCCTGAACAGCTTTATGGAGAGATTGCTCTTCATTATTAAAAACACTGACCGTAAACCAGCAGCATGAACCTCAGCAGCTGGTTCAGCAGGTCCTCAGTGATAGCTGTCTGTCATTAGGTTTCTGTTTTGCATGACTTCATAGTCTTACAAAGAGAGACTTGTACAAATAGTTACATTTCTCCTTGACTTTAATTGAATAATCCTTTTAGCCACATAGCCACAAATGAATTCATTTATCACACAGAGTACCTTCACATGCCCTCTTTGTAGTGAGGGTGGTCTACTGACAACTCTATACACTTCTAGTTTGAGCTAAATAATTATAATTATTATTACTATCATCCTCGCCCTATGGCAGCTGTTACAGGAACATTGTTTGCAAGGGTTGCATCTGACTAAATAATGTCTCTTAGGTAGATGAGACCAAAATAATATACAGTTCCATAAATCAAACACAGCATATGAGCACAAACACCTCACAGCAGCTGTCATGTATGGAGGTGGAGGGGTGATGATGGGGGCTTGTTTTGCAGTCACTGAACCTGGGCACCTTTACTCCTCTTTAAAGATACACACACACACACACACACACACACACACACACACACACACACACACACACACACATGGTCCAAGATCCTTGGTGTTGCAAAGGGCCATGCTTATCTCTAGCTACAATGTTATAACTTATGTATGCTGTCTACTTGCAGCATGTTCTGTCACACTTATGACAGAACATGTTATGGCATTGGTGTGAATGTGAGTATAAAAGGTTGTCTTTCTCTCTATGTTAGCCTTGCTGCGTCCTATCCTCTTGTCCTATAGCTGGGATGGGCACCTGAATTGTATAAGCGGATGAAAATGGATGGAGAGTTCAATAAACCCTGGCTTTTTTCTGTTTTAGTGTATCCTACTTTTAACCACTGAAGGGATATTTTTTCTGTGGCAGTTCTCCTTTAAAATGTCATTAGCATTTCATGTCATATGTGGACAGTAGATGACGAGAATAAATCATTTCTTTGCAGGTGAAACTCCTGAGTTTGTAGCCAGAGTATGTATATGGTTGAGTCCATGATAAAATGCTACTCAAGGGTAGTTCCAGGTCACAGCATCATATCAGCTGCTCTTACTTTTGTTTGAAGACGCTAGTATAAATCGTGCCTTGGAGTTTCTTTCCAACCTTATCCTCTGACATTTAAGCTGGGATAGTAACAATACATTTCAATAGCCCATTGTTCTGAACCACTATCATCAAAAAAGCCCAGGTCCTAGATGCTGTGCTTTTTCACCAAAAAGCAGAAAATGATCACCCATAATCAGGCATTACACGCCAAGATGTCTTGAACAGGAGCATTTCCAGCCATTAGATGTAATTACACTCCTGTATCTGCCTTTATATACCACAGTATTCATATCAAATAAGCCTCTCTCCACATACTAAGACCATAGTCCTGTCTGTCCTTTATGCGCTACAACAGCAGTTCTGGCAGCAGTTAAGAAAAACACCCTAAAAAAGACACGTTTGGTAACGCTGACACTGACCATGAGTAGTTTGTGTCTTTTAGGTTTGTGAACTTGTACGACGCGTTTGTTATTGATTTGTGCTAGGCCTCCAGAACAAGAGAATTTATAAAATCCTATTCTCCTGTGTTCTCTGCCACTATCAGACCTTTTAAATCACAGCACAGCTTTCTGTGTTTGGACATGCATATTTGTGTTTAGTATTTTTTGAAAATGCATCCAAATTACTATTACGATTTTGTGTTGGTGTACCTTTTAAAACAATTTTCCTACATTACAAACAAACAAGCATAATTTCAACAGATATGTGTATATATATATATATATATACATTTGGATAATTCATTCAAACCCCAACATTTATTTATTTATTCATTTTTTTTGCCAGATGGCAGAAATTTAACAATGCACGAACTGATTGTTTTCGAGAGGCAGGACATAAAGCTTTGCTCTAAAAACATGCATCTGTGCGATATCACAAAATCCTCCGCCTCAGATACAATCTGAGTGCACATCTGGTCATAATCACATTTTAAACATTGGTTATGCAACAATCTGTCTTTAATGTCTGTGTCCTGCTGGCAGGGCCTTTGAAATGAGCTGCCACAAAGATAAAGAGCTTTGTAGGCTACAAGCAGGTACTCACACTGTTTAATAGTGATAAAAACACCCAAACAGCTGCGCTGGCATATCCGAGTTGGAACTGCATTAGTGAGGATTTTGTGACAACTTAATTCCAACGAGTGAGACATTTCGCTATCACTCTCCTTCACAATCTGTTAGGCCTCTGCATACTATGCACTTGTATGTATGTATGGTATGTTTGCATATGAGGGTGATTTAGATTCATGGCTTGTGTAGAAACAACTAAATGTTTGATTCTGTTATTGATGAATGTTTATGAAATCCTATCACAGCAGGTGCAGCAGCTGCAGTAAAAGCGAGTTAAATCTGCTGCTTTTACACCGTATGATCAGTAAATGATCTTTATTAAGGGCAAAAAACTCACAGTTTTTCAACATAATAAAAAATTCAAAAATGTCAAACGTTATAAGTACACAAAAAATGATTTGATAAGAAAAGTTACAGAAATTCCTAAAGAAAATAAAGAAAGCTTAAGTAAAAGCAGGAGGTTCTTTCATAAATAAAAGTATGTTTTAAAATCAGACTTAAAAGATGATACTGACTCACCGATCTGGCAGATTGTTCCAGAGCCAAGGGGGGTTTGCAGCTGCGACCCTGGAACAGACAAAAGACATCTGCCTGAGGATCTCACAGTATGTACTGGCACATACTGTACCAAGACATCAGAGATGTAGCTAGGAGACTACATAAGGCTTTAAAAGAAACAGTAAAAAAGTAATTTATTGTAAGACATACATACTGGAAAGAAGTGTTAAGAAGCCAAATCATTTGGCTCATTCTCTTAGTTGTGGATCAAAGTCAGACAGCTGAAAATAGCCTTTGGTCTTTAAACTTTGATGGGACTGAATGATGGGACAAAAACAGTTTGTGATGACTGTATGAGCAGAATTTGCAGATGTGACGCTTTCGAGAGAGCAAAACAGGAAGTAAAAAAGCATAGACGTGCTGTATGTTATATGTGACTACAGCAATTGGAGGAACTGTCTGGTGAAATGTTTGATATCATGTGATGTTGTTGTGCACTTTACGATGAGAACTAAAACCACTGATGTGGTCTGATGTGTCTTTACAATATTTTTACTCTGACTGTAAAAAATATTGTCTGATTGACTGGGATATTCTTCAATGGCCCGGTTAGCCTCCCAGTTTCAACCCAATAGAGCAACTTTTCAGTTATTAAATACAAAACGAAATGCAGAGAAACCCACAATCGAGCAAGCAAATGAAGGCGGCTGCAGTAAAGGTCTGGCAGAGCATTGTAAAGGAGGAAGCACAACATATGGGGATGCTCATGGGTTCAGTCATTGACTGCAAGGAATTTTCACTCAAATATTTTTGTTTTTTGAAAAAAGCTACTTTGTGCTGCTCTCTTGTCCTGGGGGATCACCACAGTGGGCAGTTCCGCATGTTTGGTGTGGCAGATTTTTATGCTGGGCGCCATTCCCGACACAACCCCAAAGGCAATTTGTGTCTCAAGTATTAAAAACAATAATTATATTTCCTTTTGAGTCTCTGAAGACATTTTTATGTCTAATAATAGTTTTAATTCCTAAATAGTTAATGCAACACTTTGAATTAAACCTTAAAGTCTGAACTTCAGTTAAATCTTTTTTAATTTAAAAACCTTTTTGGTAGTGCAGAGGCAAAAATTTCATTGTCCAAAAACGTATGGACATATGTTTGTTAAATGTGACCGGCTACAATGGCCAATACTTCCTGTACTCCTGCTGTATTACTGGTCTGCAGGGCAGAAATGTATAATACTCCATGCAGTGATTTTCATTTATTAAGTCTACTGATGGTCAACCACAGACCTACCAGCTATTAAAGGGAGTCCTGTTTAATGGCCAGAGTGGTGGGCAACTGGTTCTGTTACTGACATTTATTTTATCTTCCTGTAATAAAATAAATTATCATTGGCAAAAAGTGACTCTGTGAAAGCATGGCACCCTGCCAGCATGCTTTATGGCCATTGTGTCAATTTAGCTCAGTTTAACAGTATTTAATCGACCTTTGAGTTGAAAGCTGTGAATTTATCAGTGGATGGTATGACAGAGATAGCATGTTTTTAGGTCTCAGTCCCATCTTTGTAACATGGTCGAGATGCACTATTATTTACCATGGTGACGAAAGTGAAGCAGTATCTATAATATGAAAAAAGACAACAAAGGAACTTTGTAGACACCTTATTTATTACAATTGTGGTTAAATAAATGTAAACCAGGAGTTCTCGACTGCTAGTTATGATACACACTGCAAGAGGGGCTGTGCTGGGCTAAAAACAAGCAAAAGAGAAAGGAAAAATCAACAGGTTGCACACCTGCTCTTTAAAAAGGGATGGTGGGTTTGCTTTATTTGTGGTGCAAAATTGGAATACCACAGTGTGCAATTAATTTTTTGTATTTTCTTTTGTCTTAATTGTGAGACTAATCTTACTCTCATACTAGTGCACATGGATACATTTTAGCACACCAGGTACTAGGGCTCTGGCATTTTTGCCCAGGCGGCCCATCATGATTAAAAACAACAAAGAAAGAAATTATGTACAGATTTCATGTTTGTTTGATTATAGATATTGAATTAGGTTTTAATCAGGTTGGCACAGTTGCTGTGGGTTATTCTTAGCTGCACTGCAATATGTGACAACAATTAAAAGCGACACTTTAACTATTAGCAATGGCTTTCATTTTACCTGAATGTCCTTGAATCATTCTCTCTTCCGAATTACGGCCCTGCAGCTATTTTCTTACGTTAATTTCATCTTCCTCCCTTCTCTACAGCTGGTGCTAGCAGCAGGAGCCTCCTGCGACTGTGAGGCCTTACTAGTTGTTGCTGGTACTACTGCTCATGGTGCAGCGGCTAACAGCAGCTAACATGTTGGTTAACTTGACACCTTTTTAGCTTCTTAGGTTTTCATCTCCACCTTTTCACAACTTCCTCCGCACTAAACCTATCTACAAGTTAGGGTAGGGGCCAGTTGCATTAAGAGACTTGATTGGGCAGTCAAATCTCAGTAATTAAAATAAGCCAATGGGCTGCTGTCAGTGCTATTATGGGCGGTCCATCGGCCCTGAAGTGCGTCAGCCAACCGGGAAAATGCCTGGTAGTCCAGATTATCAGTCCAGCCCTGCTGGATTCCTTTGACTGTATTTTTCAGCATACAGGACTGATGTTGCGTATTCAATATATTTCAACCTAAACCATGATTTTTTTTAAAAACCATAATCTGTGGTGCTTAAACGTACCCAAACAATAGACTACATCCTCTAAGTTCAGTGTCTTGTGATTTATGCCACTGACATCCTGCCTGTCTATTTTTCAGTTTTTATAGCAGCCACAATAATATTTGTTGACACAAAACACCATATTTATGGATCGTTTAAAAAGTTTGAATAACATCCTTGGAAACTTTAAAACACCCATCTAGATAATGTTCATATATTGGCTTACAAGCGATTAGTAAATATGTGATTCAAACTTTCAGTTTGAAAGGATGTCTCATTTTGACTAGTGGGGAACACCATGGTAACCTAAGCTTTGTGGCTTTCAGACTGGGGAATAATTAACCAGCTGAAGTCTGAGTCTTTTCATTCAAAAGGGAAGATAATTAATCTCACTGGAGATACTGTGTGGAGTACAGGCCATTAAGTAAAGTTCAGACAGTGTAAATCTGGATTTTTACAAATTAATTCTCTGTACAGAATCTGCAGCTTTCATCTGAAATATAATGGCATCTTTGTCCCGAGAGAAGTACACAAAGATTGGCATGTACATATTTTTTACTTACTTTTACACCTCGAAGTACTTTTTAAATATTCCGTTAGCCACGCAGATGACGTCCACATCAAAGAAGATGCCCTATACATGCAATGTACTACAAGTAAAATCTGGGTTGCAAGAGTGGCACAGGCAAAGAGAAAAGACCCTAACATAAAAAAAGAAACGAGAACAAAGGGGGTGTCATGTAATTATCTCCATCACTGCATTCATTTCAGTTTGTCACTCATATTTACATATTTGCTTTCTACAGCTTTTACTTTTATCTGTTATTATAAATTCATACAGATCAGTGAGGAAGTATTTTACGCTGTGCTCAATTTTGTGTTGTCATATTTACATATTTACAAATAAGGTGCCATAAGAAGAAAAATAGCGATTGCAAACCTGCAAAATGTAATTATTATTTTAGTCTCCATTTTTGGCATCTTAAAATTCTAACCAGAGATAATGTCTGCAAAACCTGTTTAGATACGAGTCTTACACATAATGCTTCAATTTTATTTCACTTAATGTAATTTGGTGCAGTTTTTGATAAGTAATATAAATAGTAGAAAAAAAATTATAAAGCGATACAAATCACAACTAGAACATTTTAACTGTATAAAAGTAGTGACAAATAGACCTAAAGAGAGGAACTTTGAAACAGGGCTATGAAGTATGGTACATCATACAGTAAATAGAGGACTGAATGTTTGCCATAGATGCCTCTGGTTGTGCGTACTCTTTCACATAGATGTATAAAGTATGTATAAAAGCAAATGCAGGCAGTGAAACACAAATGCAGCATAATATTCAGAGACTTTGTTGGTGGAGATGGTAGCTCCCCCGCAACTTTTCAGTTAACCAGTAAGTGGCCCTTTCTAGTCCTTCTCTTATCTCTGGATAAAGTGAATCAGTGGGGCTGGCTGAGCAGTCAAAGCAGAGAGGCAGGAAAGCACCTGGCCTTACTCGGCTATCTGATTAGAAGAGGTTGCAGGCCAAGCTGAACCAGACCAGGCCAGTCACTGGCAGCAGCAGGACAGATATGGAGTAAAATAAACTAAAGCAGGCTCATTCTATTGCACCATGGCCTCCCTTAGAGGGAGCAGGCTCAAATCAAAGCAATGCCACAGCACAGACCAACCTTATCAAGCCAGGAGACAAGAATGAAGGCTGCAGTAGAGAAAACTGCAGCTTCACTGGGTCAGAGCACTTGATTGGTGTTCTCTGAAGCATGCGTTTAATGATTAAGAAGTTATTATCTACGGTGTCCCCAAGCTCCCAAATTGGCTTACGAATAAGAGTCCTCTGACCGAAGTATTTCAACTTAAAGTGGCGTGAATGCTGAGAGTGAGAGCAGAGGCATAGGAGAGAGACTTTTGTATGCACAGAAACACAACATGACTTTAGACTGTGTTATGCTTTTATTTACATTGATAAAAAAATGTAAGAAGATTAAAAACGAAGATTACAGATTTTACATCACTGCAGCCCACGTCATGCACCTGAAATTTCATAATAAAGCATAATACAAAAGCATAATACAAACCTAATTCTTGTGTTCAGTTGAAGCAATGCATAACTGTTACCGCCCCAGGCTTTTTGTGGGGTTTAGTGTGTGTGTGCTTTGTTTTTCAGGAGTGTCCTGTATGATGCAAGAGACTTTTGGAAATGCAGGACACCAGGCAAGTGTTCTGCATTTCTATTTCAACCACACCTTCTGAGGCCTTTTTCCTGTGACCATTTCTGCACCACCTCAATGCCACAGCACCCCCATTTGGTCATGGTCATGGTTTCATTTGAGGTTATTATTAGAGACAGACTGATCAAAATATCGTATAGTACCGATACCAATGCATGATCAATACCAGCGCAATAGGATACTTTGTTTGTAGCCTTGAACTTGAGGATGCAGCCCACCGAACTGTGTTAAATGAAAAAAATATACCTCCAATATGCATTATGAAAAACGTGAATGTTTTTGTGATGACTGTAACATCTATTTTATTTACAGCCTTCAGCACATTTAAATATCAGAAGGTGACCCACTGTGCTTTAGAGACAGACATGTTTAGATTCCAAGTCTACAAAAACACAACAAAATCCAGTTTAAAATACATGAAAAGCCTAAAGATTTATTTTTCCACTATTGGTATGGTAATACTGGACCTGTCTTTACTTGGTATAAGATCAGTGCCAACATTTACAGAACCACACAGCACTAGTTATTATCTTGGTTTGGTTTTTGCACAACTATCATATGCCACATATTTGCCAACTCATCCATGCACCGCTTTACACCACTGACACGGACTTACACACATCATGATCATCATAATAAACCCTTAGTAATCCCTATTCAATTAGTGGCGTGACTCTGTCCTTTGTTGCGGCCTACACGTTAACAATGACACATATGCTACACGCAGACATTGTGCACATTTGGAGGCAGCATCTTAACATTACTGAGGATTAATTAATTATTTAAATGATCAACAGTGTAATCACTACAAATGGAAAAACACGAAGAGACACATCCTGCAAGCCATCACTTCTAAAGAAAGCACCAGGCTAATTCATGATCTGGTGTTGGATCCATGATGCTCATTAGTTATTTATAGTAAGGAACACTGCTCTTCACTGGCAATCAAATCAGTACAGAAAGGCCTGAAAACAGAGGCATGTTGTACAGACAGAAAGTGTTTGTTTTTACAGTCTTAATGCAGTCCTGAATGCAAGCATGTTCATGACACCCATGAGTCCCATTAACCCATTTCTGTTCCTATTTGGGAATAAAAATGCCCCCTGTTAACCTGGCTGTTTGAAAATATGTGCTATAACAAAAACAAAAGTAAAGAGGGTCCTGTATAAATCCATAGGTCCTGTTGTGAGGAGCTCAACAGAGTCCAAAGAGTAAAAGGTTATTTGAGCCATACAGGGACACAAAAAAGGAAAGAGGGAATAAATCTTACTTTTGTTGGATGTATTTATTATCAAAACACTTTTTAAAATTTAAAAATCCAGACTAATAATTACTAAATACAGTAGATTATAGAATTCTACAAAGGATCTTGGCGTGATTAAAAAAGATAACAAATGGGACACAACAGTTTAGCTCTTAAAGAGTTAAAGCTGACAAATGTGTTCTGTGTATTTACACTGGCAAGGACTTTGCACAGCCATCTCTAAGTGAAACATAAATTGAACATGTTACTTAACTCTTTCATCACCTGTTGACACGTTTACCTGCCTTGTCTTATTTGCCACCTGCATGGCACGCTCACGAGGCCACACCCTGTTACACAACCTCTGGCAGTGTGGTGCATAAATAATTTGGTGGGACTTGTGAATGAACTAGTGCTTTGGAGTAAACAAACATTGTTTTGTTTTTTTCACCTTCACATCACATGTCAATGAAAGAATTGTACAACTGTACTGTAAATACAGAGGTGAAAACCTCAGGAATTCATTTATTCCTTTGGAGTC
This sequence comes from Pundamilia nyererei, assembly GCF_000239375.1. Lineage (NCBI taxonomy): Eukaryota > Metazoa > Chordata > Actinopteri > Cichliformes > Cichlidae > Pundamilia > Pundamilia nyererei. The sequence continues at coordinate 83,512 of NW_005187513.1, read as the reverse complement.
ATGTTTAAAATGCTGCTTCTGAACAATACCAGCTGTATCTTATGAGCTCCTGAAGTTACGTGCTGCTGTTTTTTAAAAAATTTGACTAGCCACTTCTTAGACACGCCTGTCTTTTGATGATTCATAATTTCCGGAGGTCCTTGTTGTGGCTGATTTAATATCAACTGCTTTGAATGTGGCTAAAGCTAAGCTATTCCAAGTGTGATGCGTGAAGTGCAACAGATTATGAAATACAAAGGCCAGCTGTAAAAAGAAAAAAAAAGCATAGAAAAATCACAAGGTATAAAGCCCCCTTTCAAATCATTCACCTCACTGTATCTCTCTCTCTGCTAAACGTGCACAGACAGATGTTAAAAGGTGTTGATGGATGTCCTCAGAGCAGCAGTCATTCATCTTCATAGATCCCTTTCTTTTGAAGGACTGGTGTCAGAACACTAGCTCCTAATGGATGACTTGTTCAGACATGTCTGTGCTGGTGTCTCTCACCTTGTTTTCTATCTATAACTGTTTGCAGTCGCTTGTAAATCTGGCCGACTCCACCTTCAAAAAATGTGCCTATAGTTTGAGCATACAACATGTCTTGAAATGCATAAATCTTAGCTTAAGTGGTGGTTTGTAGCAAACACACTGGATTTGTATATTGATAACAGCTGTTGTCTGAAAATAAGTCTAATGTTTTTCGGTTGTATTATACTGTGAATGGTGTTAATAACCTCTGAATAGCTCCTCTTAAACAGTACAGAGAACATAAAGGTGTAACAATGTCCAATAATCCAAGAGACAGGATATTAAGGGAGGGGGAAATAAACAAAAAAATGCATTTCAAAGAATTAGCAATGGCTGATTTGGAGGCAGGCATTTAACCGCATTAATACTATAAATGTTTCTCTAGATCCAGTCTGCATCAACCACACACTATCTGCAGCACAATAGTGACAAAGATATGCTGTTTAAAGCAATAACGTCTAAGTGTTGTATCAAGGATCAAGGATCACTATATACTGTATGTGAGCTGGAACGACATAAAACAGTGGTGTCTGTGTAGCAACCATAAATGTCCCTTGTTAGAAAAGCATTTAGGTAAAGGTAAATGCCCACTATTTGTCACACAGCGGTGGCTCTGTTGTAGTTATTTTCTAATATTGCAGAAATGGTACTTGAGAGAATCATGGAAATCTAAGGGACACGCAGCAGTGGTGTGTTACTATTTAAAACAGCCACATAAAGGTACTACGTGCAAGTGCATATAAGAATCTTATATTTTATTATATGAAATTGCAGTTTATTTAACATGTTTCCTTATATTGCATTTTTATTCATTTACTTATTTTTCCACCATGATCCAAAAGCACTAGGATTTTCATTCTGAGTAATAATATATGCCTCCCGCCCCATGTTTCTATATTGCTGTTGAAAAGACACACCACATGGTTGATGCTGAATTGTCAATCATTGCATGTCGGAAAGTGTCAGTGGTAATTTCCACGTGTGTTATTAGGCATTTTGCACTGACTGTTTATATTTGAAATAAATTTGTTGATATCATTCATCACATTTCCAACACAGGTGCTTGATAAATTAATAAAAAATCTATATGAAGAGTCAAATTAAGGTGTGGGAGCGATTGTATAAACTTCAAGCTTAAATTATACAGTGATGAGGGGTGGATCTACATGTGGGCAAGGGGGGGCAGTTGCCCTCTTGCCTCAG
>NW_005187513.1:55995-81782 GCF_000239375.1 Pundamilia nyererei | reverse complement strand
CCCCCAAACACACACACACGTAAAATTTTCTAGATCCGCAGCTGACAGTGACCCATTGTGGGGCCTAGATGGAAAAGAGATGATACCCCATCAGGAAAGATTTTCTTTATTAAAGGATAAATGTATCCACACAGAACAGCTTTCTAATTGTTTGCAGTGTCTGTGTCAGTGGCAGCTGAATGTCCCCTGCATTATAACTAAACCACTGAATCCTTTCACTGTCTACTGTTTCACTGAAAGGCACTGTAATGTACACAGACTGCGGCAATATACATAATTCTTGTATAGATAATTTTTTTCTTTCTTTTATTTATTGTTAATGCTTGTCTTTGTTTGCATACCATGGGCCGGGTGAACAATGTTTTTCTGTATATGTCCTGTACATATGGCAGAAATAACAATAAAGCTGACTTTAACTTTTTGTTTTGGTTCTGTGTATGGTATGTCACAATATCACAGAAACAGATTAGATAGTGAAATCCCTCGTTTCTTTATGTGTTGCTAGCCTTTTACTGCCTTTTATTAACATATGTATGGAAACACACATGGAAATATGTAGGTCAAGAAAAGAGTTTGTACTGTTTACTTGAAAGTAAATATTTGGTATGACCACCTTTATCTTCAACACAGCGTGAACCCTCTTAGGCAAGCGTTCTTGTAATTTCTTTAAGTAGTCGTCAGTCATAGTTCTCCAATCTCCTTGAAGGACATTCTCCTCTGCTGTGTGTTACAGATGGCTGTAGCCACTCACTTGTATACCTCTCTTCTGACTTCCTCAGATTTGAACCAAACATTTCAAATGTGGATTCATCACTCCATGAGGCCTGTGGCCCCTGACTTTCGGGCCAGTTCTTGTGTAATTTGGCATACCTCAGCCTTTTCTCCTCATTTCTCTGCCTCAGAAATTGGCTTCTTGACAGCCACACTTCGATTGAGACCTTCTTGATGAGGCTTTGGAAAACTAAAGGGCAAGATGTATCTCTTGGGTCTTGTGTCAGGTCTTTGCTGGATTTATTTTTCTATTTCTAAGTTGTCTGTTATGTGTAGACACAACCCTGAATCTCCCTTGAATTAGTCGCCTTTTTCATACTCGAATGATTTACTATTCGAGTATGAAATTGTATTAGGTGGCTTACAAATAAACATTCCTCTGAAAATGGCCAGGTACAACTACTAGACTGAAACTGAAAATCCCAAAGAAAGACTGCACAAAACCTCCAGAAAGCCTGAAGAGTTATTGCGCAATACCACATTAAAAATTACAAGAAAGTCTGGCTCCTTGGGAGAAATGAAGAAATGACAGGTGGCTCAAGACTTTTGCACAGCACTGTAAAGACTATACAGCCGCAAACCATTTTTGCCTTTTAAGATTACCTGTTGAAAATCATTTAGGCTTAAGCATGACATGCCTGAGGTCTGAAACTGTGTGACCAGTGGGTTGCGAAACTGTGAAATCGGATTTTCCTCGCGTCCCTGAAGGCGTCAGCTCCCCTCTGCTGGGATGTTCAGTGCCCTCCCTGTCCCCGCTGCTGCTGCCTGCTGCCCAGGCTGGCTGCTGGGCTCGGGATGACGCCACCTCTCGCTCCGCCCCGGCGCAAACTCGCTCCCTGCGTTCATTTCATTCCTCTTCTCATTCCGAGCATTCTTCGCATCTCTGTCAGTGCGCGAAGCGATTCACCTACACCTTCCTGGCTGGCCCAGAAACATCAGAATAACTTGACATAGTATTCAAAATACCCAGTAACATTACATTACCAAAAGAAAGGGGCAATTTTATATGAGATATCAATTACGAGGTAAGTTTCAATGGTAGTTACAGGCATTCAAAGTGGGTTGTAGACTTCAGTTCATTTGGGGAGGAGGGGGGTGGGTTAGTTTACGTATTTCTTTCTCTTTTTTTGGAAATGCTGCACAGTGTATTAAAAATGTTGGCTTTATTTAGTTGTTTAATATTTATCCCACAGCGGTGAAGTAACGTTAGGTCGTTTGTTTCCTTCGCGGAGATAGATGGCCGCTGTTGCAACAGGGTGCTCACTTTGAACACTCACTGTTGTAGCCTATGGCTTTGACACAGCAGCGAAAATCTTTGACATTTTTCAAATTTTTTGAAAAGAAGCCTGGTCATACGCCCCTATAAAAGCCTCGGAAGCCGTTTGCCCCCGTGTCAGATTGTCAGAAACTCGCAGTGGGATTCGGGATGAACTAAAAACACACTGCACGAATAACAGTTTTTGGACAAGATGACGGTTGAAAACGTTGCTGTTTTCCTCTCCGTAGTTGGCTCAGCCGGGAGTTGTTGGAGATTTCACCGGAGCATTTTCGGACCACCTCGAAGAAGAAAACACTGTGGCGAGACTTGTTGCTTCAACGCGTTTGACGGTGCTTTTTCGAATCGTCATCTAAGTTTTGTGTAAGTATTTTTTATTTTTATGTTATTTTTTTTATTTTCAAAGGTTTGTTGGTGTGGTGCTCTCCATGTTGTCACTTTATCCGAGGAAACCGATTGCTGAACCGGAGGGGAAAGATTAACCCAAACTCCTTTTATTGTTTCATTTTGAGGGCTTCATTAAAGCTCCTCTGGAGAGCCCCAGGGCCAACTTATGCCTCCAAAACTACCAAGCTGAAAAAAATCTGTAATAATATGTAGTTTTTTGGTCACTTGAGCGCTTTACTGTGGTTTAAAATAGCCTTAAAAGGTCGCTTTTAATAATGAAAATCGTCTTTAAAAAGGATCTTGAATTAGCAGCTGGAGTTTGTGTACATTTATGGGGTTTCCTTTATTGTTGTCCCTTCCCTTCCTTTAATTTGGGAAATGCCTGCTCAGCTAAAACTGCAGGCCAGCTGGAGGAGTTTTACTCCTTACAATGATTTCATCCACTTAACTTTTTCTGGACTTCCCTGGATGGGAACACGGCCCTTATACAGAGAAAGCGATGAGAACTGGATCAAAGCTTTCATTATCTTAGGTTCAAGTTGCACTAAAATACTTTGATTTGTTTCCACTTTGTTGTCTACTCAGCATTTGCTGCTTCAGATGGTGGTCTGACGACAAACTGGTCGTCAGACCACAGTTGACACAACTCTGATAGTGTTGACACGAGTCAGTGAAGGTGCTTCTACTGTAATAATTTTGCAGAAGTTTCTAATTTATTCTCTCGTGAGATCTCCAGCCCCTTTTGTGTCTCACTTCTCTTGACATCACTTGGCTTCAGTAGTATTTTATAATCAGCTTTAGGAAAATAACGAAGCAATTGCCTCCTGAAAAAGCTAATTTTGTCAAAGTAGCTGATTTGTATTATTGTAAGCTTTGCAGGAGAGGCGACAACTGAGAAAATGGGTGAAAAAAAACCTGCCAAAGCTTTAAAAATAGCTTGTTGAACAAAATCCACTTTCCATCACTACTGCTACTACTACTACTACAAGTTTCTGGCTGAAGCACTTACAGCCTCCTACCTCTTTCCACCTTTTCCACTATTTAATGTGAAAGCAGCTGGTTATAACAAGCGCACATGCACTCTGCTTTTCGCAATGTAAAACAAGCATTTTCTCACAGCAAACTCGGTGTAACTTTTTGCAAATAAAGGGCCGAAAAAACACGGGAAAAAGAGACTGTTATTTATTAAATTAATCTAAAAGGGCTGCTATAATTTAATGGAAACAGTTTAAATGCAGTGAGGTGTAACACACACACACACACACACACGTCACAGTATAAATCTGCTTGCTTGGAAGAAAAAAAATCTGGGATTGAAAAAGATGCTTTGTTTTCAGCTTATGCAACCAGTGGACCTGTTGGATGGAAGCTTGCATAACATTTGTGCAAGAATAGGATGTTGTCTTTGTTTGACCCAATGAAGCTTTACATCTGAAACTGGCAGGTTTTAAACTCCCTTTTTGCTTTGAACCACCACAGTGCTGAGAAAGCAGTACCTGTTGATCGCTAGACTGCAGCACACAGCCAGGTTTTTCAGTGCATCAGCATCAGTCTATACTTTTAAACATTTGGAATTAGCCCAGGAAGCATGTAAGGATTGTGTGGCTCATATTAAGGTGAAATTTAAGCAGATGCAGATAATTATCCTAATGAGAGTAGTGTTGTTTGGCTATATTGTCTTTGTTGCTCTCCGCTGCCTTATTGAGGTCAGAGGGTAGGACTGGAGAGAGTGTGGTCTATTTGCTGTGAAGTGAGGACAGAATAATGTGCTTTTGTCAAGCACAGTGGACAGGGTTACTTCTGGAGCAAAGTGAGACTCTTCTTTTCTTCTGTTGACCTTCAGAGAGCTGAATTTTGGCTGAGCACTTGTCACATCATCAGTCTACAAGAAACTATGACGTATATATGAATTCAAAAATTAAATTTTCCCTGTCGCTGATGAATGGTCTAGCTGAGCCTGGTGTCATGCATATACACAGTCTCCCATGAAGCCTTGATAGTGACGGAATATGACCGTAATTACTCATGACACTTGTACTTCAGCTATAACTGCAGTTACCTGTGGTGATCCAGCCTGCGAGGTTACGAGAGTGATGCAGAACAGAAAGGCCCTCTTCGCTAAAGAAGAAGCACCGGGTCTGCCTTTACTCACTGATACTACAATAATCAGTTCAGTTTGAGAATAATCTCAAATGCTTCCTGACTGTTTGGATTAATAGCACATTAAGCGATACAGTCACTGCTAATTGACTGCTGGAGAGAAGTTCCTGTGTACTCTGTGCCACAGAGCATCAATGTTTTTAGCTTCCTTGGATGCCATCTGATTTATAAATAGCTTTTATTAGAGTCCTAATGCAAACAGAGCCATAATCATACATTAGGTTACAAATGATCACGGATAGAGGTGGAAGATTGTATCGATGCAGTTTAGAAAAAGATTTACAAAGAGAGAGAGAGAGCTTGCATGCGAGTCATGTGGGGAAAAAGTGCCATGGCCGCAAGTTTGATGTCGGCATTTTGCAATGGCTTATTTTGATAAAGAAAAGGCTTTGGAATTGATAAGCTTGAAGGCTGGGGGATTCTGAAGGATGGACAGTTTGGAACCAGTTCACTGTTTCGGCACTCCCACATGTAGTCACGTAGTCCCAACCTGAATTCATGGTGATAGTTATTTGGTACCTCAGTGGCATTGACACAGTGTAATAACGATCCGCGTTTTTTTTTTTTTTTTTGTGTGTTATTTTTCGCAAAAAAATGGACTATGGCTTCCAGCAGTTGTTGTTTACTAGTGTGTGCGCGCGCGTGTGTGTGTGTTGTTGAGATAAAGGGTCATGTTTTGCAAATCCAAAGGAAAAAAAAAAGATTATCCATAGACATAAATTTTGTCTTTTACATGATCTCGTTCATGCTTGGGTGTTTTTTTTTCTTTTTTTTTTTTTTGTATCTTTGTTTTTCCATTCGTATAAAGTACAGATGAAAAAGGGATACATGTAGAAACAACAGTGCAACGAGGCATGCTTTCTATTTGTGGCTGTGCAGATGCTCATGGGAATGCGATCACATTATGTGTCCCGTATTTTTAATTGAAATGCTAATACACACTATTATTATTTTTGTTATGAAAATTCTAGGCTTGAAAAAGATCTCTGATCTGTAATTGAATCTAGACACAGAGATATTAATTGTGTAATTAGATGTGATGTGTGGCAGGAGTTGAATCGCATCAAAACATCAGCGTTTTCCATGGTCAAAACACCCTTTAAAAAGAGGATACTCCTGCTGGCTTCCAGACTGTGTGTGCCCTGAGGTAAACCCTGGTCTAGAAAGGGAATTTTAGAGTATGCGCTGCTGCTCAGCAGTTTGAGCAGGGCCCACTGAGGCCAGCGGAGAGTGCCACCAAAAAGGAAAAGCTGGCTCAAAGCCACTGACGTCATCTAAGTAAATCTGCTTCAGTACTGCAGCCATAAAATGACTGCCAGCTACCGAATGCACTTTGGCCCTGTCAACCACCTTAGTGCAACACAGTCCCCCCCGTTCCTTACTTATGGAAGGCTGTGTTTAAGTTTACTTACATTTTGCCGGAGTAGTAGCAGATGTCTGTTCATTCAAAAAGAACAAGGCAAGTCTCAGGCTTTGTAGTTTTAAATAAAGCACCGAATGATTGAGCTTCTCTCACCCTTTGAAGTCGTACCACTTTAATATTGCAGTCTTATAATGCTTACCATATGGCAATCTCAATTATTAGTTCTGGAAAAAGGCATTTAGAATTCACGGTGTCATAACCGCTCGTTATTGATGTATTTCTTAGACACTTGGACTTTGTCTGGAGTTCTTATATGAAAGCAGGGGGGGAAAAAGACAAATGAGCTCTGCTTCATGGTAAAACACAGACAAAAAGCAATATGTACTCTGAATCATTTCATGAGTCAGTTTCTGAAACCACTATAAACATTTTTTGCTCTTAACCGCAATGAAAGCAGGAAATCTCGGCTTCAACAACTTCCTTTCTCAGTGCGGACCATAGTAGTGGCAGTGGTGTTCGGCTTCTCCGCTAGTTGAAGGAAATCCATGGAACAAAGGCGCACTGTCACTTCATTTACTGAAACTGTGTATAATTTGTGGCATGTATTCAAATGTGGGTTATTTTGTTCGTACTCCCCAGGTACCTCTTGTAATAAATTCTCACAAGACCTTTCGTCGATGGTCGCTGTAGTAGTGTCGTGACTGACACAGATCAGCCAGGCTTTTTCTGCCCTCGAGGTGCCCTGGATTCAGAGAAGGCACACGTAGATTGGAAGGCAAGCTCCCAACATTAATATGCGGGCTGTACCCGGTAAATTAGTTAGGAATCTGAGCCAGGATGCTGCAGTGGAGAGCAGTGCGGTCCAAACTTTTTGTGTGTGTGTGTGTCTGTTTAGTCTTTTGAATTGGCCCAAATAGTGGACATTTTCAACTAGGAGGTGTTTAATTGTAATTACATCATTAATACATGGAAGCGGGTTTATTAGCGAACAATACAGCTTTCAGTAAACCACGAGAAAGTATGTAGTGACAGTATTTTTAAACATAAATAAAGACAAGGTTAAACTCAAACTGTGTTAGTTCATGCCCTCACACCAAGCCAAAGTAATACTCACATAAATGCAGCTGCATTAGAAACTCCCACCCCTGAGTAGTACAACCAATAGCTGGAATCAAATTACAGGGATATATATTCATATCTTACTGTAAAGTCCTCTGTTTTGACTCACTTTTCTCCAAGCTCTCTCCTTTTTTTTCCTACTACTGTTTGAAAGTGAAGCTAAACCAAACAGCTCCATTTGCCCTCAAACACCATCAGTAAGATTGTCCTCCACTGCTGATTGTTGGCGGCGTCAGTTCAATCCCAGTTGTTGGAAATTTTTTCCTTGCTTTTAAATATTTGAAAACACAAAAACGCTGATTCGCCTGTATTCACATTGCATGGCAACAACTGCAAGATTTTTCTGACTTCGCACACTAGCCTGTTCTTGTTTTCTGGTGTACAAATATGGAAGACTGCATCTTACTGTAGTGTTTTCCTTGTAATAAGCAATGAAAGAAGTATAGATTTCTAAATGGTTTAGTCTAAGTGCATTAATCCTAGACATTTGTAAATAACAAGAAAAATGTAACTTTTTAAAAAGAACATTTTAGGATGTAGCTAAATAAGAAAGTTAAGAAAACCTGACAAATTCCCACTGACGCAAAATCATAGCATCAAATAAAAAAAACGTTTACCTGTTGAATACAATCTCTGTATGGATGGGGTTAATCTATCCATCCATTCAGTATCGTCGAGGAGATCGCCCATCCCAGCCGTCACAGGACAAAAGACTGATGTAAAATTGAAAGACAGAACATTTGAGTTACATTTTGCTTGGCTTGTCAACACTTTCTATACCTTTTTGGACACCTTCATTGACGGGGGGAGTCCAGTGTGGTATACAAGAGTTGTCAAGGAGAGGAAAAGATGACAACAGAGAAAAAGGAGAAACGTATATAAGGGGACAAATGAAGACTGGAGATGCAGAAGAAAAGAGATGAAAGTCGGTGTGAATTGGCAGCGCCAAATGCAAATGGTGGCCTTCATGCTCATCACTGTGATTTGTTTTTTCATGCCCGTCCGCACGCGTCCTGGATGAGCCAGCAGCCAGCCCTCTGCCTGCTCTGCTCTCATAACTGTCAGGAGATCCTTTATCTGACGAACCTTTATTTACAGCTTTAATTTCCTGAGCTTTATGTGTTCCTCTCGCACTCCACACCACTCTGACATGGGTGTATGCCGTCTGGTGTGTACTGCAAATTTTTGATAGGCAAATGTCCCCTGAGCTTTCATTACGTTTCGTGTCTGAATGGTAAATTGTGTTTTCTTTTTCCTTTTTGTTTATATGTAATGTTTTTGATATTACTGGCAGAGCAGGGATGTGTCCTCAGAAGGAGAGATTTTTGTCTCTGAGATTTACAGTCAATTTTCCCTCTGCTGTGCAAGTGGAAGACCTTTAGCGTTGCCTCTTTTCTCGGCTGACGACGCATCTGATGTTGTCCAGATCATGTTGTTTTTACCTGTTTCACAGTCTGAGGCAGGTAGAGAGGGCTGCTCTGACAGAACCTGTAAATCAATCTCAAACAAAGATTGATCCCACAGTGGCCTGATGGTTGCTGGGTAGTGGGATGAAGACCTCAGATTTGAGAGAGATGATAGCAGACAGATTCACAGCACTTAAGCTTGGAAGTTCAAAGAGGCAAGAAATAAACACTGGGTCTTTGCCAATAACAGAGGGAGCATAAGAAAGCTTTGGAAATTGATATTATTTATTCTTTTTAAAAATGTTTTTTGAGACTTATCAATTAAACTTGAATGAAAACCCCACTCGGATTCTTTAATTATTTCGTAAGGTTGCCTTTAAATATTTTGATTCCTCCCTTTTCCGCTTAGAGTTTGGACTTGGGTTGCAACCCTTTAGTTGATTTGAAAGAACTTTGAACAGTCAGTGCATGCATCCACTTCACTTCGAGCTGGTTAGTTTTTATTTTAGTGTGTTTTGTATCTCAAGGTCCTCAAAGGCCTGCTGTGAAAGACTTCATTCCACAAACATGCCTTCTTCAAGGTAATTAATTTGTTTTTAATGACTGAATGTGGAATTTCAATAACGTCTGTCTTTGTAAATGTTCATAGTTAGTTGCGTGTTGCCTGGAATATTTTTAACATTGCTGTAATAATTACGCAGGGGCCAGAATATGTCTTCACAGCATGCTAAAAATGTTTTGAAATCACATGGTAATTATAGTTTTACACACTGTGGCCTTAGCTACTGTGGGCCATTATGGGGTGCACAAAAGTCATTCAGAGAATTATTATTGCACCCTCTGAGATAACGGCACAAAAGAACTCCACATGGAAAATTACATTTGAGACCTCTCATCTGCTATTTCATTACCTTGCTCTGTCTGATGGGTGAAATGGGTTCTCTTAATTTAAGGAGCTGAATTCCAGCTTGGTGAGTGGTTTATGTAATCTTGCAGTAAGTGTAATTTCCCATAATTCCATGTCACACCTACTACTCTGCTTAGCTACCACATTCACTTATTGCATTGCAGGCCATCTTTACCCTGCATCTCACAAATAAGACCATTTCTATGGTGTACACCCTGCAAAGACAGAAGTATGCAATTATCTGTAAGCCAAAAGTGTTTCTACGGGTGACATTCATACCCTCTTTTGACAGGCGTAATTAGTCTTCAAATTCTAAGGCACTAAGAGACCGTCTTCATTGACAACTGCCAGGTTATTCACATTTTTCACACAGCAAAACTATCTAGTCCTTTGCATGCAGTTTAGCCAGGTAATTTGAGCTGCAGCACATCGGTGTATTTGTTCAGAATTGACTGTTTTCAAACAATTTTGCTAACATGTCAGACTGCACATCAGCAGTTTATGGTACATTTAATCATTATAAAAGCATTCATTTACACTGAAAGAAAAATCTTGGCAGCACACTGGTGATAAGGGCGTTAGGTTTATTTGTGTTTTGTCACATTCGAGCGTCATGTAGCTTCGCATAACCTGTTTGAAACCTCATGGGTCCAAACATGTCGATTTGGCCTAAAGACCACGGACGACCTATCCTATAAGTGTATCTTTTCTTTCTTTATGGACTACAGTTCTGCCTGCAGGTTTAGTTTGAATGTATGTGCTCATACGATTAATTATCTGTGTGGTAGCTTGAAAAAAAATGCGGTCATTTCATCTCAGGGCTAGAGAGCCAGCTCAAAAATCTCTTAATGCATCCTGTTTTCACTCTGATTTCATTTTTGATTTCATCTTCAGAGCTTTGATGTTTCTTTCATGCTGGTCACCATGCTGTCGTTCATTCAGTTTTGTTTTTAAGTTAAAAGACTTGTTGTGCTTTTCCTGACCACCTCTCTCCTTATGTCACAACCAATAACACTTTTGCTTAGTTGATTTTAAAAGCATCCTGTTTGCCTCCACACTGTGATATAAAACAGTCAGATAACCCACCCTTCATATAAACTTCCATGTGACTGTTCGGGGCCATATATGACCTCAGCCATATATTTATGGGTCATTCTGATATTTTTAATTCTAAAAAGTGTTTCCTACCCTGAATTTTTCAGTCTGCTTCTATGATCTTTTATAGTTTTTACAAAAACTGACCCATCGATGTGGCAAGATAAATGGGAAAATTGAGTGGGGTCATTTATCACCTTGGAAATACATGTATGCTTTTTAACATTACATCATTACATGGTCAAGTGTTTCTGTGGCCTGTGGCTAAGAGGCCGATGCTTTAACAGCCAAAGTGATCATGAAAACAATCAGGCTGATTCATTCATTGTTGGATAAAAATGATGGAAAATGTTGACTGCTTATTGTTTAGAAAGTTTTAGAAGAGCTGCTACATTAAAGGACATGCTGTTATGATGCCGTTTTATGTGAAATGGATAGCATATAAAATATTATGGGGTCATGAATTACCCCACTCAATCAGTATAGTTACTATAGCTTGCTTGCTGGAGGGTTAACAAGTAATGTTTAACTTATCAAATTCTTTATATGTTAGTTTAGGTGAAATTCAATTTTATTGTCATTAAAAAGTACATTACTCAAACAATGAAATGACGAAATGCAAACAGCGTGCACATGCATGTAGAATACATTTACAATATGTACAAGAATTCACAGCATTTCTATGCAGTGTGTGTATGTGGTGTTCATGTAAGTGTGCATATGGATATTTTTAGCATTGGCGAACCTGAATGATCTCTTTATCTAGCCGCCATACATCTGTCATTTTCAGCCGCCAAGTTCAAGTTAAGGGAAGTTTCTAAGAAGAGTGATGGCATTAATAATGCTTTGCAGTTTACTAGGCATGTTTAAGAAAGCATTGGAATAAAAATTTGTACAGATCTGCAAGAAAAGCAAGAGCAAGAAATGACTCCGATTATTCTGTTCGAAACGGGTGAACAAAGATAAAACTGCTCGTGCCGCCGGAAAAAGTGACAAGAAGGTAAAAGCCAGTTTGGGGTTGTTGTTTTTTTTTTCTCTTTCAGATCCTTTTAAAGTTGTTGTATATCCATCTAGATAGTGCTGTGTGCCAGCAGCCTGTGCCAGTAGTTTTGGATGGATGACCTGAAGGAAGATGCAGATCAACACTCAGCTACATAGTTTCTGGCTAAAAGTGATGGTTTTAGAGCCTCTGTGTGCCCTTTAGACACTCTTCCCTCTCTTTTGAGAGTGGGCTTGAAGTTTAAACTCATTTTATTCTTTGTTGCCAGGTTCGGCGTGTTGTTTGTGCTGCTTGACTTACTTTGTTTTCCCTCAGCTAATCATCAGCATCCAGAAGACACATTTGCTCTCATATTATGAAAAAGCCCTGTGGAAAAACATTGTTAGTGGAGTAATTTCTGCAGAAAAGAAGCATTAATGCTTGTCCGCAGAGTGAGACATGCTCAGCAATTTCAGCAGCTTCAAGATATAAAAAAAAAAAAAAAATTAGTTTTCCTCTCTAAATGCATTTAAATATGTCTCAAAGTATGGGCGGGGCAAATGAATCCAGCTGTTATTTTGTTTCTCTGTTAATAAGAGCTAAGTCTGGAATTTTTAATAATCAAAAGGTTAATGGAGATATACATTTTACTTATGGTTTTATTCCAAGGGCAGTCAGATCCTCTAATCAGGGGCTCCTAATGCAACCAATGTCTCGACTAAAGACGAAGGGGGATCGTGCCTTTGCTTTTGCTGCACCAAAACTCTGGAACAGCCTGCCGGTTGATGTCCGTGCGTCGGAAACTATTCAATCTTTCAAATCACGGTTAAAAACCCATTTGTTTAAGCTCTCCTTTCAAACTACTTAGCTTAATTTCTTCCTGGTTCGTGCTTGTTGCAATATTACCATCCTATAACTGTATTTCTTTGTTGTTAATTGTTTTCTTTTGCTGTAAACCTGCAAGTATGGCTCGTCTGTGAAGCACTTTGTTGTACCTGTGACTTTTAAATGTGCTATAGAAATAAAATTGAAATTGAAATGTAGAATAGGCTCTTCTTCCACAGGTTTGAACTCTGACACATTGATGCTTTTAATAAGGCAGTTCATGTTCAGGTTTAAGGTGTTTGTTTTCTTCTCCCTCAGTTCGCTGATATTGTGAACATCACAGGAAAAGTGCTGATAAATGATTGTGAGCTGGCCTGATTTTCTACCCATTTGTTGTCAGATGTATTCAGATGGTGCTTTTATTTAAAAAAAAAGAGTTATAGAAAAAGTAAAGAAAATAAAGCTACTTAGTAAAAAAAAAAGTTATTTTAATTAAATTATTCATGCGTTAGTGTCTAAGATGAGTGTATTGATGTATTAGAAAGCACCAAGAAGTGAGATTATTAGTAAGAATAGAGAGTAGCAGTTACTTGAAATATCATAAACAAATTTTATAATATTGGAAATATTGTTCACTACAAAACTGTGGTAACAGAAGCCTTAATAGACACTTGCTTTGGTTGACTCAGAAGTTGGTTTGAGAATAAATCACCCATGTTGTCAGTACTCACTGTCCTAGCAGTTAAACACCACACTAACTTTAATTATTCCCATTCCAGATGTGTCCTCGGTTTAGTAATTTGGTGAATTTCAATAGATTCTCATCCAGATGCATATTTCTTTTTTTAATTCCCATGTTGACGATGACAGATGTTACAAGATATTACAAAGCCCTTATGTGCTCATTGTAAATGCATTATAGGCTTTCATGAAGCTCATATTTATACATTTTAAGCCCAACATTTTCCATCAGGCATCGCTGATATAATGTTATTATAGCTCTTCAAACGTTTTTGGTCTTTGCAATGTTTGGAGGAAGGCGCATGCACAGGATGGGAAGCATGATGGAGAAAACCACACTGTCTCTAAAGACTGATTAAAGTATCACTTTACCAACCATAGCATACCACAACAGAGAACCAGTGTTCCTACAAAACATAACAGAAGACACAAAACATCCATGTCAGCTTATTGATGAAAGAGGATTAGATTTTAAAGTTGAGGTATATTTATTTTTACTTGGATTCGATTTGTTGCAGTTGTGCTTTTACAAATCTGGAAAGAATGTTTCATTAGACTAGATATGAGGAGACTGGGCGCTTGATGCTCGAGCTTCACGAGGACACGGGCGAGCGTTTTTCTTCAGAAAGATATTTTGCCATAAAAATGTAAGCTGGATTCGATTATGAGCACAGATAATCACTTGGTTGGGTTAAGAGGAGCACATCCAGAAAGAGGTTCAGCCCTTTAGTGGTTGAAATGGGAACGTTTCCCCTCCCTCATCAGTTTGTGAGTTGGTTCTGCAGCGTCAGCAGTCAGCACACAAAAACGGAATTCAGTAAAAGCTCTCTCTCCCTCTGCTCTCTGGGAGTTTTTTTCCCCAACAGCTTGCTCCCATCCCCCCTTTCCCCCTCATGAACTGACATGCTGGAAGAAACATATGCTACTATTCCCACTTCCTGACAGCTTGTGCTGCTTGAATAGGATCTTGCTCAGGGAGGAAGCAGTTGTCTGGAAAGTGTGGAGGGATTAGGGCCATGAGAAACCTCAGTCAGTTGTTAGCATATAATGTCAAATGTGAAATTACTTTTGATTGTGAATTAAGCATACACTCTGAGATTTTTCAAAGTGTTCTTTGAGGCATGAAGAAGAAAGAAAATTGCTCACTGCCGAATTTGCTTACTTTTACAACAGATGTGTAGGGATGACACACTTTTTACTCAATGAGTATAAACACTGGATTTATGATTCACAGTACTGTATTGCTTTATTGAGCCCATAGCCCAATATCCAGTTATCGAATTAGTATGTTTTAGTGAAGTCTAAAAGAAGCACTTTACACAGGCTGACTGAAGCAGAAGCACAGTGTAGACGACTGCATTGATCTGGATACAAAAGGCTGAAGTAAGTCTGGTTTATGCAGCCTATCAGGGTCATTCCTCGTCACCTATCCGTCATACGAGACCTATACAAACTCATCAGTGGTTTAACTATCTGTTATCTGAAAAGTATATCTTTCAAGGAATTGGCTATATAGCTTGCCTTTTAGGATGTCTTCTTCTTCCATGCATGCTGTCTAACCTGTTTGCCTGAGCTGTGTTTGACTTCCTAGCTGTGATGCTGTCAATGATTTAGCACATTTGGAAAATACTAAATTCTAAGAGGACATTAGCAGTCTTCTAATGTTTTAAGATGATAACCATACCCTAACTCTATGTTTTGGAGAAAGGCCAAATGGACTAGTTTTTTAAATGTGTTTCAGGATTATTATTTGTCTCCATTCTGATTGTTAAAACTTGGGAAAAACGTTTAATAAAAAAAAAAAAAAAAGACTTTTAAATTGCCTAAGGTTAGCATTAAGGTTAAGGTCTGTCTTTGTTCCCTTTTAAAGTCTACATTTACAGTTTTGTGTTCTTGCTCTTTATTAGCTTGTTAAACATCATACTTTCTTATACATACCAAGTATAAATTCATCCTTTACATAATGAATGATCTGCGAGGAACCTGTAGACTGACTGCCCACGCTCAATACAGAACAAATGGGTATTTGAATTCTGATATTTCTTTAGGTTATTTAACCACCTCATCAAACGCCCCTTGGAGTCCTTGCTCTTGATGTCACTGAATGTTTTCAGAAGAAGGCAAAACGTTTCATACTGACCACAGTGCTGGATCTTATTACGCTTTAAAATACCAGTCAGAACATTCATAAATGTTGTAATGTGTATATAGTATATAGAATAGTTTGTGTTACAGGTTTCACGTTACTTGATATTGCTGTCTTGGCACAATGACAGGCGCCTCTTTATTAGCTGCATGTTCACCAGGAGCTTGTTGGTCTTGTCAGTAGCCACTGGTGAGATGAGACTTTCTCCAGCTGTGTGAGCAGCTTGGCTCCAGCTCCTATGTGTTGCTCAAATGTCTGATTCCCTTATGCCACCATAGTTGCTGCGGCTGACTGGAGATGTTAGCGCTACGGATTAGTAGTCACAATGTTTTGTTTTTTTTCTTTGTCTTTCATTTATTATTGTTTTCATATAAATGTTTCTCTTCACAGTCACTGGTATACACATTTACACCTTCAAGCTGCCAGCTACAACCACAGTCTTCCTGTTGTCCACTAAAGACTTTGAGACTGGGCGCTTTAGCTCAGCGCCGGTGGTAATGAGGCATGTCGATGCTTTTTCCCTAGAGGAATCAAACTAGCAACTTTGCTGACAGCATTGACTTTGTACTTGTTACAGCTCATAGGAATATATAGAGCTAAGAGCAGTTGCACAGGTGCTGAATAAAGGGGGAAAAAATACATTTCCCAGACCTTTACACTGTGCATTGCCATTTAATTAGCAAGAAGTCCATGAGAGAAAATCTTCAGCTGTTTAAACCCATAACATCCGTTGTAAATCAATTCAACAACTTTCTTGGTGATGTCCAAGCTTCTTTAGCTGCTTCCACTCCATATTGTGCTCTTTACTAACTGTAAGCATTCTGTTTTTGAAGATGGTTCTCTGCTTTTCTGTTGCAGTAGTCATGATTTGCGGGTTTTGTTTTTTTTTTGGGAATTCCAGGTCTCTCCCTAGTCTGCTCCAAGCTTCAGCTTGGAGAGCTCAACCGCCACAATTGATCCCAGCAGCTGGAGCGGCAGCGAGAGCCCTGCCGAGGACATGGAGAGGATGAGCGACTCGGCAGACAAGCCTGTGGACAATGATGCAGAGGGGGTGTGGAGCCCTGACATTGAACAGAGCTTCCAGGAGGCCCTGGCCATCTATCCTCCTTGTGGGCGCAGGAAAATCATCCTCTCTGATGAGGGAAAGATGTATGGTGAGTAAAAGTTGTTGCATGTGTAAGTGTGAGTTTTCACATTCATTATCTCTGCTGCTTTTATTTGCTTTTGGAGGTTTTGAGGACTATAGACTTGCTCATAAACCTTATCAAGACCAGCCTGTTGAGTGTTTGTATGGATCAGTTGTCAGTAAGGGTATTTTCCAAACTGCTGCTCCTTTAAAAAGGAAAGACATGCTTCAGTTATGGCTGTGCCGAGCAAAGTAAGACTGATGGTGACTATGACCATGGAGCTGTCACTCTGGTTCACAGAAGTGCAAGTTTATAAGTAAAGCAGCATGAACTATTAGTCAGTAGCAGATGGTACTACGGCTGCCACCAGCTGTGCCCCCTCTCCTCCCACCACTCCCCCCCTGTTCCTGGCTGGCCTGGGTGATGTCATGGAAAGAGGGAATATTTTCTCTCTGCGGTGTTGGACCGTCTCACAGCCTGTCAGTGTCAAGTGAAAGCAGAAAGCTCCTCTGAGCATTGGGTTGCAGCTGTCATGTGACCCCTCCGGCCAAACAAAATGTAAATTCTAGGAGTTGCAGCGAATCCCCTCAGTTGCCACTACAAAGATGTGGGCTCAAACAACGGGATCCTCCCCACTGTCTCTCCCTCCAAATCCCTGGTCCCCACACAGAGCGAGGCTGCCAGAGAAGCTGCCCCTCTGCTGTGGATTAAAGCATGAAAAATTATTTTTCTAGAGTTATAAATGAGCAATGCTAAGTGTAAGCCTCTTTTCGATTCAGTTGACATTCTCAGTATTATAAAAATGTTTTTCTGAAATGTTTTCAGATTGTGGTATTTTTGATTTCTTCTTTTTGACAAGTTTTAATTTTTAATTTTCATTTCCTGTGTCAATTGCTTAATTACAAAATCTTATATGTAAGTTGTGCCAATTAATAAAATTATTTGCACTGGTATGGATTTACCACAAACCGTCGCAAAATGCCGCTGCCCATAGCATGTTTTCTTTTTACATTTCCCAACAAGGCTATTGTCTAAGATAGATTACGAAACCCCAGCAACAAATCCAAACAAATGTTTTGCTATTGTGGTGTTGAACCCACCTTAAAATCTGCTGAAGAGGCGACTGCAGGGTTGAATAGCGGTTGGGCCTGCCAGATGTGCTCCATATCTGGTTACAGATGGCTCGTCAGCAGCTGAGTGTTTGGGCTGTGCCCTGGTCTAACTGAATGAGAACTGTTTGTCACAGAAGTAAAATGATTTTCATGTGTAGATGCTGAAAAGGTTTGGCAGGGACGGCTACTACTGCATGATAATGTTGCAGAATTGTAGCAAAAAAGGAGCTAAATGCTTCTGTTCAGTTTTGGGGGGAAATGTTTTAATTTTTTTAATAATTGAAGATGCAGTACCTGAAAAATATGATGTTGGTGATATCTTTCTGCCGATTTCACTGGGGAGCACACTGCTGCTGGTCTTTTGTACTGGTGCTTTCTCAAGTGGCAATGCTTGTTCTTCAGCCCTTCAATGTGTTGCTGCTTTTTAATGCCAATGTGACTTTCCTAAAACCACTGTGGGTTTCACTTAAAGACAAAAAAGAAAATAGTTTTAATTTGAATAGGTTGCAGGAGTTCATTACTTTCATAACAATCTTTAGTGTTTCCCACAGACTTCGATTTGCAGCGTGGGCGTGCGTGCACGAGCGAGTGCGGGTGAACCAGCTGGTGGTTAAAGCATGAAACATGAGGCTAGCAGGTTAGCGAGGTTTGAAGTTTTTAAAATGAGAGTAACAGATTGTCCACTATTATGTTGATCATGGATGGAGATCTTTTGAACATGAAATAAAAAAAAATAAAAAAAAGTTAACAGTTATTCTTGTTTGTCTGTTAATATGGATTCCTTGCGGGCCACCCAAGACAGAATCTATGTATAGGAAAGGCTATTGTTGACTTTTCCAAATCAGTCAAGGATCAGTAACGGTTATATAGTAATGCCTGTCACAATAATTGTCTTTATTTACCAGTCATTCATTTTCTTGCCCGCTTATCCAATTCACGGCTGTCCTAGCTGTCATGGGGTGTGACAGGTAGGGTACACCCTGATCAAGTCTACTGCAGGGGAAACGCAGACAACAGTTCATCCTCAAATGTACACAGTGCCATGAAAAAGCGTTTGCCATTCTGATTTTTTGCATATTAGCCATACATTTCTGATCATCAAACAAAATGTAATATTGGACAAAATGAAGTTTTCAATTATTATTTATTATTTTTTTAGACAAAAAAGAGAGAAAAAAGAGAAATCTACCCGGTCCTATGTGGGGGGAGGGAGTAATTCCCCCCCCCCCCATGTTAAATCATAAATTATCTTTGATAAATGCCAGGCCAGATGAATCAAGAAATCACTTAAATAGAACCTTTCAGACAAAGTGAAGTAGGCTGAAAGATCAATTATGTAAAACCTAAGACAACAAATACTTTTAACAGCACTGTACTTACCCACTTGTGAAGGGAAGCCGGAGTACCTGTAAGAAATAAAAACACGATGACACAGGCAGAACATGTGGACTCTACACAAAAAGGCCCCGACTGGCCAGTAGTTTCGAACGGAGGATTGTTTTCTTCTTAAGCTAATCGCTAACCTCTGTACAGACTTATTACAGACCTATTTATTGTACCCTGTATGGACATGGCCGTAATGTTTTCCTTTGTGTTTACAAGCATGTTTATCTAGATAAGAATGTCATGAGTAATTCAGGCAACAAATATTTTACCCACCGTAGCAGGGTTTGGGTGTAGTGAGCCTAAGCCAAATGAACTCTCTCATACATGCATAGAAGAGAAAGAACACACACAGTGACAGTAGTCCAGGTGAAGTGATTGGTAATATATTATTTGAGGTTAATGGGCATTTTTCACAATGACTGTATAATTACGGTCGGGAAGTTTTGAAGACTAGGCCTGAGTACACTTGGTCCCACTCCAGAGCTCTCTAAGAAGCATTCTGGGTGAAAGCTTAATGAAAAAGAAGAGCTCATTAAGGGTCTATGAGGTAATGTTTCTGTTTGCTGTGTGGCTTTTTTTTTTTTTTAAGCACGATTGTGCAAAAACTGATTTTCATGGATCTTGTTGGCGAGGTGGAAAATGGGGAAAGGAAGAATCCAAAATTTGATATGGATCGAGGCATGGATTCGTGCAACACATGTCCAGTTTTATGAATGAACTGATGTTAGCAATGCTCAAAACCTTTTGGATGTATGTAACTAAACAGTCATTTCTACCATTAGCTGTACAGCTAACCAACAATGGATAGTGCAGCTCGTTGCCAAATCAACAGGTCAGGTGTTACCCATGCCCTGTTTGTTTTTTCATTGTTTAATGATAGAACTGTGAAACTAATATTAACTCTGAAGGAACCCAACCATGGCAGCTGTGTGTGGACTGCTACCACTTCTGGTTTAAATTATGTCATTATTCCCCAGGACCTTATCAAGTCCTGCGATCCACACCTTTACCCGTGGCAGAATCAGTACACACTGTACACCTGTCCTGCTCACTGTGGTGTAGAGGTGTATGGCATGTGCTGTTGTTTTGGGGGAAAAAAAAGTTTTTTTGTATCTAGAGAAGTCAACTGAGAGGAAGCAATCAAAATCCAAACTGCTGAGTTTGAATGTTATACCTTTGAATGTAATTTTTGTGCAAAATTCCTCAGATTTTCCATTTATAGTCTTTGCTAAGAGTACGCCCTTTTGGAATACCATCAAAGACAAGTGACCAATGAAGCGGTCCTCTGTGCTGCTGCTAGGGATTGATTCATGTTAAACGTCCAGTGATTTGTCTTTTAAAAGGGGAGAGGCTAATATGATGCTGTCGAAGACCAAGAGAAACGCAGACAGGCTCTACACAAATGCTCTCATGGCATCTTGGATGAAAGCTGGCTACAAGGAGACAGGTATTTTGTAGTTAAGAATCCCTGGGGATGGCATAGTGTTCCATGCACAGAGCTCATCACAAGAGGAGCTGCCCCGAGTGCCCTTAAGCCCTTTGTTATCTTGGGGTAGAGTGTAGTTAATTAGCAACAGTCTCTATAGCAACTGTGTTGCGGTACAAAACAATTTCTAATTTCTGCTTCCTAGCTTATTGTGATGTTTACCTGAAGTGTTTCGGATGTGCTGAGACTAGTGTTGGCTGGCACTGTGCCTATTCTCAGTGGCTAATTGTGGCAGCAACAGGAGATGCTACATCTGCATAGGCTGCATCGCCGGCATTTGCCATGTCTTCAGACTTTGGCGAATATTTTTAACAACAAAGGGAAATGGAGGGCATTGGCCCTTACCCAAAGGCTTACGACTCTATACTTGTGTAATTCACCTGCTGTGCTAGGCTGCATTCATTTACCCCAGAAATAGAGTTGATAAATGAAACAACACGCTTCACTCAAATTGTATGTTTATTCATTGAGTTATGTATTTGCACTACCCAGCAAGCTAAATGACAATGGTGAATTTTTCTCAGTTACTGTTTGGGGAAAAGAAAATAAAGACCTGAATTTTATTCTACCTACTGACAAATAAATATGCAAATACATACTCTACTTGTAGGCTGTACAACACCTAAATATATATATATTTATATTATTACTGGTCCTTCACAGTTGAATACATTGTTATAGCTTAAAGGCTTTTTGATGGAGACTTAATTACTTACCTTGGAGATTTGGACTACTCCCTATGCTTGTATTATTGCGTCTTGCTGGTTTTGATAAACAGTAGCAGCAATAATACCATTATTTATTTTTCTAAAAATAGCAAACACAGTCTGTAAATGACCAAAAACCATACGTTGTAATGTTCTCACTGTAGGTGGGCTGCAGGACACGGTGCCTCCATCTGCATGTGTTACTTGATGTAAAGCTTTTCCTATTACCATTCTACTGTTTGCTCTGACATCTCGTCAGTGATCCAGCCCAGACCCCTCCTGTGGGAACTAAGTGGCACTTGGTTTGCAGGGATGCCAAGGATGAGTTAGATATAATGAGCAGACCTGGCTTGCCCTCGATGGCCCAGCGCTGTGCTCCTCTGGGGCTCGTCTCATCGGGCCGAGCATGCTCTGAGACAGAGCGAGCGGACCTGATCCTCCCTGCTGGGCGGATAATGAGGAATTCTGGGATCAGCTCAGGCTCCCTGAGTCACCTGCATTCACTCAGAATGGAGTGTGAGGAACTTCATTGCAGGAGAGGCATCACACACCTCCAGAATAATCCCTCATTTGTTCCCTTGCCATTGTCAGTGTAAGACTACTGTGTTTTCACACACGACAGTGAAAAAGTCCAATTTTTTATGTCTCTCTCAAAAGGAGGAACTATTGAAAGTGTAAATAGTATTGATGCAGGTATGATTATGGAAGGAAGAAGTCATTTTGAGTTTCAAGAAGATTTAAGGGTTTTTTTTAACGTCAGATTTTTATAAACTGGTTATTTATTCATCATGGTTCACTAAGTAGTCATATATATTAGACTGACCCAGTAAAAGGAGGAAAACCTAACATGAAGCAGCTTGATTTGTCAAAGAAGGAAAACACTCTTCCACTCAGCAGTTTTTTCTGAGCTTACAGTCAGAAACAATCGTTTCTATTGATAATTCAGCTAATCTAAAAGAAGAAACGAGTGGCTAGGAGTCACTTGTCAGGAGTCACTAGGAGCAGGTGTATGTGAGAATCCAAATGTGTGACAAAGTCAGGTCAGGCATTAAATGGCCTTATCCTACCAGCTCCATAGCAAAAAGCGCAGATGATATCTGATTGTGCCGATTCGTGCCTAAACCAGACAGAGTATATATCTGGAACTGATGTGAACTGTCTCATGCTGAGTGCTTCATGTGATAGGGAACAACTTGTGATATTGCCCTGCGCTGATTCTCCTGCCTTTTTCTCAAGGTCATGTGTGACAACAGCTGAAGAATAAAGAAACAAAGAGAACATGTGAGAGAAACTCATGAGTAGTGTGAATCTCCAAAATGTTGCCATTTAGCTGTGGTGTGTAACAAGCCGTCATTAAGAGACTAGCCTGTGAAAGCAGTTTTATATGATTGATCTGTATGGGTTGTTGGCTTTACTGGTTCCAAAAGCATCATATTTGGTGTATGAAAGGTCTGCCTCTTTAGTTTGGACACATGCATTATTTATTCCTTAATGACACACACAGCAGTTGTCTTTTGTAATTCAGGCCATTTTTCTGTTGTCTCTTTCTGTAAGCCTTTTGGTGATTGCACATGTTGTTTTGCACTCTGAACAGGATGGGTCTATTGTGAACAGCGGACTAGTCAAACAAGTGTATGGACGAGAGCCAGCAGGAACATCCAGATAACTGACGATTCTGATTATTTCACTGAAAATTTTAGATTTTCCTACACGTCTGCATCGCATGTATGCATGTTTCGGTGACTCCGAGAATGCAGTTAATGAGAATCGGGCTAAAATTGGACCCACATCTAGAGCTACTCTGTTGCTGAGCAGCAAAATTGATTTTGAAGTGGATTTTTATTTTTTTTTTAAGTTTTTTTCGGAGGGTAGATATCAGCTCACAGTCGTGTCCGTGTTGCGGTGACCGAGCATAACGTGTTGTGACTTGCGTGAGATTACCGTCTCCTGCTCACAGCCTCCTGTGGTTGGGGGGTTCGTGCCTCACAGGGGTGCTTAGCCCACGCTGAGGTGAATAAGAAAATGTAGGTATAAGCAGCGCTGATGCCAAGGAGACTGTGAGGAGATGTTACTGAGAGGGGTTTTGTGTAGAAGAGCGGGCTTTCAAAGCCAGAGAGTGCATTTTTTTTAAGTTAGTTTTTGGCCTATTTGATATATTCATGTATGCAATGAACAATTGCAAGGCATGCAAGCACGGAAAAAGAAACCCTTTGAAAGGCATTTTTGTACACCTCACTCCAATGTTTTAATGATCAAAGTGTATTTTATCACCTTAAACAAAAACCCCAAACATTTCAGATTTGTGCACATTCATGTTTGCCCATATCTGCATCAGAAAGAGACTTAACCAACAGATTCATGAGGCTGTTTTTAATTTTCCCCATGTTTGGAGGTGTTTGCACTGAATGGTTAGATTAGGCTGTGGCTCAGTGCCTGCCTGAATCAGGAGTACATGGGGTGTGTCGCTGCTCTGAGGTCTGTGTGAGGCCCTCTGAGCCAGGCTTCTGGTTTCAGGTTGCATGTTCCCAATTGGCTGCCTTTGTTTGACTAAAACACAGTGAGACTCTGGGCTTCTTAAAGATGCAGTGTCACTTTTTTAGTGTGCTCCTAAAGAAAAAAATAATGTTTCGTGCTGACTACATCTTATCCCATTGATGAAACACTTTTATTCTGATGAGATCATCTCATACTGATAGGACCATTTTGTGTAATCAACATATGAATGGAATCTGAATGCCACTGTTATGCTCTCATCCAGTGCGCAGGGACTACACTCCAGTGCTAACACAGACTGTCATCTCTTTCTTTGCTGTTAGTGAAATGGAGAAAGGTCTCTCAACACTGAGCAGCATCCCTGGAAACAAAAGAAGACAGCAGCTATATCCATGAAATTATCACACTTAATGATGTTATGTTGCGACCTGACTCTAATATCATATATGGATAAACCTTGTAATGTGACATAAGAGCATACTTATCAGCCGGTGCCTCTCTGTGTTATTTTCAGTACCTATTTTGTATTTAAACCATTTCACTTTAAACCTCGGATAAATTATAACTTTGAGTCAAAATTCTCTCAGCTTGTCTTCATGATTACAAAGAAGGTGAGATATAAGAGCCCATCATGACCACAAAGTTTGACTTTTCATTTATACATATTGGCCACAGCCAACATGTCTTCCTTTGTGCTCAGATGCTGAATTGATCCTGAGAGATTGAAAATATTGATTTGACTCAGCGTCTTACTTTGTTGTGGAGAAGAGGGGCAGTGTACCTTCCTGACTGTTAGCACCGTGTTCACACATTGGACTTGCCACACAGCCAGTTCCTCGGGAGACTCATAATTACAGCCGTCCTCTCAGATTAGTCCAGCAGCCTATCCAACTGTGGCTTTACTCCCTGGTCATTTATTTCATCCCTTTCCCTCTCCCGAGAGGCAGACCTCAACACAATGACCAGGCCAGCCTCTACAATAATGTATGTGATGATAAACACAGTGGATCCTAATTGATAGAGTGATTCAGACAAGGGCTAGCTGTGCAAATTGGTCCCCTGTGAGTATATTGCACAGAGTTGGGACTAGCAGGTTTCAGCTCTGGCCTTGTTTGAAAGGCGCAGAGCAAGGAGAGAGGAAATAGAATGGGCTGGACCTGCTGAGTGATAAAGAGGCTGTCTTTTCCTCTGAATGCAGGCACAGTTCAGCAGAGGTTGGCTGCTGTAATCCCCTCAGTGTCTCCAGGAAGGCTCAGGTTAGTGACCTGCTGCTTTGTGATGTCTTGTAAGATTTTGAGAGAACACCTCACCTTTAATCCCCCACTGCTCAGCTAACACATTAGCTCAACTGCTCCTGACCCAGCCCCTGCAATAAAGCCTTTTATCTAGCTCAATAAGGTCATTTGAAGTTAAGTATTGATTTCTTTTGGTGTCCAGAGAAAAATGGATTTTTAAAGAGCTGTTAATTACAGTTGAACACTGCATTATAGTGAGAACTTAATTTTCGTGACTGGATTTTTAAACCTCGGTCGGGTCAGTTTGAAATTCAGGAAATAACCTGAATCCAGTTTACTTGAAATTTCACATAAAGATTTTATGCTTGGCTAGTGTGAGAAAAGTACCGATGAGAATAAGGTGCAGTGGAAACGGACTCAAATTAATTTTGATGTACAGAAAGGTGACAGACCAAATGGGGAAAAAAAGAAAACGGTGAGGTCACCCCCAGAGCATTGATTCTACAAGTCTCTGGTGATCTGCTGAAGCAACTGAGCGCCGTTCTTCAAATAGATATTCACTCAGTTGTTGGCTGAGACAGCTAACATGTTAGCCCCAAACCTCCCGTAGATCTTCAGTTGCTCTAAATTCTGATAACTAGAACACCGTAGCGTGGGGATACTGATTCATATCATTTTTATACCCTTCAAACCATTCACCAACACTCCTAACTTGTGTGTGTCGGGGGTGGCACTGGTGCTTCGACAGACATATACCCCTACAATATCAACAGAAGGACCTCAGCCATCCCAACAACAGACTGTTCTCTCTGTTGAGGTCAGGAAAGCGATTCCGCTCCCTGAAGACCAACACAGAGAGACTGAGGAGGAGCTTCTTCCCGCAGGCGATACGGTCTCTCAATCACACCACCACACAGTACTGACCCACACATATAGGTCTTATACACACTGGACATTCTGGACATTGTTTTCACTTCATCACTTCATCACTTTAAGCATATTTGCACTGCACAAGACACTTACAAATGTGGATTGCACAACACTGGACATTATTTCTTCATTTCCA
>NW_005187513.1:50006-54923 GCF_000239375.1 Pundamilia nyererei | reverse complement strand
ACAATATATACAGGATAGCAGCATTAATATGATGACAGTATGAATAGCAGCATAATATAATGACAGTGACGGTATGGAATAGGTTCAGTTGTTTTTGTGCTTATTTACTACGGTGATAGCTCTGGGAAAGAAGCTATCCCTGAATCTGTTTGTCCTGGTTTTATGTGACCTGTACCGTCGGCCTGACGGTAACAGTTCAAACAGTTGGTTGCTGGGGTGAGAGTGGTCCTTGATGATATTGCCAGCTCTGCTGAGGTACCGAGAGTTTGCAGTGACCTCCAGGCTGGGCAGAGAGCAGCCAGTGATCTTCTGGGCTGTGTTGATGACCCTCTGCAGTACTTTCCTGTCTGCAGCTGAGCACCCTGCATACCATGTTGTTATGCCGTACGTTAGGATGCTAAGACTTGCTGTCAATAATCACCCCAGTGTCAAACTAAAAGCGTGAACAGCTGCCTGTGATTGACTAGACTTGACTTAAGTGAGTAAACACAAATATGGCAGAAGTTGAATATGAACATTGTATTTTAGTTCAGGCTGGGAGGAGGATTTTTGTTGTTGTTTATTGGCAATTGAAATCACTCTATTCCATCTACAGTTTGAGTGTGGCTCTGCTGAAGAAGGGCAGTATGCAACTTTTAAAACCAAGATGCTGTTTTTCAAGCTAAGAAACTCTTTACAGACTTCTTTAGTTATCAATGTGAAATTCCACAGTCATGATGGATGGTGCAAAGATAAGATCATGTAATCCACTTAAGATCAGGAATCTGCAGGAAAGGTCTGTGTGATGGCAAAGCAGAGGGGAAATTTTACATTTATTGAATTTGTGGTTTTTCCAAAAGCCAAACAAACATACAGAGTACATAGAGCTACAGGACTTCCAGATACACCTCACTCACCAGCTCAGTAGGAAAAAAACACAAATGCAGTGAAGGTCCACTAATATAATAGTATGACCTGCTCGACTTTCCTCACACACGGGCAGAACTTGATCAGCTTCAGACCAATAGTTTAGTCTATACTCCTAATATTCTCACACAGCAACAATGGTGAAAAGAAATTACACATTAGCTCAATTTTATTTTTCCAACTTTATGAAAAATTTGCACTGCAAGATTTGGTGAAAGAATTTACAGTTATGTAAATATATGTGTGTGTATCTATCTGTCTGTCTGTCTGTAACCTTTGTATTTACTCACAAAGTACATTTACACTTTCTTAACCAGTCAAGACGTCATTCACCTTTTCTGTAAAATAGAATAGAATTCAACTTTATTGTCATTGCACAGGT
This sequence comes from Pundamilia nyererei, assembly GCF_000239375.1. Lineage (NCBI taxonomy): Eukaryota > Metazoa > Chordata > Actinopteri > Cichliformes > Cichlidae > Pundamilia > Pundamilia nyererei. Next base: position 53,635 of record NW_005187513.1, on the reverse strand, counting down.
ACAGGGCAACGAAATGCAGTTTACATCCATCCAGAAGTGCTTTACTGATATAGATATATTAGCAATAATATAGATATGTGAGTATATTACAGAAATGGGTCTATTATGGTATGTTTTAATGTACACGGTATGAAGTATGTTGTGAATATTCTATAAGTATGTACAGGCTGTAGTGAGTACAAGCTATGTACAGGATATAAATATGAAAGACTATACAGAATATGAAATAACTTTACAGAAATCTGAGATATACAGCTATACAGAAATGGGAACTATGCAAGTTGTAAACAGTTGTAGGATAAAAAATTATCGAATGTACAGAATGATTATTTACACAGAGCTATACAGTAGTGCAGTTAAGATAAGTGAGATATAATTCCTACAGAGGCTATATAAAGTGCTAGTGGTTGTGAGTGGTGGTTCAGTCCATTTCAAATTAGCACACACATTTAAGAACTAAGACTCTCAGCAGTGCCTCAGTGTGTAACAAATGGTCATATCAAACTATATAAAGTCACATAAAATAGAAAACCCACTCAGTGTTTTGCCTCTCTGTCAGTTTAGAAATTGTCAGGCTTTGAAGTAAATGAATTGCTCTTAATTGTAGGCTTTCTTATTTTTACATCCCTGCTTTTCTTGTCTAAATGCAGACTGAATTGAGTTGTTTCCTGTGAATATGGGTGGAACACCCGTGTTCATGTGAGGCCAGCACTGAAAAAGCCTGTGAGAGTTTTATGAGAGAATTTAGAGACTGCTATGTGTAAATTATAGTATGTTAAGAGACTGCCATAATAATCGCCTTCCACTGGATCAAGAAAGTGTTAATTTCAAACAAGTTCAAATCCAGAGCATAACAAAAATACATTGCGTATACTACAACAATAAAACCTTTTATTTGTGTGCAGTGTACTTCCTGTTACATAATTAGTGAGTAAATAAAACGCATACATGGAGTGTCAGTTTATGAGAAGATGAAGCTTAAAGCTTTCCATTTTCGCCCACAGGCACTGGGACGGTTTGTGTTTGTGAGACAGTGCGAGTGTGTAGGAGGAGGAGAGATTTCTATTGTGTCACAGAGAATGGCAGTAGTGTTTGTGATCATTGTGGCGTCACGCATGCAGTGTCTGGCCTTGAAGTCTTTCTTATGGACTCGCACTGCCAGTCTGAGAGCCTAACAATGCAGGGAGGGAAAGCACTTGTACAAGCAGCTGGTGGACTGGAGTCAGATGTTATGATGAGCTGATATTATCTTCTGTCTTCTACAAGAGACTTCATAGCTGAAAAGGCTCGACTGCAGCAGAGCTGTGACCTGGATTGTTATCAAATGGACAGGAATAAACTTGTAAATGTTGGTGCAACACTTTCCTCAGGAAACACCTGCCAGGTCTGGCCAGCTGCAGGCATTTTATATTTAGTTGTAATTGTTTAAGCTTACATAACTGACGTATTGTGTTCTCGCCATAACAGTTGCGTGTGATTTTTGTTCCTTTGAGATTATTTATCGCAGAGGTTGTGTGCCTAGTCTTTGACCTCTCGCTAAGGGCTAACATAATGCTAAACTGATAGCATGCTGTTTCCCCTGCAAAAAGGGCACTGTCAATTATTCTTTGAAGTCTCAGGTTCTCCTTCAGTTGGCAAGCTGTGGTTTCCCATTGATATTTCAAGTAAAAGGCTTCCTGCCCCTGCCTACTATTCCCAAAACCTGGGACGAATGCCTTCATATTGTTGGTTTAGTCTATTATGATGCTAATGTCTGCCTGAGACCCTTGAGTCATCTATCACAGATGACAGGAAATCTGGGGCCTTTGTGTTGGCTCACGACACAGGCGCACACATGTGCACATAAGGAAACAAACACGACTGCGTAGAAGTCTAAATAACTAACTAATCCAAAAAGCTAATGGAAAGATTTATAGCTTGTCAGTAATAAGAGGTGCATTGAATGATGCAGTTAGTGCAGCTAATTATTTTCATTCATTAATCATTTGGTCAAATACGCCCAAGCCTTTTTCACAAAAGGTACAAGATGATGTTACCAGATGTCTTATTTCACCAACCGCTAATGTAAACAGTAATTATGGGACAATTAAAAGCTGTCAACAGATGCTATTGATTAGTAATTCTGTGTTCGGTTTATTGCTGATCAACTAGTTGTTCTTGCGCTAAGTCTACCTTTCAAAAGCTGTGAAGCATCTTAAATAATTGTCCAACAAGAAAAAGTGCGTACAGATCCACTGAGAGATGATTTCAGTGTTATTAATATGGCCTCTGCTAATTTACAGCCTTAATCTATGTTATTAATGTAGCTTCGTAATGTGCTGGTCAGTACTGTGTGTTGCCTTCTGTTCTGTGAGGCTGCCTGGTCAAGGCCTAGCTAAACACAGACAGTCGAGTGGTAGAAGTCACACATGTGGGCAGTCTGCCGACTGCTTCTCTGCCAAGCCCGCCGCTGTTTCATGGCAAAGTGCTGGGCCAGATGTGACTGTGGTTGTGCCTGCATGAGAGAGGGGGGGGGGAGTGTTGTTACAGGAAATGAAAGCTTTTAAAAAGAGAAAGGGGAAAAAACTCACAAAGAGCTGTAAACTATTGTTCTTGCTCCTCGGGAGGTTGCAATCGAGCCAGGTAAAAATGTTTAATATGCCATTACTAAAATTAGCTTGGTATTTTTGTTACACAGGTTAATAAAGGCTATGGTAATATATTCAATGACAAACCTTCATGTTTATTTGCCAGTGAAGATTCAGCACTGCTGTACTTATGATTGCCACTGAACATTTATCACGTGGAATTCTACTATGTTTAGACATAAGGATTTTTTTTTTTTGGTTTGGTTTGATAGGATAGGTTAAAGACAAATGTTAGTTGAAAAATGAATTTTAGCTGAGGAACTGTCTTACTCCTTAAATTAGGTCTGCATCTCATTCTGCATTGCATTTCTATCAATAATCCTAATTCCTTTAACCTTACGATTTGAAGAAAAGCTTTTCAAATATTCTTCAAACAATTGGTCAGTTCACCACTCCAGTCACTTGACAGGAAATTAACTTGCCACTGTTTTGGTAAATTAATTATGCATTTATAGTCAGAAGGAAAGCTCAGCTTGAGCAGTTTGGAGGCAAAGTAAGAGATAAGGTTGAGATACTTTGGACATGTGCAGATGTCACTTAAGTGTTGGTGATCCACCAGTATCCAGCTCTCTGAAGCAGCAAGACCGGTTTTTATTGTCTGTTCCTTTAGAACTCAAGCTTTTCTATAGACTTTCATTTTTAAATATGATGTTTGGATTTCAAGTGCTGTGAATGACATTCTAGAAGTGTCTGTAAATACTGCTTTGTTCAGTGGGATAAAAGAATGCAAAGCCTGAAATGTGCATATACAAATTCATTCATGTTCTTCTATGAGGCACTTTGTATCAAAAGGCTGAAGGAGGGAATCGATTTTTATTATTTTTTTTATGAAATAATGTAACAAAAAGCCACATAGTGCCTCTTCCAGCTCTTACATTTGATCTGACTAATGCTCGAAATCTGTTATTCTCAATTTTACACACACACACACACACACACACACACACACACACACACACACACACACACACACACACACACACACACACACACACACACACA
>NW_005187513.1:41666-49524 GCF_000239375.1 Pundamilia nyererei | reverse complement strand
CAATATATCAGGGCAGAATTTAAGTTTTAGTTTCACAAATAATTCTGGGCTCATTCATTTTAACCACAATTACTGTTATTACGGTTGTAAAGTTTAAGTCTTTAAATGTTGATTTAAAAAGTGGCAGTTTTATTGCTTTTTCTGAGGTTGGTTCGTAGTGGACTGTGATAATGCACCCCATTGTTATTCACAAAAGAGGGAGTCTATCCGAAGGTTCTTGGAGAAAGGTTGCTGAGCGCCAAATTGGATTTCTGACGGAACGAGGAATCAGCTACTTGGGGATGATCCAGAGAAAGTTGAGCCGCCATCTCTTTGTGGGGCTTCTGCTGGAGTGCCATTCATATGTGTCAGATCCTCCAGAGTCATTCAGATTCAGAGGGAAGGTTCACTCTGACCAGTTTTAGGGCTCCAGCTGCTGAACAGAACAAATCTGCTCAGGGGTAATGCTATAAATATTTAATCCTTTTGCCATTTTGCTTTTTTACTTTGATTGACATGAACACCCCATAAAGAGTTAATTTCCTTAGCCCTCTCGCAGCTTTGCTACAAGCCTTAGAGGCTCGCTCTCAAAACTCATAATGTTAAGAACAAAAAGACAGGAATCCATACAGACAAAAAGATCTCCACCTCTGGCTATTTCCAGAGTCCTATCAATAATATTTGTAAAATCATTAGGCTGATTTAAAAACTAAAAAAAAAGAAAATCCTACACAATAACTACAAGGTTCATATCTTAAATAAAATTTATTGTTTATCTTCAAATCTGGCATAAAAGAAATGTAAGCAGATGTTTTAAGTATTACATTTTCTAACCTGTGTATGTAAATTAACAGTGCCCATTGGAGATGGGTGCTTGAAAGCAGAAGAATCAAGAGGGAGTCTTTATTGCCTTTACTTCCCTTAATGCATGTGAACTCAGTGCAAATTAAATTAACATAACAGGACTTCAGTTAAACAGTTTATTAGCTTTGTAAAGTGGATTTACCAAATCAATGTTAGTGCTGTAAATTATTGGATCAGCATATCCTCAACCTAAAAACCCCACAAATTTTAATTTGCTTCAAACATTAGTCTTTTTTTCTCCTGTGGAAAGCATTTTTTCTTTATTTTGTGGAAAATATTGCACCTGGTGAAATTCAGGCATGAAAGCAGAGCTGCATCCAAAATGTTTTTAGTCCTAAATGTGGACGGGTCACTTTTTTTTTTTTTTTTAACAATTGTTTTGCAGCACAAACACAAGCAAGAAAAAAAGAAAAAAAAGAACGCAGACTAGCCAGGGCCCACTGAGCTTTTTTTCCAGCCTGGTGAAAAGAATGAATAATTCAACAGTAAGCAAGCTTTCAGCTGGTCATTTGTGTGCTTTGATCTGGGAATCAGGAGTTTGCATGAATGCCTGTATTGTCATGTTGTGCTGCCACAGTGCGTGAATTATTGAAAATAGTGCAGGTCCCTGCTTTATCTGGTAAAGTTTACACGGCAGGCACACTGGATAGACACGATGGATGTGTAAATCCCTAGATGTTGTTAATGTGTAGAGTGAGGTCACTCAGCAAGGGTTATTTGGGCCTCTGCTGCAAAAGTGTTCAGTGTGAAAAGAACTTCAGGGTCAAGCAACAAACTACAGGTTGACATCACAAGCTTCTCTTTGCACCAAAATGTGAAGGTGTGGCACAGAGATGGGTATTTTAAAGTGTTAAAGAGCTCTGGTTGCTGAATAGTATGTTTTTCTTTCTATTTAGACTTACAAAGCTGGGTCTCTTACTGTATTATTCAAGAGGCTATACAATGCTATATGATAAGCCAGTTTTAGTCATTCATTTCAACTTCCGATTAATTCATATATAAACTTTTAGTTTAAAAAGGTATGATTGATAATAATTGATAACTAAATGGTGGAGCTAAAACATTAGTGATTAGTTTATTATTACATATTAAACTATAGCAAAAGCAGTTGTTAAATGATTTAATTAGTTTTCTTTTTAGCCAAAATGGTTTTTAAAAAAAATCACAAAATATTTTATCTAAGAAGTTTTTAATCAATCAGAATCAGACTACTTAATTATTCTCAGAGAAAATCACATCGTCACAGTTGCTCCGTGACAGAAAGAATGATAGCAACAAGTTAAAGAACCATATTAAATATTAAGATATGGAAATGAAATGGCAATACAAGACAACAGAACAAAACTTTTAAATTAGTTGTGTGAAGTTGTGATTTAAAAAAAAAAAAAAAAAGATCTTCTGTATCAAGCATAAATTAATTAATTTGTAAAACCAGTTAGTCATTCTTAGTCTTGTAATTCAAACTTTCCAAATGAATTAATTGTTATTATTGTTACTTAATTGTTGATGCCTTTCAAAATAAGACTTTCGCTTTGTCATTACAGATAGGTAGAAAAATATCTTTCACTAACCTTCACGATGTGGCTTTGTCTCAACTTTAAACCTCTAAGATTGACACTTGTGCGCCATCACATTTTGAAGCCTCCTGTGCGTTGCTCTTAACAAATTGGCTTCCCTCCCTAATTCGCTTAGATACGGCTGATTAGCACATCTGCAGAATGCTGCGGTCTATTGTGTCATAACAAAAGTAAGACCTTTAATTGATAATGGAAGAAAGGTAGAAAAATGTTTCATTATATTGAGGGTTCGTTGAATTTCATAGAGAACTACAGCAAATCCATGGCATTGGTTAGTTACAGCTGGACACATAATTAGAGTGCCTCCTTACCTATAATTTGTGTAATAGTTTTGGTTGGCGGCATGTTATTACCATATGAAAGGGCTAAGCAGGGGTCATGTGCATTGCGACAGCAATTAGAGCAGAGCTGAGGGCAGAAGAATGTTTGGGGCTGTTGTTAATTGGAAATCTCTACAAAGCTATGCTTCAATTATAATTTAGTCAGAGCAGCACTGTTTTAAGCCCAATGTATTCAGTTGCCATTATTTTCTGTAATAGTATGAACAGCCAGGCCTGTTTCCTTTCAAAGCATGAGGCTTTGAAGAGAATGAGATTGAATTAGATTAATTTTAAAGGCCTTGGTGCTGCCGCTGTGAGTTTTCTTTATTCATGCTAATGTCATACGATGTTGCCATAGAAAAACTGGATGGTGTTTGTTTAGGAGGTACACATACTCTTATATTTAGAGTTACAACCATAAGTTATTTTATTCTTATCTATGAATTTAGGTATACATCCATCAGATTGACATTTTCATAAATTTTTCTATTTTCAGAAGTACAATACCGTGGTTTTTAAGAGTATTAGCTGCATTTATTAAACAGTGGCACGTATTCTTCAGTTCACAACTGTGTGAAGTACAGAAATCTCCAATCCACCCCACTATAAAAAAAAAAAAAATTAATTAAAGAAAGCCCGGGGAAGTGTGTGTTTCCTAAAGAGGTAGTTTTAATTATAAACTTGTGATTTTGCTTGTGATTGATCTGAGTGTTTGGTTTTTGTCAAAACCTAAATTCAAATCTATTTTTTAATAAGCATGTTTGTGTTTGATTGTTGAAAAACTAAAATCAGAAGCAACCAAATTCTACAGATAAGTGTTCAGACTGCAGAAATTTATACTTCTTGTTGGTTTTTATCTACATTGCTCTTCATTTTCTGGTTTCTCCAGGTCGAAATGAGCTGATAGCGAGATACATCAAGCTCCGGACCGGCAAGACAAGGACGAGAAAGCAGGTTAGACGAGACGTCTCTGTTACATAAGTGTCAGAGGGCTGTCAAATCTGAATGTGTGCACACTGCTGCCTTTGTTTTAGAGGAACAAAGTATGACAGAGAATAAGGCTATGCTAACTGTCAATAAGAAGGGCTGACAAAGATCCCCTGTCTCCCTGTCACTGCTGTGTTGCAAGAAGAGATTATTACGTTTTCACACTATGCATCTAAATGTAGGCAAATATATAAATAATATATAGGTTTTCTACACTGCTTATGGGTTGTGGAAGCAGGTATTATCTGAGCTGTCACAGGAGGAGAGGCAGGAGTACACCCTGGAGGAGTTGCCAGTTTATCATAGAGACAGACAACCACACACTTTCAGATCCATAAAGTCAATTCAAGATCACCAATTAACTCACCATGCATGGCTCTGGGCTGTGGGATCAAGCTGGAATAATCAGCAGAAACCAACCACATGCAAACTCAAAATCACAACAAAAAAAGGCCCAAACGGAACTGTTTTTATGCGATTGTCTGCTAACTATTTCACCACTGTGCTTCTTATTTTTTGGTTATTGGGTTAACACATTTGCTTGACAATTGAAAATGTAGTAGTTCTGTCAAATTCCATTTGAGGTTTCATCAGAGCGTCTGTTGTAAAAACTCTGCCCTGTCAAATAAGCAGACTTAACCACTGTGGTGAGCACTTGTGCTAAAAGTAACTTAGTAGTAGTACTAGTGGCCTTATTTCTACCAATCTCTACACGATATTGAATAGTTTTAATGGTGCTTTAGTGACTCTACGAAGCCCCTGATCTTCCCTCTAAACAGGAACTTCCCTGCATGACTAGTGACTTGAATGACAGTGATAAACAAGTCAGTGTTTACAATGACATTCGATCACTGTGTGTGAATTGATCAGTCTGGACCAGAAAGGTGTGGTTTGTCTCCTGTGTCTCATCTTCTTGGCACAGAATTGGACAAAAAGAGGGTTGTTTGTGCCGAGCAATACCAATAAACACGCATGATGTTACTTTAAATATCATGTACAGCATGAAAGTAATTGATTTAGTTATTAACATGGCACCAACAGCAATATTGATCATTTTTCTCACCAGCTCCAGCTTGTTTTATTGCAACTAAATTGAATATATATGGACTAATTGATGTGAATGTAATTCTTCCATCGAAGGAACTAAAACCCCTGAAGGTTTAGCTCTTTTGCTTCAGAAATTATAAAAAATGAGGGATGACTGTGATCAACTGATTGACTAACAGTTACAGCTCCAGTTTAAGCACTAACTCATGTAAAAGATTGTGAATAATGTAAAGACTTCTCAGCTAACCAAACACTTTCCTGTTAAATCACTCCCTTGTTGGGGTACTCAGGTTGGGTTTCATTTGCATGAAAATTGCCAGAGGAGAATGTAAATCTACCTCTCAAACCTGTCATCAGCTCACATTAGGTCTCTTTCAGACGGCTACTGATGAATGTTTCATTTGAGAGTATAAAATCATTTTCAACTGTATAGACATCGTAGATAAACTTGGCCGATGAAATGCCTTTCGCAGCTCCCACAAGGATACTAGACTAGCCGATTTTCATTCAGCACACAGCAGATCACATCTGTGTGCTCTTAATGTGTGCTAAAGGGGCCTGCATCCTCCTTAATCAGTTCACTTAAGTGACGACAACACAGCATAACGCTTTATTGGCTGTTAGCTTGGTGTGTGGTTTGAAGATGCTTCTGTTATACACCTTATCTCCTTGAAGTGTTTTTAAACAAAGACATGTGTGATCCACTTTGTACTTTTTTGGGTTTTCCTGTTTTTTTATTTTCCTTTTTCTCTTTTTTTTTTTTTTAAATGGAGGTGTCTAGTCACATACAGGTCTTAGCAAGAAAGAAAGTTCGAGAAATCCAAGCTGCCATTAAGGTACGTCTGGCTTTGCCCAGTTGCAGGGGGCTTTTCATTGCCATGGTTACAGGCTCTTCCTTTGTTTTCCTCCCCTCCCCTACTCCGCAGGTGTCTAGTCACATTCAGGTTCTTGCCAGAAGGAAATCTCGTGAGTTTCAGTCCAAGCTAAAGGTATGCGCTTTTCTGCTTTTGGGCTTGTTTGGTTGCTGTGCATCTTAACTTTCTGTTTCCTGTAGAGACAGAGTGAATGCTTGATCCTCTGATTCCCCCCATAACCCAAATCCTCTGCTTTTCTGTTCAGCCCTTCTGATCTCACTTACTCACTTTCTTGACCATCTCTCACTCATTCTAACCCAAACATGCTGTCACTGTCCTGTCTGCTTGGTTTCAATGACATTAATTCTTTCATCACCAGCCTTTGCTTTGAGAGCAGCTGCACAAAATAACCGTGATCTTGTATAAATATATAAAGACATGCTTTTGTGATTTAAATTAACAAAAAATAGTCTGACATATGGATCCTACATGTTTAATCTTTTATTAGTCATGAGCCTGACCAGAACTGGATTTTTCTAGGTAATTTTGCTGAAATTGAAAAAGTTTTTAAAAATAAATAAATAAAATTAATTAAAACTACATTTCTTAGCCAGTACATACAAAGCATAAAATACACAAAGAAACACAGACTTGTCTCCAAACACTCGTAAGTACTTTACAGTTTCACTGGTGTGAAACACTAGAGTGGGACATCAACCGGATAACGAAGATTTGCCTTTAAAGTAAAGAGTTGCACCATTCTGCTGCAACCAATACATTTAAACAGGCACAACTTTTAAAATGAAGGCGAACTTTCTTCATGTCTAGTCTGCATCGCACTTGTTACAGTTTCACTACGACTTGGGGAGTAGGTGGCAAGCGTTTATAGAAAAGTTGACCATACAGCCTGCAGGTGACTGCAGCAATGCCTTCTAGCAATCAAAGCAATTACAAGGAGATTTTTGGTGCAACACTATATAGCTATTTGCAGCCAATTTGTACTAGCTGCCAGCAACTTCCATCAACCACTTGCTAGCAGTTGAGGAATATACATGTTTTCTTAGTGACTAGTGTCTAGGCCTGTGTGACTAGAGCCTAGCTTTGAGCTAAAAGCTAACAAACAAACAGTGGAAATGTTCACCGTCTGGAATTTCAAACTGGGAATTTCAAACTTGTCGCCGCATGTATAAGGTAGTCCGGGTAATCATTAACATATGTACCAAATTTGATTAAATTTGAGTGATTTTGGATGTAAATGAAAATGTGGTGAAATGAAAAAGATTCAAAATCTGCAGCGCAGTCTATAGAAAACTACATAAAATCTGTGGAAATCCATCCTGCATCAACGTTTGTAGATTGATTAATATTTTGTTCAAAGAGCCGATGTGCTACTGTGTCTTTATGTAATGACAAATTCTCTAGTAGTGCAACAACACATACTCCGTACTAGGTCATAATAACAATGGTCTGCCCTTTTTTTTTTTTTTCTTCTTTTTTTTTTGATGGGGGGCTGGTCAGGCTCAAATTTTCCTCTATTAAGGTCTAAATCAAAGTGTGTGCATGTTGGGAAGCATGCTGGCATTGGCTGTTTTGGTGAGTGGCTGGAAGCTGAAGGTGCGGGGAAATGGGTCTGCTTACATCTCTTACTAAGCAGACTTTATTTTTAAAAAAAGGCAGCATGGCAAAGGGGGCGGGAGTCCGTGTTTAAAAAATGAAGAAGAGATTACACCTCTGCTTCCTTTGACAATGTAACCCAACTTTTCCTCACCGTCAAAGACTCAGTGGTGCACATTCAGAGCAGAGAATGGCAGTGAAGCTGGCTGTTTCTGAAATCCCCCCCCCCCCTGCTTTCTTGTTCTCCCTTCAATCTGTTGATAACTCCAGGCTCTCACAATGCCATGGCTGTCAGTCGCTTTCCTTCCTCCCAGTTCAGATGTCGTCATTTCAGAACGTTCTCGTCAGTTATTTCAGAAATAGTGAAATCTGTTAAAATCGCTGAAGAAAGCTTTTCAGAATGGCACATTAAAATGGGAGAAGAGCATTGTGAAAGAAGTAATCTTGAATAATACTGACCTGTAATTTAAGGTATTTTATGAAGTAATGCTTGTATATCAAAGGACACTCCACCCATGTGCCATTTTCTTCTTTTCTTGGGGAGCCGACTATACGTTTTGACTTTCACACTTTGCTCCACTCCCAGTATTCAACACGAATTAATGACCCCTCATTA
>NW_005187513.1:26867-41611 GCF_000239375.1 Pundamilia nyererei | reverse complement strand
GTGTGTGTGTGTGTGTGTGTGTGTGTGTGTGTGTGTGTGTGTGTGTGTGTGTGCGCGCGCGCGCGCGTTTACACTGAGAGACGGAGTCAGACAGGCAGCTAGCCACATGAATGCCTGTTCTTTCAGGGGCACAGGCGGCTGTCTGAAGAAAAACAGACAGCTTTTGTATGAATCCCTGTCTTTTCTCATTTAAAGCAAATTAGAGTTCATTGGTGAAGAGAAATACAAGTGTGCCCTTCATTCTGGGGGGCATCAAAACCTGCTGCTTCTCGTCCTGTCTATGGCATTTTAGTATAATTGCAGTCATTACGTTAGTGTTCCCTTGTTTTGTCTTGAGTGATGACTACTGATCAGATTGTGAAAATTATAGAGCGTAAGACTTTCTCCACATGATTTGTAAATACAAATTTCATAATTCTTTGTGATTAAGTGTTAGTTACACATCTGTGCATGTATTGTGTAAAGAAGAGCAGATATTTACTTTGTTGTGTTTTACCGATATTTAAAGGTGTATTGCTGATATATTTTTTCACACATAGCTCTTGAATTAACTGCAGTGTTTGAATTGCAATTTTCCAATAAAACCTTGTTTGTTTGCATTTAGGTTACAAATATGGTGAGTATTTTGTTTTCTGCTTGTGACACCGTGTCTGCTTCAGTTAGGACCTGCCTTGCCCTTCAGCTTCTAGTTTTGCATTTCCGCTCCTGCCACAGTAACACAACACCGGCTGGCAGTGTTCATTGGTGTCCGTGTGTCATCATGCTACGAGCATACTGTAGCTTGACTCTGCTCCGTCAGCATGTACTGCCAGCATGCTTACCTGTAGCTTCTGCCACCAGTGAGTCTGCATGGGTTTGCCAGTGTGTATGGGTGCAGTCTGCTGCAGTATGAGACGTTTAGCATTATTTGATGAAAACACTTCGGCCAAAGTATCGGAAAGTATGTAGTATGTAATACAGGTTTTCCCTGTATTTCACAATAAAATCCCTATAATTTCAAAAAACTCTTTTACAAAGATTAAACAAAAGGAACTGACTAGAGTTGTGAAAAAAACAACAAACAACAAAAAAAAAAACTATTAACCAAGTGGGATTTGTGTCCTTCAGTTTTAGTTGAAAAATTCTTTGTGTTTAGACGTGATGTGTTTTGACATGCACACAAATGCAGCCTTGATGGAAAGCACTTCTGAATGAGTTTTTAAAAAACTAGATTAGTCAACAGGCAAACTTTCATTTAAGTGCATACCACTGCTAGCTACGGTATATTGGAATTCAGTCAGCACATAACTTTAAAAAAATAATGAAATAAAGCCTGCATGTAGCATAGAAATGCCAGTGCTGCTTCTTTTAACCTGCTTGCTTTTCGCTGTTGTGAGAGAGGTCAGCCGTGCTTTCAGTGTGTTGTTTAGAGTCTCGTTTGTGCTACCTCTGCAACACACCCCTCCTCTCCCTTCTGTGCGAGTGCTAAGCCTTTTGTGACTGCTGTTAAAGGACCAAGCCGTGAAGGACAAAGCCCTCCAGAGCATGGCCTCCATGTCCTCGGCTCAGATCGTCTCTGCCACGGCTATTCACAACAAGCTCGGCCTGCCAGGCATCCCTCGCCCAGCCTTCCCTGGAGCAGGGGTAAGAGCCTTGCCGGCACCCCGCTATTGATCCATCCTGTCCAGCTTCACCCAGGGCACCGATAGGGCCCACCACACCAAAAACCCAGGCCAAATCACATTACACACCACAGCTTTGCACAACTGCCCCTATCAGATAAGCACATGATCAAAAGGAGTGGTAGTCAAGATAACTACATACACTGAACATGGAGCTCAGAGCCATTCTGATCTTGTCACTAACAGCTGCTCACAATTGGATGTTCTTTGTTGCTTGTTCTTTCTTGTCTATTTATACATCTAATTCTGTAGTTATGGCAGGGTATGATTTCGGCTGGTCAGCCAGGATCATCGCAAGAGTAAGTTTTAAACCTTGAACCAACTTTTTCAGGAAATAAATAAATGCTCTTTAAACAAAAAGGAAACCATTTTTTGCCTAATGACTGTTGGTTTTTTTGTTCCAGTATTAAGCCTTTCACCCAGCAACCCTATCCCATCCAGCCAGCAGTCACGACAGCAATTTCAAGTGAGACTTTACCTAATTATAAAACATGCAACATTCAAAGATGAACTTTGTAACTTGTTTTTCAAATGTCTTTTCAGATATCTCGACCCTAAGTTCTTAATCCAATAAAAATGTAATATCTGTGGTACACTGTCATTATTTCTGTTTTGAAATATTTTGAAATATCTTTTAAATTCACCACAGAATTTTTTTTTTTGTCTATAAAAAAAGTTAAATTGGGAGATGTCTCCTTAGAGATGAATGAAATATTATAGAGCATGCATTTCCTTCCAAATCAAGCACGTCAGATTTCTGTGAATCTGCACTAAGATATTAAATTAATTTTCTTGTCATAAACAAACCTGATGAAATGAGGTTAATGTGAACTAGTGTTTCAGAAAGAACATGCACATGCTCTGCTGGGAAAACAACCAGCAGAACAGATGAATATTTTGTTGTTCTGGTGTTTCTGCAGGTTTCGAGCCCACAGCAGCTCCAGCACCCACGGCGCCAGCATGGCAGGGCCGCTCCATCGGTACATCTAAACTCAGACTGGTGGAGTTCTCTGCCTTCCTAGAGCAGCAGAGAGACCCAGACTCTGTGAGTGAAAGCATTATACCAAAGCATGAAATTTCACTATCTCTTGGTGTTCATTCCCACCTCTTATCACCCAGTCCTTTCCTCTATGAATACACTGGGACATTTTCCCAGGCAGAGAGTCAGCTGAGAAGAGGCCAAAACAAGCTGAGAGGGGCAAAAGGCTGGCTTGATGCAAGGCACGGAGACCTGCAGAAATAATGAATGAATGCATATTAATCAGTTCCTTGTATGTTTTGATTTCTTTAACAATATGTTTGTTTTTCATTTTAGTGAATAGTCTTTTGCATTGATAACACAGGAACAGCCTTTAATCTTAAATGCAACTTGAGGCTTAAAAATATTGCATTTGCACTCGGGGCTGTGTGCCGGAGACGCCATTCTGTGAGCTTTTACACTGAAGTGCAGCAGAGTTTCAGACGGTCACAAAGAGGGCAACAAACCTTTGAAAACAAAATGTTTTTTCTGTGATTCGCTGCTCCTCTTTCATCTACTTTTGGCTCTCCATCACAGGTTTGAGGTTTAACTGGCCCTAATTTTTATTCACATTGTCAAACCAAATTCAGATATTTTCATTTAAAAGTTTAAAAAATTGACCAAATCAAATAGGGAAGAAATGACCAAAGCACTTTTGTTTTGTATTATCATTTTAACTTGGCTGAGGTAGAAACATTTTTAGATTTTCATGTGAGGAAAGGTGGTAAGATTGTCTACGAAAAATGTTTTTGTTTAGAAAATACATCATTTTGCACAGTTGCTCAATCATAATTTGTGGCTGAAGCAGCTTTGTTTAATACAAATGAGGGGATCAGTTTATTTTGAGGGTTAGTGAAACATAAATGTTATTTCCTCATTTGTATATCATAAAACAGGAAAGTTGCTCAAAACTATTTCGAGTGACTAATAAAAAAGCGATGTTGCAGAGAGTTGTTTCTCATCCCAGTGCATTATCAGTCTAATCCTGGCTACCACTTGCTTATTGCGGTGATTACTTCAGGACTGGCACATCAGATCTGGCTTATTTTGCTTCAGTAAACTCTTCTGTGCTGATGACTTTGTGAATATTGATACGCGCTCCTTTTGCATGGGTTTTTTCGCACGCTATTATTGAGTTCACGCTGCAAAACAAAAGAATCCGGCTTTAAATAGTTTCATCTTTTTTATTTTTTAATACAAGTTTCCATCTGTATTCATTTTTCATTTTACTCTTGCAGTACAACAAACACCTGTTTGTGCACATCGGGCAGACGAATCATTCCTACAGTGACGCCCTGCTGGAGTCGGTGGACATTCGTCAGATCTACGATAAATTTCCAGAAAAGAAAGGCGGACTGAAGGATCTGTATGCAAAAGGCCCCCAGAATTCCTTCTTCCTTATAAAATTCTGGGTGAGTGTAATTTATAAGCAATGCTGATGAGAAGATGAGTATCTGATAAAAAAAAATGCTTTGTTGCAGCTTGATTAGGCTCTCCATACATAAGTATTAATTTCACTGTAACCTTTTGCGCATTGTGAAAAATTTGATCAAACAATCCTGTTTAGTAACAGTGTGTTCTGCTTCGTGCTTAGTGATTGGGTGTAATCAGTCTACACAGAGAAGATTGCTCTCAATGTTTGCAGAATGCACTCTGCTATATTTGGACTTGCATAGCAGGAGAGCTTTTGATCAAAGCACCCACTAATTCAGTGTAATATCTCCAAACAATGGAGTGACCTGGTTGTGCTCCTAATGGCTGTTTAAACATTGCATGCATTTCCTCCCTGATGCAAAATGCTAACTAGCGGCAGCAAACAAAGTAGGGCCGTATGCACTTGGACCAAGTCCCCTCAAATTCCTTTTGAAGTGACCGACAAATTTAAATTTCAAATGAAAGGCAGAATCTGCACAATAATGAATGTATAACTGCTTTGCTTAATGAAGGAGGAGAATGTTGTAGGAGGACGTCTCCCTTTTTTGTGTCCGTAATGAACAGGATGTTCAGGGCACAGAGAGGCTGCCCTCCAGGAGCAGACCCGCTCAACCTTGTAAATCAGTCTTTTAACGTAACTTCATTTAATCCTCTTTAGAATCTTTCTTCCAATATGGGCACATTAACATGCTTATTCAGATGTGGCCGGGATCTTCTCATTTTTTATGCGATATGCACGGCTGGGCTCAGCAGCCCTGATCAGACAGATGTTTGCCGTTTCAGAAAGCTACATGACCGACTGTGCACATCTTACAGTATAAAATGATGTCAAAATGTTTGAATTAATATCTGAACACCATCATAATATTTCTAGTAATGGTTAAAGAGATGTTTTTATTCAAGTGTCAAATACAGAGTGGCGTGGTGGTGCCGTTGGGGAAGCACTGTTGCCTCACAACACAAAGGTCCTGAGTTTGAATCCATTGGCCAGCTGTGTAGAGTGTGCATGTTCTCTTTGGGTAATCCAGCCTCTCCCCACAGTCCAAAGACATGCGTGTTGCGTTAATTAATTAATCTAAATTGGCTCCATGTGCGAATGGTTGCCCCCCCCCCCCCCAAAGACCCTGAATTGGAAAATCATAAGGAAATGGATGGATGTAAAGATAAACCTATGGATAAAAATCATCTGTGTCTCTTATGAGATATTTATCAGCAGCTGGTAAACATATTCAATCGTCTTGTAACAAAAAAGCTAAATACTTCTTTCAGCAGTTGGTAGAGACCAAAAATGGAGCTAAAAGCACAAATGTTGGACCCCTCTTCTCATTTTCTCGTGTGTGCAGTCAGGGTAAGAGGGAAGAAGAAAAGACGAGGCACTTAACAAAATGAGACATTCTGGTTTCTGGGCAGTCGATTGAATGTGCATGTTGAGAATGCACAATGGAGAAAAACACGAAGAGCTTTCTGCTTCTCTCTAACTCCTGGAAGTGGTGTATGTAAAAAAAAAAAAAAAAAAAAGTAATTATTGAATTGTAATCCACTTTTTTACTGCTTAAGAAGAGCAGTTATAGTTTAAATCCAGATAACTTAACATATTTAAAATGTATTATTATATTTTTTTATTGTTGTTATTATTTTAATTTAATTTTCCCAGTGATGCAAGTAGTTTTTATTTCATTCACCTCTGAATAGTTCTTCCATTTCTTATGTCCATGTCGTCCTGGAGTACAGCGCTCTTTATTTTGTCACTGAAGCGCTCCAAACACGTACTTTATTATCTTTAGTTCTAAATGGTAACCTATTTAGAATTGGTATGTGTTTGGCATGCTCACATGAGTCCTTGAACCACATCTCTAATACAGTTAATAATTTCACAGAAATGCCAAAACTGGCTTTAAGATTACTTGGGAACATGGTCATCTTTAAAGTGGCATTTTTCAATTTCATATGCACCATCTTGGCTTTTAATCCTTTAAAATGAAAAAGGTATTGGTAAAAAAAAATGTTTTTAAAATCTTATAGGTGTGTTTTATTTTTATTTTAATAGTATTTAGAGATCCAGTATTTTTAAACTACTAAACTTTCCATTTTGGTATTAAAATGTCATTAAATGGCACAATTCTTTAAGGGTGTGGATGCATTAAATATTTTAATGTTTGTTCCTTTTCCCTATTGATTTTGATCGGGGCACAAACACAGTTGCCTTCTTCTAAATGTTGCTTCTTTAATCTTATGAAAAAGCAGCAACCCTTTGGACTTTCTGTCAGTACAAGTATTCTTCCAAGCCTTTCATTTCAGTAGAAAACACATTTAAAACTGTTCATCTCTTTTCTTTTAAATGACTTGTACAAAAAGACATTGTAACAAAAAGAAAATGTTCTCTGAAGCTCAGTGTTTGTTGTTTTTCTTTGCCTCAGGCTGACTTAAACTGCAACATTCAAGATGATACCGGATCTTTCTATGGCGTCACCAGTCAGTATGAGAGTCCAGAGAACATGACCATCACATGTTCGACAAAAGTTTGCTCCTTTGGCAAGCAGGTTGTGGAGAAAGTCGAGGTATGAACTAAAATGAGAAGCAGGACTTTTTTACTGTACCTCCTGGGGTTTGTTTGTGTGTTTTACATTTCTTATGTGCGCTGCTTGTTCTTCTTTCCCCTCAGACTGAATATGCACGCTTTGAAAATGGACGTTTTGTCTACCGGATAAGTCGATCCCCCATGTGTGAATACATGATCAACTTCATCCATAAGCTAAAACATCTGCCGGAGAAGTATATGATGAACAGTGTGCTGGAGAACTTCACTATCTTATTGGTAATCACCTCACTGACCTGAGTGGGCGACGTCCCTCTCTGGGAGTGTTTTTCTCGCTGCTGTCAGGATGTGCTGGTGGCTCCAGCTGGCTTTAAAAAAAATCTGAGTGGGGGCGGTGGGGGGACTTCACTGGGCCTTGAGATGTGTTCCTCTGCCTGGATTCACATTCCTCTCATTCCACAGGGGATGAAACACAGTGTGAGGACCCTCATTATCTGCAGGGGAAAGGGAGGATAAGAGAGGGCAGGAAACCCTGTTATTGGCATCACATGGGGTCTTAAAGTGTCATTCACCACTGCAGAGAAAGCACCCAGGCCAAGGGGTGGGCAAGCAGCCCCCCTCCCCCAAAACACCCATCTTAGTGTGTTAATCATTAAATAAACTCATGAGTCATGTCAGACTTAATACATGATTATTTTTAAAAGTGCGGCGGTTCTTTTAAGACATATAAGTAGCACAAGACTGGAAGAAGGATCCGAAAATATGTTTCACAGATTGATATAATTTTCTAAGCACATTTGTCTCTTCTGCTTCTTGCTGAATCCTAATGTTGTGTTTTCATTTCTCAGATTTTTCCATTGTGCCCAGTATGAATACAAAGTAACCCTAATAGAGGGAAAATGGTAGCTGCAGCAAATTTTGTGTATTTCTCCCTAAAACATAGGGTTAGTTGGTTTCTTGTTCCATTTTGGCCTGTGCAGAACAAGGGATGGCTCAACACTATGCTCAGGTTTTACTGAAACATGATGTTTCAATTTATGCTACTAGATATTATTAAATTCTGCTCTGCACATTTTCCCCCTTAAATAACATGTTTATATTCAAAGATTAGTTGATATCAGGAATCAAGGTCCAAGAGTTTGGTGTATAAAGTATGCCTGTGCACAAAAGACGTGCATAAATGAATTCCCTTTCATAAGCTGGTATTTAAAGAATGTAGCGTATGTGCTGAGGCATCCAAAGTTCCCTCCATTTCAACGCCAGTTGTAGAAAGTTTTCTGTACAGTAAGATGGAAATGGAAAAACGTGAGAGACATCATGAAACATTACTTGTTAGTCAATTTCTGTCAGAATTTTTCAACTCTGCTTTAATGTTTTGTTTTTTGTTTTTTTTTTGATGATGATAAAGACGAGGATGCTCTGAAATCACTCTCTCTATATTTGATTGGACCCACCTGTAGGTTTGGTGATTCGACACATTTACCTCCTTATGCAAAGCCTATGTAGTGTCATGCCATTTATTTCCATGCAGAATTGCATTCGTCCTTCCAGGTCTTGTACTGATGACGGAAGAATTGGTTCTCTGTGAAAAGTCTCCTCCCAGTATGTGCACAAAGATTCTCAACGGGTTCGAGGTCTGGGCTCTGTGGCGGTCCGATCCATGTGTGAAAATCATGTCTAATGTTCCCTGAACCACTTTGTTCACAATTTGAGCCCGATGTTATTGTTATCTTGGAATGTGACCTTTCCAACTGGGAAGTGGTTTTAAACATACAGTAGCTGTGAAGTCTACTGTTGATTTATATTTTTTTTTAATCATTTCATGTCACCAAACATGTAAATGATCTCTGATCATTCAAGATATTTTTTTCCAGCCACATTTCCTCCTCAGAGATGATTGTTCCCCACTGTTGCCCTTCCAGGTTTTAATCGTGCTTATACTAAATTTAAGAAGTAACAGCAATCTCCTCAGTGGTTTTGCTTGATTCAGCTCAGTCATTCGACCCTTCTGAAAGGCAGTAACATCTTTTTGCTGATCACTTAATATCTTTTCCAGTATGATTGTTTAAGAAGTGAGAAGCTGTTCACTGCATCAGACTTAAATAATCTGCTCCCAGCTGAAACATATTAATCACTGCAGTAATTATCCAATGGATACTTTGAAGGCTTTTTTTTTGCATTCGTTGGCTTGACAAAACCTAAAACTATAATCGGAGATGAAGTTGGTTCCATGCATCATATGACTTTTCAACCCAAAATGATTCCTATGAGTTACAGTGAGACATTAACAGATGATGATCCTGATAAAATGGCGATAAAAATCTATAAATAACAGTAAAATCCAGCACAGCTGCCAATGAGACAAAAAAAATGAACGCTGCTAAAATCATTCATCTTGGGATTTAGCATAGAGAGCGGTAGAATAAACATTTTAATTCGAGTTGATTATTTTTGTTGCTGAGTGTGCGCTCTCAGTGATGCTGTTTATTTGTAAGGTGACAGCTTCACATTAGAGCTCTGAAACTTCAGACTGGATCAAATTAAAGACGAAAGGTTACTTTGGGAAAAAACAAAACAAAAACACAACTCACTTTCCCACAGCCTAACAAACAGGAGTTAACAAGTTGTATATATAAAACACATTCCCTTGATAGAGAGTCTAAATTGCACTTAAAACCTGTAAATAAAAGAGTAAAAAATGTGGCTCTCCTGGCCAATTTTAAACTGGTACCGAACATTTAACCGTGCGCGCACACACAGCTTCAGAACTCTAACAATGCATGCGTCTGTCTTTTCGCTCAGTTTCCCGTCCACGTCTTCAAACTCAGTAACCATCCTTTGCTGCATCCATTTCTCTGTTTATTTCCCGCTGTGCTGCGCTTCTCCTCTAAAGTAAGTGCTCTCTCTTGCAGGTGGTGACAAACAGGGACACCCAGGAGACGTTGCTATGTATGGCGTGCGTGTTTGAAGTTTCGAACAGTGAGCACGGCGCGCAGCATCACATCTACAGACTGGTGAAGGAATGAATCCGCTTGGAGCTCCTCCTTTTCATAGACTTACCAACCTCAAAACAAAAGTGGCAGTGCCTCTACACGAAAGTCATACCTACAACGCTCTTTGGTCAAGGTATCGGGTGGAGTCGTTGTTATAAATCTGTTTTAATATAAGTGTTTGTTATTTGACTGCAGCTGTGAATTGCGGTACAGTTGTTTTAATGTTTGAATATGGGAATTTTAAATATGTTGGTCTCTGTCGGGTATAAATGTGGCCATCCTTAAAGAGTTTCCTGGATGTGTTTGGTAAATGAAAATGTGTGTGTCGTTTTTTTCTGCTTTGTTAATGTAGACTAAGGAAAAAAAAAAAGACAAAAGGACACGGGCCTTTTTTTGTTTTTCTATCAGCGGCATGGTTGCGGTCTGTGTAATATGTTTGAGGCTGTTTTGTATGTCTGTACTTCATGATTTGTGAGCATACATACTGTAGATACGCAGACATGAAAACACACACAGCTGTTAAACTTTCCAAAGAAACAGAACAACACTATACGTGTAGTGGCCGAAAGCAGGTGGTTGCGAAATTACTACATAAGAACGCCAAGAACTGAGCTTTCGGTAATATTTATCCCTGTTGAAGCACTCCCAAGTTTTAGACACCAGAATGAACGCACTGTGAAAACACTACAGTTTGCCTGCATCCGCTCCGTAAATGTAGGAAGTCTCACCGCCTGCTAAGCATTTCAGCGCTGCAATCAAATCTTTTCTCTGACAATGGCCATGAGAATTTTTTTATTTTATTTTTTTAAAATATGTGAGTCCTGCTAAAATGACTCTAATTGGACTCGTATCTGGTCAGAAAGCACTTTGTTTCCCTTCCTGTGCTTGCCTTAGTGATGCTTGCGTCTATTCTGTTAATTCTGCGCTTTAAAAAAAGAAAAACTAAAAAACTGTTTAACCTATCGAGACACTACAAAATCATAGACAGCAATGCGTCGTTCAGCATGCTGTGGCTTTGCCCCCCACCCAACACTCTGGGATCGCCGTGTGATAACTCCAAGCCAGAGTGTTGCTGCCTTCATGGTCACACTATGTTCACATGTTTCTGTGGCCTACGCTGATTGCCGAGCCTTAAACACGTACAAACTGTATGTGAACTCCAAAAGATGCCACTAAAACTGTGATCTCTACATTGTGTTTGTGTTGTGTAAAATAAATGAATGACAACAACAACAACAAAAAAAATCACAATTCAAATCTGCCAAAGCCTAAGTGTACAGTGCCTTAGAGTATACTCATTATCCTGCATTTACCCTGTTTTCTAAGTCTAAAATTAGTTTTGTGTGAGACGGGCAGAAATAACTTACAGATGTATTATTTGGTTCATCTTCACATCTCAGAAATCACGGTTCTCGAAATTGGTACACTCCTAGAAATACAGTTTTTGTTGTTGCTGGGGGTTTTTTGGGGTTTTTTTTTTTTTTTTTAAAGAGGCAGTACACTTATATTCAATTATGTTTGCAAATTTAAGCTCAGAAACAGGTTATTTTTCCTGTAACGCTGTAATATGTTCCTAAAATATCAGCCTTTCTTTTTTTCCTTCCTTCTCTAAGAGTGTACTATAAAAAGACTGACTGCCTTTCCTGTCGCAGAAGACCAAAAATACAGAGATGCAGTCAATTATTGTTGTGTCCTGCATGGTAGCAAGGAAGTGCCTTTGGTTCAGATTTTCCAGCTTAAAAAAAAAGATCAAACAGAAATTATAAATTTAATGTTGCCAGACCAAAAAAAGAAGAAGAAGAAGAAGAAAAAAAAATAAGACATAAGTGAAACAAATCACCACATTGCCTTTCAAAGGACTGTAATGACAGCAGGGGAACATGGTTACTAAGGAGAAGAAATAAATGATATTCATTTTTATTACATTGTAAATTGATTTCTCAAACCCAACTATTTCTTCGCTTAAGGTTAAAGATTTTGTCTAATATTGAACGGCCACTGACTGCATGCAGGATGTCAACAGAAAAACACTGAAGCTGTCTGCTTCGTGCACACTTGCAGGCTCAAGTGTTTTTGTTTTTGTTTTTTGTTAGTTTTTTTTTTGAAACAAGGCTTTTTTTGGAAGCATTATGGTTTCACAATGTCACAGCTGTGATGGCGAAAAGGCAGGGACCGACACGAGCTTTTATCCATTAGAACAAAAAAGAAAAAATAATGTTTATTTAATATTAATTCTACAGTACAGACTCTAAAAATGAAACTTAAGATTGTTTTACGTGTTTAAATCTGTATACTTTCATTGTAAGGATCATAATTACTCAAAACATTTACTATTTCTTACAGAAATTATAATCATCTTAAAGTAGTTTAATCAACAAAGCTCTAAATAATTGCAGACAATGTCTTGGGGTGGGGGTGGGGGGGGGTGCAGATAAAGTTAAATGATTCAGTATTTTTGCCGCAGTTCTGTGAACACTGTGGACTTTATTTTTCTTTTATGCTTACCTTGTGTATCTGTTCACATTTATCGATTACAGTTAGATGTTCCTGTTTTCTTATTGTACTTGTATACAGTCGTACCCGGTTTTGTGATGACATTATCTGTAATATTGCGAGCCCAGTGAGATGGTAATGATGTTACTGCTGCACTGCTGGTACATTTTTACATTTTAACACTAAAACAGCAGGACTGACGCCTTTGATGGCACGGATGTCTGGTGGACTCTTTGCCCCGGAAAGTGGACGCGCCAAGTCAAGGAATCGCAGCTACAAGCATATCAGCTTTTGCTAAGAGTAGGTACTGGTACCTGGCTTTAAAGTGATTCTTGACATATAGCTCATGAAATGTAAACTGTCATTTACATATTTGGGTTTTGTGTGCAGATTTTTTTCAGCACCCCCTTAGTAAAAAGGTGCTTTCTATAAAATTATATCTTGGCTTTTCTTGGTACAGATGTGTGATCTCTTTTCATATCCATCACTGTAAAGTGTTGGAGCAAAGGAGAGAAAAGAAGCTCTGCTCTGTTTGTGTTCTGCATATGGTCTTGTCTTTGCTCCGTAACATTATGATGCCTTCTTGACAATAGTAGATATTTTGTAGCTTTCTAGATACTTTGTATGTACGCAATATTGAAGTTAAATAAATCTGAAAAAGATTGCTTCCTTTTATTTTTCTCACTTGAATCTTTGCTGTGTGGATGGGTCTGTTAACTCCTTGACTGCAAAAGCCTCACATCAACAGTAGATGGAGCATGTGAGAGAACATAATTGAATGTGCATCGCTGTAATGGCAGGACTCGCCACAAGAGGGAGACACCATTTAATCAAAGTGCTACAGATTTCTGTTTTCTTGCTCAACCTTTTTAAATCAGAGGTTCTCAAGCTATTTCCAGCACGCCAGCTTCAGAAACCAATTACAGTTCAGCCCCACTCCCCACAAACTGTCAACACACAACAATGTAAATAAAAAGGATTCAGATTTCTGCATTAGTAAAGTGCGTTTTGTTTATTTTCCCTCCAAAAATCATATTTATTCGTCCATCCATATTTTCCCCTGGTTTCCTGGCTGGCCTTTAGTGGTTCTGTACCCAGCAGTGATGACCCCTCAGTCAGAAAAGCACTATTTCAGTAACCAGTCTTTATATTATTACTAACACAAACCAAAACGTTTTGAATGTTGCACCTGAGATGGAGGGGCTCAAATAAGGTGCTGCTATAAATCCTACACGTGGAAACCAACCAACTACTGCTGAACAGCTGAATAAAGATTAGTGCTCCTTAAGAGAGGCTCAATAAAACTAGTAGTTTAAGTGTGTAAAGTAATACACCTCTACATGGGAGCTTTACACTTTTGTACTACTTAAATGTCACCTGAGTGATGCACATGTTTTTGTTTCCATTTGATTGGTACAATAATAACATGATGAATCAGTTCTCATGGGTTTGACTCAAGTGAAATTTATCTTTATGTGAAGGTAATCTTTCCTGATATGTGGACTGGAACTAATTTGGGGGACTGCATGCTGGTAAGTATGTATATGACTTTGCATTGTAATGTGGAAAGTAAAATTTCCACCCACTAACACACAAACATCCTAATCCATCAAGACCAGGCACATGCTGTCACATGAGCACTAGCAAACCAGCAAAGCTAGAGGTAAATACATCTGTCAGAGATCTCCTGACAGAATAGCTGAATACTCATTTATTCTCTTTCTTTGTAAAGTCCCTGAGTTCAAGACTGAGCAAGGCTAATACTTGAAAGCAGTGAATCAGAAGAATAAGCATAACGAAGGAAAAGCTAACAGGGTCAACATTATGAATTCAAGTAAAGCAACTGAAGTGTTCCATATCTATGCTCCCTGTTTCTGCCTTCCTACCTTTTTCCTCTTGTTTCACTTATGTGTTTGACATGTGAGTACAGTTCACAGAATTGTGATATGTGGCTCTATCAGATGAAAGATGACTATAATTAGAAGTAAGATATTGAAAGTACTGACACTTAAGAAGCAGGAAATAAACTGAATTTAATCCTTGAAGAAGAAAATACCCCTCAGAAAACCTGCAGGTAAAACTTATTCTTTCAGGTGTTACACAAAATACATAAATTATGCACAAGGTCATTGTAGAAAAGCGCTATATAAGAATCAGTCCATTACCATGATTAGATGCCTTAGAATCCTCAAAGCCTGTTGAAGCCAGTTAGTGAAATTTTCTTTCAGCTCCAATATTTATTTATTCATGTTTTTTGTCTTTTAACGCTGTTTTAACTGGATCTACAGAAAAAGTTAACAACATAACCTTAATAATGAACCAGATCTGAAATACAAAGTCATTAAAAAAATAAGATAAAAACATAATCCATATAAAGTACTCATTCCTATATATGTAGGTACTCATGTCCTATTTGATGCATTATGGATACAGAAACCAGAAGAACACAGCGAGCCTCCAAGCTGCTCCATCAAAGAATTCATGGCTGGTCGTTGTTCTTAAAAGCATCGAGGCTCAGGTGGAGCTCATCCCACCAAAAAAAGGTGTGTGTGTGTGTGTGTGTGTGTGTGTGTGTGTGTGTGTGTGTGTGTGTGTGTGTGTGTGTGTGT
>NW_005187513.1:22637-26847 GCF_000239375.1 Pundamilia nyererei | reverse complement strand
GTGCGTGCGTGGGGGGTCATGTGATCACAGCAGTGGCAGTCAGGACTGGGAATACCGGCGCGCAAAGTGTTTTCCTTAACTTATGCGCTCCGTGGACACAGACAGAGACACCTCCAGTCCCGACTGCAACTTTGCAGATGCGTCTAGGACGCAGCGCGCATGCACTGGACTCGGGTATGGACACTGAGGAGCTTTTCTTTCGACGAGCGGATTTAAAATTTTAAATCTACTATTTTTTAGAAGAGATAGAGTTTAGCAGAAATGCGAGATGGAGTCTGAGGAGAATAAGATATCAGTGTGGGTCTGCCGAGAGGAAAAGCTCGTCCTCGGCTTATCAAAGCGCACAACTTGCGCTGATGTTATCAAAGTGCTTCTTGAAGACCAAAACTCCCAACAAGGGCTTTGCGCAGCACAGTCCTACTGCATCGTGGAGAAATGGAGGGGATGCGAGAGGATTTTGCCAAACAAAACTAGGATTTTGCGGCTTTGGGTCGCCTGGGGAGACGAGCAGAGAAACGTCAAGTTCGTGCTGGTGAAGAGCGAAGTGTCTTTGGACAGCCACGGAGCCCGAAGCGCAGAGGCTCGCGTGGTGCTCAGCAAACAGAGCCCCTGTATTATGAAAGGGACCGCGCGGTGTACCGTGAGTTCCATCTCACCTGAGAAACAGCGTCGCATAGTCAGGAAAGCTTTTAGAAAGTTGGAGAAGATCAATAAAAAGAGATCGAAGGCGGCGCGCAGAGACGCGTCTTGCGCGGAGAAGATGGAAACTTTGGTTCATTCTGTGGTTTCTCAGGATCATACAATCCGACAGCAAATTCAGAGGATTACAGAGCTGGACGCAGAGATCGAAAGGTGCGAGGCGAAGGTGCACATGGACAGAATTAAAAGGCACGGGGCCAATTACGTTCAAAATACGTATTTGGTTGATGTCGCTGCGGCTTCCAGCCACGAAGTGGAAAACCTGCGTTCATCCGACACTTTGGCCAAGCTTGAAAAGTATTTCCGACACCGTGAGGAGGTAGTTAGACTACAGGAGGAGTTGTGGGAGCAGGAAACCCTTATAGACGTGATCACAGGGGAGATCCAGGATGAGCTGAACCACCGCTGGATGCAGCGGAGGAAGGAGGAGCTGCAACGTAAAAACTTGGAGTCTGGGGATGACTCGCTATTCCTTCCCTCCACCGAAGTGGAAACATCACCAGAAAATGAGCAGCTTTTGGAAGAAGAGAGGATCAAAACGCAGTTAAATGCCAGTTTATACATCGGCCTGCGCCTCAACGCGGATTTAGAAGCTATTAGGAGCGATTTAGAGCTGACCGAGCAGATTTGCGGGGAGAGGGAGAGGGAGATAAGGGATTTGCTGGAGAAAGTGAACACTTTGGGCATGGAGGAGGGGAAAGACACTAAGAAGAGATATAGCCACGGGGCAGACGTTAAGACGGGGATGATGAGCACTTTGCAGAGAAAAAACGGGTGGGTGGAGCAAGCAAGGGGGTTGTCAAAAACTCACAATGTGAACGACGACGATTCAGACACTGGCTTAAGTTCTCTGCACAGTCAGGACTCCGACAGCCTCCCTGTGTGGGAATCATTAGTTTAATATTTTCCTTGGAAAACTGGCTTATCTATGTTTCTAATTCTCAGGGGTCATAAGTACTCTGACATAAACAAATAAATGTTTTTCCCCACTTTCAACATACACGTATTGCTTTTTAAAATGTATTTTCTTAATCTTTTTTTTCTGTTTACAAGAAAGCCGCAAAAATCAATAAAAAAAACTTTAATAAACAATACAAACATGGTTCTATTTGATTTTCTTCTTTATGTTTAAAAAAATAGTTTAAGGTTTTTTGGAGCCTTGAGTAGCAGTTAGGATAGCAGCAGATTTCTCCAACCCCTGCCATAATGTTCGCCTCAGAGTCAGCAGGGCACCAGACCGAAAAAACAAAGTCAAAGGCTTTTGGATGATTCTGAAGATGTTTAAAAACAGCAGTATCAGCAGTAGCTTTCTCAGACTCTAAGAGAAAGAAAAAAAAAGCCTTTTTGGTAAATCAGTCAGACGTAAAAATATCTGAAGTCAAAACTGAGGCGCAGAGCTCAAACGGGAGGTCTGATCTACATCCTGACAGCTCACTGAGCACAGCTGACCTTTTCCTCTCAGATCGACGATGGCATTTTGCACACAGACATGAACGACACAAGTCTTACATCTACACTGGCTGCTTTTCGGCAGCACACAACCCCCTCCCACAGTTTATCTCCCAGCTGCTAAAAAAAAAAAAAGGCTTTGGGTTTTATTTCCCTAAAATAAAATAGCATCTTTTTTAATCTTTTATGAATCCCTGACAAGCATGTTTGTTTTTGTGTGTGTGAAAATGAAACCCTTAAGGAGAAACCCTGATTTAAAGATTTAGAGGTTATGTGGCAATTTTATCAGATCACTTGACAACCTTTTTACTGTGAGAATAATCAAAATGATACGATATACAGACTGTAATTTCATGAGGTCAAGAGCAGCTCTTGTCACATTTTCAATAACTGCTTACTTTTTCTTTTTTCCCTGACATCCGGGGAGCCGTCAAACTAGATTTGCTTTTAATCTGATAGTCTGACAATCTTCCTCAGTCCATTGCATCCCAGCATGTAATAAGCTGTTAATCTCCTTTCTCAATGATTAATTATTTATTTAACAGCCTCAAGTTAGCTGGATAAGTTTTTTAAAATGTATTTAGGAAATTCGATTTTTAAGATTCCTTTACCAAGAGAGACTCCACGGTCTATATATTTATAGTTGAAAGAAATCTGATACTACGGTAACTTTTTGAATCTTAAATTGTATATTTTTTGTATTCACAATTCTAAGGCATTGTGTGTGATCTTCTGCATACCTTGGTCACAATGAGTGGTTATTTGAGCTTCCGTTGTCTTCCTATCAGCATAAAAGCAATCTGGAAATTTTCCTCTAACATTTGGTGCGAACAAGTCACTCTCAACTAGAGAACTGCTGCTCACAGGGTGATTCTTGGTTTGAACTTCAGTGGCTCATCTTGACCATGTCTGCATGCCTTAATGCACTGAACTGTCGCCATGTGATTGACAAATTATATATTTGCATTAACAAGCAGTTTAACAGGTGTCCAACAATTTCAATTGAGATGATCTTTGAGCTGAAGTTAAACTTTTTGCTAAATTTGAAGGAAGTCCCTCTAAGAGTTCGAGTGATAGTCATGAAGACGGGACAGATAAATAATCTGAAAATATAACGATTCTCTGCCATGACTCTTACAAGTGCTGAAGCATGATCATTTTAAAAGAAGACCTGGATTAATGACAACAAGATGATATCATCAGCAAAACTGGACATTTCAGTGCTGAGCTATTAAACCAAACACAATATACTCATGCAAAAATGTATTTTAAATGTGTTTTAGTTTACTGAGAATTCAGTAATATGCCTTAGTTACGATAAGATCGAGGCACTCAAAGTTATTAAAAGAACAGCATCAATTTTACAGTCTGATATATTTATTCTGTCACAGTGGGTCTAAGAAAAATAAAGCCTATTGTGAAACAAATTATAATGTAAGCCTGCTTCAGCTCAGTCACGAAGCAGGACAGATTGTAATGGACGACCAGGTCTTGAGAGAGGATCGTCGGTGCCATTCTTCCCTCCATGCAGGACCTGTAGGAAACGGGCAGACAACATCTCTGCAGACCCCTCACACCCCAGACATAATCTGTTCAAACTGCTGCCCTCAGGCTGGCGTGACAGAGCACTACCTACTAAAAACAACCGCCTTTAAGGCAGTTTCAGGTGATATGCACATTGCACTACCTTTACCTTAGAATATAAAGCCCCTTGAGGCAAATGTTGTTGTGATTTGATGCTATACATATAAAATTAAGTAATTTTAAGTAAGTAATTTTAATTAATTCATGTATTTGTCAATAAATGTATTTACACTGTTACTTCAGGTCAAATACGTTGGAATTTCAACTTAGACCTTTAGTCTCGAGCTGTATTATAAAGTGATACTAATATCATCACTGGGTCCTATTTTTCACTGGTAATAAACAAATATTTAACAAACCTGACACATTATCATATCAGTTAATATCCTGAAACACACACACACACACACACACACACACACACACACACACACACACACACACACACACACACACACACACACACACACACACACAC
>NW_005187513.1:19677-22617 GCF_000239375.1 Pundamilia nyererei | reverse complement strand
CCTTTGTTCTTTGAATTTAGGCCAACATTATTGTTAAACAAGGGGAAGTACTGTATTACATGCTATCTGAGTGGCAGCCTTCCTGCCTCTTAACACGCAGCAGCCCCCCCCCCCTCAACACTCTCCCATGGTTCTGTTTTCTGCTTCCACTTTGTTACACTAAACTAAACATATATTGGTCTGACCTATCAAGGGAAAGGAAAAAAACAAAAACACCTTATTTTCACAGGCGAGGGTGTAACAGTGCATGTGGCATTGTCAGAGGAAAACAGAAGCTCATTCCTAGGCTTTTGTGTCAGGGGCAAAGTCTGTGTGCACTGTTTCCCACATGACTCAATGAAGCTGCATAAATGTCAAGTTTTGATTATGCTGAGTGTCTCCTAATCCCTGGAGTCTTTTGAAAAGAAATGCAGGAATCTTAAGAGTCCTCCTCTTCTCTTTTTGCAGAGGTAGTCTAATTAAACAGCCAGAAGGTTTGTGAGAAATGCTGCGGACACTATTTTTCTCTCTTGTATGTAGACAGTGCCTGTCTTTTTGTCTTGTATGTCCAAGATGTGGCGTTTTCAGTGTGTTTCTTGACATGTCCATAAACACGTGCAACTTACAAACCTGTGACTTCTAACAAAACCTGCCAAGCTTTATGAAAAGAAAAATGTTGTAGTCTTTGTTCTGGGTCATCACAGGGATCACAGGTCGCATGATCAGAGGTTAAAGTCCCTGAAGCATGGTGGCAGTCTGGCTCTTTCTGCTTAAACACCAGGAATCAGAGGCTCTTTATGCCTAAAGAGAAATGTTTCCTGGGGTAGGCAGCAGGGGACAGAGGTCTCTGCAAAGCCACTAAATCATTATGTCACTTTAATTAAGTCTACAAAAAAGTACGGGACACTCTTCATGCATCAGAGAACATGACATCCTGAAGAATTTCCTCTTCAGATGTCAGCAGGTGGTGTATTGACCTAAGTGCTGATATGTCAAGACTTAGCCTGGGCAGCTCTGATTATTAGAAATGTCTTTTTACTACCTGAGATAAGTTATATTAGAAGACTGTAGAAAAGACAGAGGTTACTGGTCAACTTTCATTGATCTTAAACTATAGAAATCTGACCACATCAGATCACTGGTATGGGCTACAATGGACCCTTAAACCTTACAAACATTAGAAGCTTATAATCAGTTTTCTGTGTTACTCCACAAATGTTGCAAATGTAACACAGGAGAAAATAAAGTTCCCTTGAAACCTAATTGAGGTTAGGGTCTGAGAACATAATTTTTTATGCCTATAGTATCTTTGACAGGTCAACAATATATTAAACTACATCAAACTGTGAAAGATAAAGCACCTTGTTACATTAATTATATAGAAATATAGTAATTCCTACTTCCTAAACTAAATTCCTTGCATTCAAGGAAAAAGTGAACTCCTTTTAATGACACAAACCTGCCAATGTCCCATAATCCCTGGAATGTGCCCCTTTGTGTTCCTGGCAGCCTTTGTACAGTCTCACAGAGTGAACTGCTATGAAGTCACTAATGAAGGTATTGACTTGACAGCCAGGACTTCAATATGAGCGTTGAGGTGTGAGCCATTCAGGGCACTGGGCCTGCTGCTTACAGACTGGGGCTGTCAGTGTGCGCTCATTAGACCTCATTGTGCTGCTGGCAGGTGTGTTAGTCCTGCAAAGCTGGTTGGTGACCCCGGGACCTTGTCTGTGGGATACTGTACAGTCCCTTTCCAAGGCCTGTCACCTCCTGTAGAAGAAGACGTAGCCCAGATCTGTCACCAACAGGTTCATTACCCTCCACTTACCTAAATCAGGGCCAATGCAGGGGCAAATATTGTTGGGAAATCTCCTGATATTATTTGCTTACCAACCTAAAATACATTAACTGGTATCATGAAGATCTCATGGCCATCTGAAGAATGCCCATTCTTTGAAAAAGAATCAGCCTTTTTTGGTATAATTCTAATTTTGTGATTAATCCATAAGCGATTCATCACAGAGGCACACAGATATTCTCTCATCTCTTAGCAAACTATTGCTTTGCCTGGACAGAAGATTTATTTTAACACTCTAAATAAAGATTGACTCAAATATTTGTTTAGTTCTAGCTGGGACCCTGTCCTGGAAAACTTTTCCAGCAGAAGATGTATTATTTGCATCATCATTCTCGACAGTATCAGTGTTTTTGTGGTACAAATTTAAAGGCTGGTCTACATTTATAATAATTAATTTTAATACTGTTCAATTCAATTCATTTCAATTAAATTGATATAGCGCCAAATCACACAACATGCTGTGGTAGAGAGCCAGAAATTATGAATTAACTCCTAATTAAATGCAGGTTGGTGTATAAACATATGGTGAGTGAAAAGAGGTGAGAGAAGGAGAAACACCCCGTGCATCATGGGAAGCCACCAGCAGCCTAAGTCTATTAAAGCATAGCTATAGTGGATTCAGGGTCACCTGATCCAACCCTAGTTTTGTCAAAAATGAAAGTTTTAAGCCTAATCTTAAAAGTAGCGAGGGTCTGTCTCTCAAATCCAAGCTGGTTCCACAGAAGAGGGGTCTGAAAGCTGAAGGCTCTGGCTCTCATACTACATTTAAATACCCTAGGGACCACAAGTAAGCCAGCTACCTGAAAGTGAAGTGCTCTAGTGGGGTGATATGGTACTATGAGGTCTTTAAGATAAGATGGGGCCTGATTATTCAAGACCATGTATGTGAGAAGAACATATTTGTTTAAAATGCACATTGAAGTACATAAGTTTTCCAAGAGCCAATGTGTACCGGAAACCTACGCATACGGCTCAGCATTTAAGGTTGACTCTCATCATCCACTGGAGCATAAACTGGGTGTCATTAGGACGCTACAACACAGAGCCAGCACCATCCCCACAGACACAGCGGCCAGGGAAGCAGAAGAACATCACACATCTAC
>NW_005187513.1:15193-19013 GCF_000239375.1 Pundamilia nyererei | reverse complement strand
AGTAGGGTAAAGTGTCTTGCCCAGGGACACAACGACCAGGACAGAGAGCCCAGGGATCGAACCGGCAACCTTCCGGTTACAGATGCGATTCCCAACCCCCTGAGCCAAGTTACTGTTCCTCCACTACCTCAACTCATCATCACAAAACCTTATTATTATGTTACGTTGTGTTTTTCTTTCATTCTGTCACTTTGCTGCTCTTGTTTGCACATTTGCACGTGCACTTTGTTGTCTGCTGTCTGATAACAAAAAAAAAACTAGAGAAGGCCCTGAGTAAATGTGGTTATCCCAGCTGGACTTTTGTCAAAGCTGGGAAGGCGCCAAAAGAAAGCTCCAGCCGATCCAGGAGAGAAGGACAACCGCTGCATAAGCAAAAACCTGTAGTGATCCCGTACATGTCAGGAGTATCGGAACAGTTGAGACGCATTTTTTCTAAACACCGGGTATCTGTGACTTTTAAACCCCAAAACACGGTGCGCCAAAAATTGGTCCACCCCAAGGATCGGGTCCCCGACACAAACAGAGTAACATAGTGTACGCTGTTAAGTGCCAGGAGGATTGCCAGGATTTATACATCAGGGAAACCAAACAACCTCTGGCGAAGCGGATGGCACAACACAGAAGAGCTACCTCGTCAGGCCAGGACTCTGCAGTCTATTCACACCTACAGGCCAGTGGACACTCTTTCAATGATGAGGATGTACACATCCTGGACAGGGAAGAACACTGGTTTGAGCGCGGAGTCAAGGAGGCCATTTACGTAAAAAGGGAAAGACCATCTCTAAATCGAGGAGGGGGCCTAAGGGTACATCTTTCAGTGCGCCCCAGGGCAGCTGTGGCTACAATGTAGCTTGCCATCGCCAGTGTGTGAATGTGTGTGTGAATGGGTGAATGACTGAATGTAGTGTAAAGCGCTTTGGGTCCTATGGACTAGAAAAGCGCTATACAAATGCAGGCCATTTACCATTTACATCTTTCACCATCTTACAATGCTGTGATTGCAGCCATTCCCCAACTCTCTGTGAATGGTACTCATGGCCATTGATCATTGCTCTTTGATCAGTGGTTGTTGATCAGTGGTCATGAGAATTTGCATAATTATGATGAAGGAACTGACCTCCCAGCCCATTGTTCATTCAGTGGTGCTAGTTTCAGTCATTATCCAAATGTACTGTTTATAAGATTTGGGGAAACCTGCAGTCAGCTGAGACTGAAGAAGTCACTCTGATGAGTGACAAAACATTTCTACCACTGAAAACACTAAGTCCAGATGAACAGAATCAACTTTTGGAGAGAGTTTTTAATTAAATGGGCTGCACAGACAATCTACACAAAACACCACTGCATTGTAACAGGAAGTGAATTATTGTACCAAGACCAAGTAAGTGAGTGTATGATGTCTCATAAATTTAACTCCAACCTCTAATATGTTTTTCCAGATTGTTCCAGAAGTCCATTGTCTCCCAAATCCAAAACAGATCAATTTGCAAAAAGTGTACATAATAATGTAAAAAGAGTCAGCTATTTATTTATATAATTTTGGTGCCACTTTCTATTACAGCTCGGTAATAAAAGGGTAATAGCAGGGTAACAAAGGGGAAACAGAATAATAATGTGGTAAAGTATTACTATGCAATTACCAAAGGAGTAAACATGTAATATCCAAGTAATATCATGGTAGCAACAGTGTTTACAGCTGAGTAATATTACCCTGAAACTTATGTAATAGGAAAATAAGGGATCTTACCAGGCTAAAAGACAGTTTTGCAAATTTTAAAAATGTGCTCCACGTTTTTTTCTACCTGAAATATATAATACATTTATTTCTTATGTGTTGTCATCCATGTATAAACTATGCTGTGAGGGAGTGTCCTCTACACTCCAATGCATTCTAATGCATTCATTTGTGTTATTTGTTTAAACTTTATTATTAGCATTTTGCATAAGTGTTTCCAGTTCATTATAGATTTCCTGATGCTTGTTTTATTCAGCTATCATGACCATGGTATTAAATTGCTGCTTATTACACAGAAATTACCACAGGTGTTTCCTGGTAGTCATTACTATTCTTTAAGTTTGTTTTAAATGGTTATTAGCTGGTTATTATTATGCTATTAAATAGAAACAAGCAGTTTTGGATTTGCATCTTTCCTGCTTATTACACAGAAATGATATGCGATATTTCAAGGTAATAACCACACTTCTTTAAGTTAGCTTTAACAGGTTATTTATATGTTGTTAAGGAGAAATAGGCATTTTTGCATTTTGCAGCTCTGTTTCCAGCTTATTACGCAGAAACTACAACAGGTAAGTGAGTGGTAATAACTTAGAAATTACCACATTATTACGTTTTTGTTTCCTCCTTGTTACCCTACTTTTACCCCTTTATTACTGAGCTGTATTAGAAAGTGCTACCATAATCTTTAACTATGAAACTCATTACAAACAATAATTCTCATTAGTAATCATTAAGTACTAAATAGCAACACAATAGCAACAATAGCCTTGTTTACCTGAAATCATTCAGGTAAGTGGAAATAATAAGAAACTCAATACTATGCACTGCAACCATATCATTGTTACTACATTCTGGCCTACCAAGCTAACTGGCTATTACATCCAAGATTTTTACAACATGCCATTCGGGATATTGGAAGGATGATTGTTATCCAGGATGAACAGTTTTAAAAAATGACAAATAAATATCTCTGCAATTGTGAACTGTGATTTTGGAGCTGCTTTTCTACTGGTTTGACATGTCTTGATGTCATCTGTTGTGATCTTTCTCCCTATCAGTTTAGCTAACAGATTAAGTGTAATCACGTAATGCAATGTAATGATCATTACTGTTGTGCTTTTGTCTGTAAAAACTGTCTTTACTTCTGTTAAATCTGATTTCTTGTTTTGTTTTTCTAAATGCTGCAGGGCTCTAAGCTTCGGTCTTTGTCCTAAGTTGCCCACCCATAATTTTTAGCTGGCTGCTCAAACACAGCAAGCAAGATCTGTCCCCTATTAAATCTCTGCTGCACATGCTAACTCCTGGCATCTCTGTCTGACTTACCTTGGTGGGGACTGTTCAGTTTTAATCAAAGTAAACACAATGGCAAATCTTACAGCTGCTCAAGAGCTTCAAGTTGTTGGCAGCAAACAGTGCCACACCTATAGAGAAGAAAAGAGCTTGTTTTATGTACTTCTCTTCTGAAGGCATAGTTACCTCCTCTTTTATCAAGCTTAACACAGCTTTTCATGGGTGTGATTGGTGTATCGGTTACAGGAAAACTTGAAGACATCTAGATGAGTCCTTGTCCTCTCCATATAAGAGAATGGATTCTGCTCTAGGCAAATATTATAAGATCTTCTCAGCAGAACAATTGTGAAGTATCCCTCCACCTTATCACCTAATGGGAAAGTTTGGTTTCACAAACAAAAAGATGGGATTGTGTTGCAGTATAACACACATATCATGCACTATACAGTGAGAGACTGAAATAGGATCAAAACAGCAAGAAGAAGAAACGGCAAGTTCCTCATTGTTTTGAACCCTTTAACACAAAAAACCCCACTGAAATAAAATGTTGTCTGTAAAAAAGAAATTGAAGGTTTTGAAATATATAAAGGTAAAATCCTATACCTTTATATATCGTGGCTCCAGAGTTGGCAGTTCGTCTTGTAATCGGAAGGTTGCCGGTTCGAGCCCCAGCTTGGACAGTCTCGGTAGTTGTGTCCTTGGGCAAGACACTTCACTTACCGCCTACTGGCCCGATGGCGCGATATGGCAGCCTCGCTTCTGTCAGTCTGCCCCAGGGCAGCTGTGGCTACA
>NW_005187513.1:0-15104 GCF_000239375.1 Pundamilia nyererei | reverse complement strand
ATTATTATTATTATTATTATTATTATTATTATTATTATTATTATTATTATATGTGCATTAATAATTACATTACACAAGATTAAGTGCAGGGAATGCAGTGAACAATGTCCACTTTCATGAAATATAAGACAATGACAAGTGTTCCAATTCATTGAAGGACTTGTGAGGGACCAAACAGTTGAACGTTATAAAGTTTCGGGTGCAACTTTTAGAATGTGGATTTTATTAATAATAATAATAATGGATTGCATTTATATAGCGCTTTTCGGGGCCCTCAAAGTGCTTTACAATTCCACTATTCATTCACTCTCACATTCACACACTGGTGGAGGAAAGCTACAGTTGTAGCCACAGCTGCCCTGGGGTAGACTGACAGAAGCGATACTAAACCCCCAAAAAGAAAAAAAAATTATATTGAAAATACGTAACCAGTCGACTAGATGATGATATGTACACTTGTGCTTATGGGTCACCATATAAGACGTGGAAGGTGCTGACTCTCACTGGTTGAAATAGTTTACAAAGAGTGAGCTGTACCAAACAATGTGACTTTGCTTTTAAGGTAAAAATTTTGCTTCAGTGCTGCAGCCAAAAATGTTTCTTGAAGGTTTTTTTAATTTTTATTTTATGCACACTACCTTAGTAAAATGTAAAATAGCAGGCAGAAGAGAAAGCATTCATGCTGTGATTATTTGTGCTCAGATGGCCACAGATGGTTTTACCCATGGTTTGATTAGCATTTAGAAGCAACTTTCAACAGAGCCCACTCTTTCATTAGAAGGGAGGGTTAACCCAACCTCTCAGACATGTTGCATATCTTAGAGGGTGGGAGCCTCTTGTCTATTATTGCTGGGTATAACAACACATGCTAAGCCTTTCCTCACAATCGTGGAACCCAGCTGTGCTTAGATGAACTAGTGGAAACTATGCAGCTAGAAGTAGTTCATTAATAGGACAACGAGGTGTAGATTAAAATTAATTCAATGTGCTGGCACCTAATGTATCTGACCAATTTGGTCTCTTCTAGTTTTGGTGTAAGTAGTTTAAACATACATGCATGTCCTAATATAAACATTTATACACACCTCTGACCAACCTCTCTCCAACTAGTTTTTTCCCCCCCTTGTTCAGGGTTACCTCAGGGTAGCCGTTCAGTGGATTCGAACAACCAACCTTCCGATCATGGGGCAACCACTATACCTACCCCGAACTCACTGGGGGAATAACTCAGACCAGACACCGCTTGGTGATATCAGCCTCAGATCATTTTTACTCAAGCACACTGACTGTTCTAAATCTCTGAAGGTTTAAGTCTGAATATGCTTGATGTTGTTTTCCTTAGTCATCATTACTGTCTGTTCAAGTCACAATGGAGAAAAGGATTGACTTGCCTTTAAAATTTACAAATTTTCTTAAAAGAAAAACAACTTGTATTTGGGCTGTCTGGAAAGACGTTTTCATAGTGTCTACTAATCATGATACCATGTGAAGGGAACCTCCATTAACTCTCCTTCTCATGCACACACAGGCTACCTCTCTAATGCCATCACTCTTTCATGTAACTTCCCAACATACCTTTGTTTTCTTTGTTTTTGGTCTCACATTTTCTCCCTTTTCCTCTTTAGCTGGCCTCAACGTCAAGCTCCTAGGTCCATAATGGCAAATGGTTTCAGCACCTGTATTTAAAATATCTTTGTTCTTTGTTCTTATCACTCAAAGAAGCCAAGTTGGTTTAATCATGCAAATTTTAATTAAGAGAAAAATCTTTTTTAGGCATGCCCAAAATTGGGCAACACCTCCAGGGAGCAATTTAGGCACCTATGTAGCACCTTCTATTTAATGAATAGTGCAAGAGTCATAACTTTGATGTCAATGGTCACTGTAGCATAAAATGTATAAAATGTATGTACATGTATACAATCACTTGTTAAATCTGACAACAACTGCTTATAAAGTTTGTTTGTGACTTTGTTTAAAAAGCATTTTTACTACCCACAGGTTATATTCCTACTTGGCATGCACAAAGCCACATGACATTATAACTTCATCAAACAGCTCAGTCCTGAGCACCGTTGTTTCAGACCAGGGCTGGACTGGTCAGACACAATGGCACTTTCAAGCTCCAAGTTTTCACGACTTCATCCACAGTTAACTTTTTCTGCAAGTTGCCTGAGGGCACAGTGAATGCAGGGGCTGATCACAGAAAGAGATTTGACTGGGCACTCCAATGTCAGTAATGAGAATGAACAAATAAGCTTCCGCCCGTTCTTGTATAGCTGGTGCACAGCTCCATCGGCCGAAAAGTGCGGCAACCTACTGGGAAAATGCACAATATGCCAGATTACTAGTCCAGCCCTGTCTCTGTCTCGTCAGATCAGAGGGCAGAACAAATGAGTGAATCTGGATATCCCATCCAATCAGACAACTGATATTTTGAGAAATGTCGAATTAAAAAAAACAGAAAAAAAACCCCACACACATTGTACATATTTCAAGATTGAGCCTCTATAGAGAAAAAAAGTCACATGATGACTTAAAGTATAAATAAAAAAAAAAGAAGAAAGGGAGCTTCAGTGTGAATAAAATTTCAAAG
Organism: Pundamilia nyererei; assembly: GCF_000239375.1. NCBI lineage: Eukaryota > Metazoa > Chordata > Actinopteri > Cichliformes > Cichlidae > Pundamilia > Pundamilia nyererei. The sequence continues at coordinate 12,511 of NW_005187513.1, read as the reverse complement.
TGTCTTCTTCATCTCTGTTCCTAACACAACTCTTTCCCAGGTGAGTTTTATGTTGGACACTCTCCAAATATAGAGAAGTCAGACTTGCAGACCTAATTACAGCCTAGGAGCAACAGAGCTACATTTTGGCTTTCCCCATTTTTGGTCACTCAGCAAAAAAACTGCAGAGATGGTGCTGATCAAAGACGCATCCTCAACAATCTCATGTCCAGACTCTGAAGTAAGGATTCTGCTAGCACTCTGCTCTCACTCAGCAGTTTAAACACAGATGTGGAAAGAGCAATTTTCTTATTTTTTTTTTCAATGGATTTTGTATTTTATTTTTTGTTTGACTATAGAAATAAAAGGAATTAGAAATGTACTCATCAGAGGAAGAAAATAATATGACTTAGAAATAAAGTTTCATCCATGAAAGCCAAAGAAATGCATAGAGACCACTAGCCATTCAGAAAAAATAAAACATCCACTCAAATGAGGAATTTCTGCTGGATCAACATGTGAAGGCAGGAGAGCCCTCTTAACACTCAAGTGCAAACCTCCATAATACGATAAAAGGTGGGGCCTATTTTGAGGTGAAAAAGGGGTGTTGCCATGGAAATCAGTCATCCAGGACCAGTCATGGGAAAGCCAGTCTATAAGTTCAAATTTTATTTGCCACATGCAGGTTGCCCTGCAGTGAAATGAACCCGCCCCCCGACCTTACACACACAACACAGACATCACATGGGGATACAAGTCAGAGAACGGTTGCATTACAGAAAAACCACTGAAATGTACACTACAATGGGAAAAGTACAAGAGGAAAAAAAGAGACCTCTACTCATGCTGGGCTACATGAGAACAGGAAACAAAAAAACTCCTCTGCACAGAAAGCACATAAATGTCCACAGTACAACATTATAGAGCACGTGACCAGCAACAAGGTTGGGTAGGGGATAAGGAGTAATCCCAGGCAACACAGCAGCCATCCTGCCACTGCGCCGACTCTCCAGCGCGGGCCCAGACCCGCCTCGTGTTCCCAAAGGAAAGGCAAAAACGAAACTTCAGTAACAAAAACTTTTACATTCACTTTGCCTTCATGGTTTCTTTATGATAGTGGGGTTTTTGTCTCACACCAGAATGTTACATTTGTATGAGATTCCAAAGGATTTCAGCTTTCATCAAGAGTATTTTGGAAGTAAAACCATATGGAGGGTGACTAATGTCTATGGGTTCACTGACATTTTACTCACATTACTGACACATTTACTGACATTATACTGTTACTAAAAATCTAGTGGTATTCATATTAGTGCTGGAAGGAAGTGCATCAACTTTGGTGGGGACAATAAAGGCTGTAATATCACAGCAGAGCAACGCAAAAAGCTAAATGCTAACATTCACAGACCGCATAAAGGAAATCATAGCAGGGTTGGGTTTTTTTGGTTTTTTTTTTCATTTTTAAATTGCTTGTGTCTTTGTTTTTTTGTTTTTTTAATTGTTAAACTTTGGGTTGGATAAACCAAGAAATAAACCATGTGACTTCATTTTTTGATTAACTGATGAAAAATTGTGGCCCTGATTTGTTATGGGACAGAAAAAACGATGAAATGGTAAGTGGACAGAATGATCAGTTAGCACAGATACAAAGTAACTGTCAGTATGCAGTAAGACACATTTTAGGTTGGCTTTTGAGATGTCAGTGAACATCTTTCACTCATCATACTCACAACCCATTGAACCCCAGAGACCGTCAACATCAACACAACATTAACCCCTTAAACGTATTACTGTTGTTGTGTCCTGAAATCCACACTTCTAGGTATAAGTTAACATGTAGCGCTTGTGCCGATTTGTGCAGTTGTCTTATGGGCCATTATGCTCACTGTGTCGTAGGTGTCGCTTGGCAATTTTGATGTCACATCACGTGTTGCGCATGTCTTTGGTACACTTCAGCCGGTCATGCACATCTTCGTTTTTGTAACCTTGAACCGTGGACGCTGTAAGTCGGTTGAACATACGAGTGTATGATAGTGTCAGTTTTTATCGCCATTTTAATTATATTCCAGTACAGAAGCTCAGAGACATACAGACATATAAAGGGAGATGTTGGAACAGTTTGAAAACTTGAAAGTTTGAGGAGAACAACACTGCAAAAGAACTTTGCAGAAGAATACTAAAAAAGTCTTGGCCCCCAGGTTTGACTTTTTATTCTCCTATGTAAGAGCTTATGTCACAATATTTTCTAAGTGGTGACACTTGTTGTTCAGGAGAATACTACAGTAGCTTCCTGTGCCTTTACAGCGGGTATAAATGCAAGCGACTGTAAGGCGAGGTTGTGGAGGCAAGCGAAGTGACCATTGCGGCAGACATACTGGGGCCTTTTCCCTGGGAGCTGTGTGGTCATCTGCAACCTTTTATGACCTTTTCAGGTTTAGGCAACACAGGAACAGAAGATGACTGAGGCTCTCCTGGGAGCTGCATTGCCAGTCTCCCTCTGGAATTCCTCTTTTCCCTGGGGAGTTTGGAGGGGGGAAAGTCTAATCTGGTGAAGTGACCCGAACAGCCACTTCCAGTCCTGGCAACAAAGACTTTCAGACACCCAGCCCTGCCAGCTTTTCTAACCTTAACCACTTGTCTCTATTACCTAACTCCATATATTTTTTGAAAACAATGGACTGACCTGTGTGGCTCCCAGGAGAGCCACACAATTGCCTAAATCTAACCAGGGAATTTTTAAAGGGTTACGAATAGGCATGCTGGACTCCAACTAAAAGTACTTTTGAGCTTGCTCCAACACATCAACAGTCGGACATTTTGTTAGATACTTTCTATGCCAATGAGTGACACACAGTTGGGGGTTTCTAACAGTGAAATGTACTGCCCTGTGCGTTAGCGCATCAGTGACCCTCTGCAACAAATAGTGATCAATGGATCCGATTGCAAACCTAATCTTAATAGCCTTTTTTTGTAATTTATGTTAGGGTGAGGTTATCTGCCATTATGCAGAACACATTTTAGCCTGGCTTTTGAGCTGTTAATGAACAGCCTACACTTATCTGCATCATACTTACAACCCATTGCAGCCAAAAGACCTTCAACATCAACACAACAGATAAAGTGATCGTCCATTTCAAAGAATGGAATAAGCTCCTTCTCACGATGCTTATAAAAAGGAAATTTGGTTCCTGGATCCAGGAGGTTAATCTCACTGTGCCTAGACTCAAGTAGCTCAGCTGATTCCCTTGGCAGATACAAATCTCATACTAAGTTATTCAGCTCTGGGTGTGTGAATAACAGGGAAACAAATTAGCTACTAGAAGATTGATCTTCAAAGTTCTTATCACTAGAATGTTGTGCATCTGGAGACAACACACCATTACACTCTTCTCTGTCATTAAACAAGCCAGTACAAATGGAAGGTTTCATATGTTCATGTGTTTAGTTTTGTTACTATATCCAGAAAGATTGACTAGATAGAAGTAGCAGTCATCAAAGTGATTCTGTGGCTCCATCCATACTACTGAAAAATCAAAACCCAAGCTTGTTTTTCTTCATGTTAGTCGACGCTCTGAGGTTTTGGACACACACCCGCCAGAATGAATGAGGTGTCCATGGCTTGTCTCAGTCACCCAATTTCATACCAAAATAAGCAAAGCAAATTCTTTGTCTAATCAAGCAAGCTTGCATTTGGAAATAATCTTCCTGATAGTCTCACAGATACTGATACCTGTCACCTGACACTGTTACCTGGTAAAGATGATAAAAGCTTGTGGAAATAATAAATATCCAAATGCAGTTTACTGTAAAAAGAAATACTGCAAAGAACTTATGTGGGTAAAATCACTTAGTCAGGAGACTGTTTTGACTGGTTTTTGAACAGATAACTATGTGATTCACTGGCTGTTACTGAACATTGAAAGTATTTTAACCATAACAAAGTGTAGTCATCTCTAATCCTTCTGAGCTGAATCTCACCGTGAAATCCAAACATCGCAACCCCCATGCCAGCCACCAAATAACACTGAAGTGGTCCATGGTTGAGTCTTTTTAAGGACTTACAGAGAAACAATGTGCACTATTGCCTCTGCATGTTTTGAATGTTATGCAACTCAAGCCACTGAATTAGATTTTCACCCTGACTTATAAACCTATAAAGAAACAAGGCTTTATTTTGAAGGGTGTTGTGCCGTGTTGCAGTCAACAGCCAACTTTGACACACTGTGTTGTTGCCTCGTCTCTTGTTTCACATTGTAGGGCAACACTGTTTCTTCTTCCTCTTCTTCTTCAGTGAGAAAATCTAAAAAAAGATGAGATGCTCCTTGTCAAACATAAATTTAAAAAAAATACTAATAATACAGCTGTGCAAATGTTCTTAAGGGACTCGGCTCTTCATTTGATTTAGGATTGCTGCTTTTAAAATGAGCAGCTCTTTTCTCATTTTATTCCACATATGTCACCATATACGGTGCCCTGACACTCTACCCTGAAAAAGAGCAGATGGTTGGAGTTAAATAAAGTATAATGTTCCATGTTCACATCACTCTGTCTCAATTATATTAAATTAGAAGCCACCAGAGCTTATCCTCACCGAGCTGTTAAAAATAAGAGCTACCCATAATCCAGTTACATGTGCAATACACTTGTGAATCTGTCGCTTGTGTTGAAAATAGAGTTATTTTGATTTGGCTCTTCTTGAGATTTTTCAAGTAGCAGTTGTCATTTCATTTTGTACAGCTGTGCTGCTTGAGCTATACGACCACCTCCAATTTGTTTCAAAAATCTTGTCAGACGTTCCTAGGATAACTGCTTGTTTTTGTTGTTTGATAAAATCCAAGCAGGTTGTCTTGTCTAAAATCTGCTGCCTTTTTTAGACTGAGTAACATTAAAATGTTGCCTGGAAGTGGTTGCCATAACGCAAAATGTTTTTTCCCCCAGCTAAACAAGAGCATCTGCCAAATCAATTCAATCTAGTGAAATGTAACACTTCGAGAATATCACATTTGCTTAATTTGACCATACAAATCTGGTGGCGTCTAAGGGCCACTAATAAAAGGGACGGGGTGTGAACTCAGTGACTGAAGTGACGCTGTTGCTGGAGACAATAACCATTTGAGGATTTATAGCATGTGATCCTATTACAATGGCACTGGTATTGTTGTTAAGACGTTAGTTAACATCTTTGAGAATGCACAAACCTTCCTAGATTGAGTAACTGCGAGGTATTCTTGTATCTAGGAGCTACTGTAACACTCATGCTGTTGGTATTAATTTCAGACTTGGGTTGAGCTTTTGATGAAAGTTATATTCATAAAGTTTGGCTTGGCCACAAAGAACAAAAACCACAGGTTCTTGCGACAGACAAAGTAAATGATAGTGAGGAAGAGATTAACAACCTTTGTCCTTGTTTATCTGTGAAATTCAAGTACAACATTCAAAAGAAAATCGCTTATATCAATAGAACTATTGAAAGTTGGCTGCAGCTCAGGAGGTTGGTCGTTATATCCCTGCCTGCCCCAGTCTGTCTTTTGGGCAAGGTCCCAATGTGTTAACTGAAGTGTAAATGAGACATGTTGCATAAAGTGATGTATAAGAACCAGTCCATTTTACCATATATTATTTCATTTGAAATCATGAGTATCTCTGGATCCTAATACAAATCAAACATCTAACAGTCTATTCAGTAAAGATTAGCCAGGAAGCTAATAACTTTGAGTACTTAATAATTTATCACAACTTATAATGGTGTATGGGAAATGAACATTACAGGTCAGTCAGTTTCCCCACTTGTTAAACTGTGAAGATTTTTTAATCTTTTTGCTGTGCACTACTGCCAGCATGTGGTGAGAAGAGGCGATAGACTCTCTGCTAAAGAAATACACTAAATGGACAAAAGTACTGGGCCACTAATACTTTATACCTACAGGAGTGCAACGCTGAATCCATAGGTAGTAATATGGTCCTGGGCCTACTTTTACGGCTTTCACTTTTCTGAGGAAGCTTTCAGCAAGATTTTGGTCTGTGTCTGTGATTTTGTCTATTCATCCAGGAGAGCATTTTGAGGTGCCTTGTAATCTCTGCTCCAATTCATCCCAACGGTTTTGATGAGGTTGAGGTCAGGGCTCTGCACAGACCAGTCGGTTTCTTTCACACTAAACTCACCCACCCATGCCTTTATGGACTTTCCTTTGTATACTGAGGCACAGTCGTGCTGGTCTTTTAGTAAACATACACATTAGCTAATTCGGATCCTTGTATTTTGTTTTGTGAGTTAGAATAGCTATTGACAAGTTGTATCCACACAGTGTTTCCCAGATAGTAAAGAATCCCATCAAGATCAAGCCTACAGATGTTGTTTCACATCATCTTATCGATGGGAAGTTTGTCTTCAATGAGCAAAGATGACTGAGTATATCTGGTAGCTCTAATGTCACACTACAAACTCACACCTACATATAAAACTCTCCAGAACCCTACAAGAAACAATTTTGTGTAGATACATACATCATTTTTATCTGTTTAGCCTCCTTCTGTTTTGACTTATCTTCCTAAAAAACTGCTGGGGTTTATTTTATGAACTCTTTTATGAACAGAATGCCACAGGCAAGGTATGCATCTTACCAAAATCCTTATTATTGCACATATCTACAACATAATAGACTGCCCCAACTACATGATCGGCTCTTCCTGTGCATACATTCTGTAGACAAATCTGCTTTGTTGAATTTCTGAAAATAGAATGGAGCAGTGGCTGAAAACGGTGCTGTAGTTCATCTTTATTGCTGATAGTTCATTGGTTATCTGTCCTTGTCCCCCTCTGCTCTAAGTGCTCCAAATGAAAGAAAAGATCAATACAAAGTGCTACAAGTTAAAAATAAAACATGGGCCATTCATCACACCGAGAAGCTACTGGTTGTGTTTTATGAATCACTGGAGCAAAGAGGTGGAGAACATCGTATCTTTCATTGTCTCTACTCTCAATAGTCAGGTGAGTAAAAACGGCTCTTTTCAGCTGATAATTACCAGGCTGTTATAGGAAATTCTCTCTCTGCTTGCAGTTCCTGTGGTTATACTTTATACTGCATTATTTTATTAGACACAGAAAGACTTATAATGTTATTTATTATATATTTCTATATACACATGAGTAGGGATGGGTATTGATAAGATTTTCACAATTCCGATTCCATTTTCGATTCGATTCTTTATCGATTCTCTTATCGATTCTTTTTAAAAAAGGAGAACACCAAGTTCGATTAGCTTAGAACTTTGTTTTATATCTTCTCTTTGAACAAGATAGAAATTTACAGGTAACATGGCCTTAAAAACCCAGCAGTGAAATCTTAAGAGATCCAGCCTACGGCTCTTCAATGGGGTGTCACAGGGTCCCCAGGAAAAAAAATTGTAAATGTAAAATAATAAAATAAATATTCTTCTGTAGCAATAACAAAGTATAAAATAAATTATTCTGTAGCAATTACACAAGAATATCCAGTAATGTCCCTGCCTACAATTAAACACATTCACTTACCGAAAATCGGAGGCATCTGCTGTGGCAAATGGGTGCAAGCCTTTTACCACAAACTTAGTCTCTGCTCGGTGACATTCGTCTATCCTGGCCTGAAAGGAGACGCTACCGGTAGACTGCAGCGAGAACTGCCAGCATCTGAGCCAGACAGACTCTGTCTCTCTCATCATGATCACCTAAATGCACAGTAATGGCAGGTTTTGTAATAAGGCAGATCGCGCTAACATAATATGCACTGTTAGTTGATTATTTACCTGCCGCATTAATGGGAGAGGACGTGCAAATGTTACCGCTGCTGCTGGGTTGAGATTCACGAGTCTGGAGCGGAATTAAAAACACGACATTCATTTAAGGTCATCGCGTGTTTTGTGAGCAAATGCTTTTACATATTCGCAGTGTTTCCTCCCTTAAATGAAGTATCTACTTTGCAAGTATTGCAAGTTGCCCTATTGTCATCCGTTCTCATAAAGTATAACCAAACTTTTGAGCGTTTGAGCCGCTTTCGCGCCGTGTTTCCTGCCAGGTAAATGACACTCCGCAACGTGGTGACTGGAATCGATAAGGGAATCGTTTGCAAAAATGGCAAACAATTCCAAGGAATTGAAACAGTGGGAACCGGTTCTCAACAAGAACCGGTTTTCGATACCCATCCCTACATATGAGCCACTTTATTAGGGTCACCGCATCAGAATAAGAGTTATCTAAGTGACTACTTCAGAAACGGCTCATCTTCTGGGATTTTCCGACACAACCATTTCTAGGATTTACAAATACTTGCCCAAAAAAAGAGAAAAAAAAATCCAGTGAGCAGCAGTTCTCTGATGGTAAACGTCATTAATACCAGACATAGAATGGCCAGCCTGCTTCAAGCTAACAGGAAAGCAACAGTAAATAATAGTCAAATAATCACTCATTAGGTAGGATTTGCAGAAGAGCGTCTATTAATGAGCCACGTGATCATTCAGAGACGCTCTGAGCCTTTATCAGATGGAAGAAAACCAACATCTGTTAGCAGGTGATTTTGACAGCTGCTCATCTGCTGAAGCTGATATCTAGGAATTTGGTCTACACTGACAACATTTGAAAGTGATATTTTCTTTTCTGCTACTCATGACTTTATTTCAACAAATCACATCAATATCAGGAGACATGCGTCTGTCTTAAAAAGGAACCCCGGCTATTAAGACATGTTTGCGCTAAAATATGTACTGTGCTTTCAATAATATATATGTGTGGTATTAAAATACGCCAAATGTTTTCCTTTTAAGCACATTTTATATAAAACCGATTTACCATTAGGTCGCCATTGTTATTTACTTTTAAATGCACTCTGGGTAGTGACGTCATACGGTTGCGCCGCATGGAGTTCACAGTTAGCAGCGCACTGGAAATGGCTTCTGTTAAACTTTTCCAGTTTGAACCAGAGCAAACCGAGAGAGAGGATGAAAATAGTCAACCAGTACTTAGTTTACATGAAGATGAAAACAATCCGTCACACGAGGACATGAGAATGAGGGAAAACTACTGGTGTCTGTGCGGCTACTGGTTGCCAATGGCATGAGAGCGTTTGTTGTTCTAATTTGCTATGACCTCAGAGCGCGTCGCAAATAAAACTAATAGGCTATAAAGAGTAATATGAACTTATTTAGAACTTACCTGAATGAAAATGTACGGAGCACACCAACAGATATCTGGGGATGGTAGAAAACTGGATATCAGCTCGTCTCACAGCTGCTATCCAATCTAGACGCCTTCTTTTGGTAACATCCGATACATGAGCTCACTCACGTTGCTTCCAGGAGGGGAACGAATAAAAAGAGAGCCCATTTTCCAGCTTATTCCCTTCCCGGTTGTGCTATCTAACATTACAACCGTTGGTGGGGGCCGAGCAAGATGGCGGCGTGAAGAGGAGTGTTTTTTCGAGCTCTCAGCACTAGGGGTGGGTTTTTATAATCGATTCATCGATTAAAATCGATTCTGGCTTGGATAACGTAAAATCGATTCATTAAAATCCTGAATCGATTTTTTAATATAAATTTATTTTGTCCAAAATGCCAGAATCTCTGGTGACATCTCACAAAATTTCAAGAACCACCAAACAGTTAAGACAGTAAATGAGAGCAGGTACACGGATTCTGCACATAGACTTAAACACACAGTGCGACCCGCGGATCAGAATCAGTAAGGCTATGTTCACACTGATGGCGAAAGCGCATCAAATCCGATTTTTTTGACCCTATGCGACCCATATCCGATCATGGTGTTACAGTGTGAGCGGCACAAATCCGATATTTTCAAATCCGATCTGGGTCACTTTCGTATGTGGTACTGAATCCGATACATATCCGATGTCTCAGAAAGCGACTGCTGTGTGAACGGTCAAGTCGCATTAAATCCGTCTTTTACGTCACTGACACAAGACAGACGCCAATTATCAGCGCCAGAGAAGACATCGCGAACGCTTCCTGGCCATCCGGTGAAACTGCTGGGAAGACAACGTTGGAAAAACGTTAACATTTTATTTGTACTGCATAACCTGCAGGTTCTGACAGAAATCTGCAACTATCCTTTGAAGCACCGCTCCTCTAAAACAGCAATAAGGATCATTATTAGGTTATCTACATTATTATGTAAATAACAAAATAACTTAAAGCAAAAATTGGGAAACATGAAGTCCGAAGTCTTTATATTAAGGGCCATCAGTCAAACAATATTGTTTGCTCTGGGTCTAAACAGAGCGCGTTGTGTATGACGTCTTCTTTTGCGCATGCGGGCCGCTTTGAGCGTTCACACTAGAGAGCGTTTGCTGTTGCATTTTATTCGTAGTGTGAACGAGCAGACAAAAAAATCGGATTTGATCCAAAAATCGGAATTGAGCATTAAGACCTGCAGTGTGAACGTAGCCTTAGATGTCGCCTTTCTCACAGTCGGGGCTGAAAGCCGACAGCTCGCTGATTCTGATCTGTCGGCGGGTCTGCGCTTTGTGTTCACGCCCTTTATGCGCCGATTCTAAAGCTGTTAGTTTGATCTCTCTCCAAACAATATTGACCAAACCAGCAGCAAAAGAAGATCCAAACGCTTCACATAAAATCGTCATGAATTTACTCTGACTTTTACTGTTTTGCCTCCACCGCGATGCACAGCTTTCTCTCTCTCTCTCCCTCTCTCTGTACTTCAAGAACAGTTTCCCTTTCGTCATTATTCGCTTGCTTTTTACGCACAAGTCTACTGTTGTTTACAGCGCTGTCGGCCGCTGTTTTTGTCCCTTTTACATTCTGCCGAAAAGAAAACCTCATTTCTGCTGTTCAATACTGAACAAATTTAAACTTTTTAAAATTATTCAAAATGCAAAACGTTTAACGTGTCTCTAATAAAACTGCTGTAACTTCAGAGGTGATGTTCATATGTTGATTAATGGTTTTCTTTCGTTTTTGATGTACTGGAGAATATTTTTATAAATCCCAGGCCAGGAAAACCTTCATGTTTTTCTGTGTTTTATCTTCAGCTACTTTGACACAAAGGCATCTGCTGTGATGCTTACACCTGTGATAAAGTCTTGCGTGTGTCAGCTTCCTTTTTATTGATACAAAAATATGTAAATGTACTGATCTGAATTATAATATTTCTGACTGTCAAAATTTCCCAGATTTAAATTGAATCGAATTAAATCGAATCGTGGATCGAATCGATTCGGGACCTTGTGAATCGGAATTTAATCGATTCTAGAAATCAGTGACGATACCCAGCCCTACTCAGCACTAGAAAGATATAAAGCATTTTTACAACACCTATTTGACGTCTTTCTAACTTTCAAGACTTTTTTGAAGATCAGCGCACTAAACCTGCTAAATCTGAAACCAAATTCTATAACAACAACATGTCGAAATCTGCTCAGAAAAGGCTGAGTAACTCGGACAAACCACATGCAACTAGCATGCTAGCTAGCGACCATAGCTACATGAAAGAAATGGAGTGTCAGCAGATGGTTGAAGAAGAATTTCCACCTCTACCAGTTACGCCTTCCAAGCCTCCAGTGGCTAAAAAACCAACACTCTGATGGCGACTCCCTGAAAGCTGATGCGGTCAACACTTTGATTAATCTGATCAACACCAGAAGTGACGCCATTGAAGAAACGGTAGGAGCAGTTCGTACAGATTTAAAGGACATAAGTGATAAGATTATGGTCATTGAGAAGAGGGTTGAGAAAAATGAAACGCTTACACAGAAATGTGACGAACGCATCTCTGAAGTTGAACGCTACAACCGCCGTTGGAATCTGAGACTGTATGGGGTACCGGAGTTGGAGAAAGAAGATGTGCGTGCAAAGGCGATTGGGATATGCCAAACGGTTCTGCCTGCGGAAAAGGAAAAGTTTTCAGAGGTCTTAGACATCGCTCATCGAGTGGGGAAACCAAAAGAAAATGACCCGAGACCCAGAGGGATCATCATCCGGTTCATCTCAAGGAGAATTCGTGATGCGGTGTGGAAAGCTGCCAAGAACAATACTTTCCTTCAAAATAATCATCTGCGGTTCACTGAAGACCTAACGAGAGAGGAAAAAGAAAACAGACTGAAGCTGTGGCCCATTATAAAGAAAGCACGTGAAGAAGGGAAATCTGCTTACTTTGTTGGAGGTTGCGGCTTTGTAAATGGTGCTGAAATTCACACAAACTCTTCTGACCCTTAGTTCTTCTCGGGTTTGTTTACAAGGTGTTGATGTGCCTGATATTTATAGATATTAATGTTTGGCTGTCTAAATTGCTCTTTGATGTTAGCAAAAAGCAAACTTACTGTTAAATAGGTAAAAACTTTTTTGTTACGCTTTTATTAGGCGTCTAAAATTTTATTTATACGTATACTCTATACTGTGAACATTTTCATATTCTAGTGCTGATCTCAGTGTTAGGTTAAAAAGTTTAACTTCGATTTACATTTTAATACATATCTTTTCTTTGTCAATTTGTGTTCTTTGTTTTTTGTTTCTATTAATGCTAGGGGTCTTC
>NW_005187512.1:2198839-2204151 GCF_000239375.1 Pundamilia nyererei | reverse complement strand
GTGAATCGAATCTTCATAGCCTTCATTTTACCAACTAGCTGAGCTGAAAGTGGCCCTGAAGCAAGTAAGTAGATACAAACCTTATATTCTGTTTTTATAATGTTATCACAAAGCGCTTTTTATATAGTGGTAACTCCAATATATTTGTCTATATTCAGTTACCAGTCGAATAGATAAGATAAGATAAGATAAACTTTATTAGTCCCACACGTGGGAAAGGAAAGGAAGTGGACAGTGCAAAAGTTATATAGCAAAATTAGAATACAATAAGAATAAAATACTATATAAAGTAGAATAAATAGAATAAAATATACAATAGGATAAAAATTTATACTTACAAGTTTATACTTTTTAGCACCTAATGGATAAAATGTTCATGTTACATTATTAAGTATTACAGTTACATTACAGAAAAAAATACTTGGATAATATATGTTTTGCTTGTGAATGTACTACTGAAGTATTTTTGGACAGTGAATTTAAATAGGTGTAAAATTGAGGTTTGACGTCGCGTGAGCCAGTAAATTTCTTCTTTAAGGCCTGCCTTTCAGTTTAATTTGAGTAAACACGTTTTGAAGGACCATTACATTTTTATCACTTATTTTTGTTTTTATCAGTCAAGCATATAGACTTTCCATCTTTTCCAATGCTTCTGTCCAGAATTTAATGGCTACAAAAGAACATTTTTAACCTTCCAACTTTTCACAGCATGCGATTCCATTCAACAGGTTATTTTCTGAAGAAAAGGACGGATATTTCTTTTACAGCAACTCCACCACACACAAAGTTAGATAAAGATGGAGAGTTTCGATGTGGTGATGTGGATGGACATTACTGTCTGCCTTTTTTTGACTATATTGCTCATCCTTTGGCTTTGTTTTGTGGTATGTAAGACATTATTGGGATTGCTTTCTTTCTGTGCCTCACTCTATGTTTCATTGCGTTAATGTGACTTAATAATTAATTATTAACTTATTAATTAATTAATTAATTAAATTATTAACTAATTAACTTATAAACTAATTAATAATTTAATTTTCCCTACAGGTACGAAGGCAGCAGGTTCTGGTCACCTACTACACAAATCTCTTATTCTCCAATCTAATCCAGTTCAGTGCAATGATCTTCTGGAAGTCAAACAAAGACCATGAATATTACACCACTGAAATTATTTTTATTGGTATTTACATCTTTGGTTTGATGGCTAATCTTGAGTTCAAGATGTGCATTGCTGCTGAAAGGTATCTGTCTGTCTCTTTGTGCATTTACATGTGTCTGAGCATTACATTATACTCTAAAGAGTCCTTAAACAGAGAAATGTTCCATGTGATATGACTGCATGTCTGTCTGTTTTGTGTTTCAGGTGTTTCCTCATCATCTGCCCACAGATGAACTGTATCAGACAAACTAAAGGTTCTTTGCTGGTCTCTGTTCTGGTCTGGATCCTTTGTGTTATCACTGCACCTCTTTGCTTAGTTTTGAGCCAGCAATTTTTCATCATTATTTTGGTCTTCAACCTCTCACCTATGTTTATCCTCAGTTTTGCTTGGACCCTCAGAGCTCTTCCTTCTGCCACCTCAGTGCCCACAGACGAAAAACGAAGAGTTTTAGGAACTTTAGTTGTGTTGCTGCTTAACCACTTTCTCATGATCTTTCCCATGGCCGTTTGTTGTACTTCAACATTTAGATATCGCATGGGCTTTCCTTATGGTGTTTTCAGCTTATTTCTGCTCAGTCCTTTTATGGACTTGGTTCTGTTTGTTTTCATGCGTAAAGGGCCCATTGATAGATTGCTGGCACGTCTGTGTTTCTGCGGTATGGACAACATTGCAGGAGATCTCAGTGTGACACCAACAGTGACAACACCAGTGTGATAATCTGACTGACATAAAAGGAGAGAAACGTGCAGGAAACAGTGGGAGAGATTAGAAATGATGAAGAAACAAACAAAAACCATCCTTTAATAATCCATGAAATGAAATTCAGGTCTAGGTTTTAGTGGCGGTGCTCTCAGTGGAAGCTCTGCTCTTGTTAATAGTGTTTGATACTTCATATCCACATTGTTTTTTTATCTGCAAATAATATGGTATTTTTATATTCAATATGCATTATGTGATGTCCCTTTGTAAATTTGGCCCTTTTTTATTAAACAATTCCTTGCCTTAAAGGTCACATGTTTATTTTCTGGACAGCTTCCGTTTTCCTTTATGATATTTGTATGATTTGGTTGTGGATGCAAATATGCTTATATCACAAAAACTTTTTAAATTTTATATTCATTGTAAACTTAACCTGGAGGTTAAGAAAAGTCAGTTTTTCATTTAGCCTATTGTTTGCTGGGTTCTTTTAAAATCATTTCCAGTCCTGTCCTCTTAACCTCAGAGGCCAGTGTTTTATCGAGCTCTTTTAGCCTTGCAGCTATACAAATAAAGTGTATTAGGCCTTTCTTAAGCCTTTCTTAAGGTGTTTGTGGCTGGGACGATTTCTCTGGAAATGTGAGACAAGGCTGAGCAGCAGAAGACACCTTATAGTGTCTTCCTAAAAATGTGAAATTAGAATACTACCCACAACAAGGAGTATATACCAGTGGTCCCCAACCATTTTTGCACCACGGACCGGTTTATGTCCAACAGTATTATCACGGACCGCCCTATAAGGTTAAAATACAACAAATACAACAAAATAAAACCAGTACCGATACCAAAAAAAGAAGATTATTCATAGCACATGGGAAAAGACCCAGGGAAGCGGAGTTAACGATAAAAACGATTAAAAGATAACAATTAAAACTGATAAAAACCCTGAAAACCATTGATTTCACACCCGAGCCTTAACTCTTGCGGCCCGGTACCAAACGGCTCATGGACCGTTAACGATCCATGGTCCGGGGGGTTGGGGACCGCTGGTCTATACTACTAGGTGCATTTTATATATTTAAGGGTTTCCTATTTAATATTCTTTTTTTTTGTTTCTTTTGAAACCCTCAGTCTATTTCAAAGAGGAGAGTACGTGCTCTCACAGTTTTCCCAGGCTTGCTCATATGGGGGTTATATGATTGTTGTCGTTTTGTTTTCTTGCATTGTTGTAGGGTCTTTACCTTAATCAGCTAAATTTCTCTTACACATCATATTTATGTTAAAGTGTACAAAATGTGATAATATGTTAGATCTTCTCTAGAACTGTGATACTGATGAGAGTTTACATTTGATGTTATTCACTAATTCAGGCATCAACTGCAGTCAGATACCAGGGAGAGCAATTGTGGCTTGTGTTCACATTTGTTGTGGTAAAGCTTACAACTTAACCTAATAATAACACAAACTAATTTTTTGATAATATAAAAACAAAATGGAGACAAAGAAGAATTGTTCACCCGTTTCCTGTATGAAATGAGATGAGAAATGAGCAACAGCAACATCACAGGAAAACATTTGTGGCTGAAATATGAGTCACCGTGGTTACTGTAACACCTTTCAGCTTGTGGGTAAAAGCTCACTTTTGTCAAGCAACATACAAAAGCATAATGAATAATAATGAATACTAGACTCAAATGTTGCTCAAAAATAGGAAAGTATTTATATATATTTCTTCACATAATTGAAGATGGCACAAAGGCTCATTTTGATCAGTAGTGTAGAGGAATTTATGTATTATACAATGCTGGAGCTACAAAACTGCAGCTACGGCACCGCACCAGACGTAGCTGCATGGGGTGGCTGTAGCTCAGGTCAGCCTCTAACCAGAATGTCGGTGGTTTGATCCCAGTCTGCTCCAGGCTGCATGCCAAACGTGTGTGCCTTACGTTGAGTTTTATTATGTTAATGCTGCATAGTTTTCACGGTGGCTTTGGAGAGAAGTCTTCAAATAAACCAGGGACGGAAAACCACTATAGTTACTATATAATCCCAAAAGTATTTGTAGCCCAGCTAGAAAAAAAGAGCAGTGGAAAGTAATTTTTCAGTGTATGATGTAAACAATTTAGTTATTTCTTTCTTCTTTTGTTTAAAGGAAGATGTGGACAAATAAGATTATCTGTTGTTGTATTACTTGGCCAATCAGCAATGTGCTCCCAGCTACCCTTACTGTTGACCTTGATCACATGACTTTCTGTAGTTGCCATTTTGTTCCTGTTCATACAAAGCGATGTGCCTGAGAAACTAATGTTACCAAAGTCGAATTGCTAAGAGGTGCAAGCGAATTTCATCATGTCATCGGTGAGTAAGAAAAGTGGGGAAAACCTAATTTGATAAGGAGAAAAGGGCAGACATAACGAGACGGAAAGTCCGCTAGCAGCTAAGCTAACAGTCTCTCTGGTGTGGTCCCTCCTTATTGGTGTTTATACCTTGGGCTCCTGCCGATCCTAGATTTTCTGATACTGGCTAGTGGGTCATTCTTGATACTAAATCGTAAGTTGGGTTACATATTCGTCTGTCTTCACACACATATTGCATAACTCACTGTTACGTTGCACTTTTCTATTGCACTGTTGTGTCTGTTCTGTCTGGTGTTGCACTGTCTTTGTTTTGTTTTTGTTTTGCAACTTTATGTAGTCTTGGGTTGCTTGTCTGTTATATGTCATATGTAGCACCATGGTCTTGGAGGAACGTTGTCTCATTTCACTGTGTACTGTACCACTACACATGGTTGAAATGTCAATAAAGCCACTCGACTTCAAATGAACTTGATTGACATCCCTTTTCTGGTATAAGAGCTTCAACTATTCTGAGAAGGCTTTCCACAAGGTTTAGGAGTGCAGGCCAGTCAAGATCTTCCACATCAGTCTTGCTCATCCATGTCTTTATGGACCTGGCTTTGTGCACTGGTGCGCAGTCATGTTGGAACAGGAAAGGGTCTTCCGCAAACTGTTCCCACAAAGTTGAGAGCATGAATTACCAGACGGAGGAGCGTAATTTGTCTCTCCAGAGAACGCGTCTGCACTGCTCAGTGGTGTTGTGTTTCACAGTAATGTATCAGAAGCATTACATTTCACTTGGTGTAACGCTTGTGTGCAGCTGCTTTGCCTCATTCCATGAAGCTCTCTACGCACCGTTCTTCAGCTAATCTGATGGCCACTTGAAGTTTTGGAGGACTGTAATTATTCTTTCAGAAATATTTGTAGAAGCAGTGTGCCTGACCCGGGGCTTGAGCTTATGTTCCTGTGTAAGTTATTGGAACTCTTGAATTCAGTGATTTGGATGAGTGAGTGAATACTTGTGAAATCAGAAATCAGAAATCAGAAAGGGTTTATTGCCAGATGTTGAGCAGGTTTACAACATTAGGAAATTGCTGCGGTGCTTCAGTGCAACATACTG
>NW_005187512.1:2163380-2166621 GCF_000239375.1 Pundamilia nyererei | reverse complement strand
AGCACAGAGAGGTGGGCTGATGTAGTCAGAGTTCATTGGAGAGAGGAAAATAGAGAAAATCGTTTGTGAGATTGCTGATGAATTAAAAAGAGAAAATTGTTATAAGTGTCAGCTGACAATAGATTTAGCTTCTGGTTTTTTAAATTGTTTATAATATTAATTTCTTTATATCAATATTACTTTGCTTTTATATTCAGATAATATTGTCAGTGATATTCAGTTTTTATTACTGGACATGTTTAGATAGTTAGATTTACAGTGATGTCCTTTTCTTCTTTGTATGCCCTCACAATATTTTCTTTTCTGCTAATCTGCTGAGGAAGGGTGAATAAAGTTTCAATTGTTATGCATAGATAGTAATATTGTACTGTGTAAAAGTCTACCAGTATGTGAATTTCATTCATCTTTCTTGTGTTCTCACAGCAAGAGAAATTATTGCTTTGGTTTTGTTTTGTTATGATTATTTGATATCGTTTGTGTTGACTCGTTTGTCATTCTTACAAAAGTAATAAATCAATAAAAGGTAAAAAAAAAAAGATTTTCTGTTCCAGTTTACATCATTAAGATCATGTGGAGTGAATTGTCATGTCTTCAGTTAATGCCATAGTGTCTCATTTA
Source organism: Pundamilia nyererei (assembly GCF_000239375.1). Taxonomy (NCBI): domain Eukaryota; kingdom Metazoa; phylum Chordata; class Actinopteri; order Cichliformes; family Cichlidae; genus Pundamilia; species Pundamilia nyererei. Next base: position 2,166,003 of record NW_005187512.1, on the reverse strand, counting down.
TAGAACGTATACTTTTATGGTGGTGTGTTCACATTTTTGCTTTTCTAACCCACATAAAAGCTTTAAGAAGTCATAGAAATGAGGAAAGATGGACGGCCAGCCCAACCAATCAGAAAACAAAGGTTCCAGTATGTTTTGATTAATGGGAATGCAGCCTGCTGCTGTATGTCCCACCTACCTGCTCTGTGTTCCTGCTACCTGTGTGTGTAGTTGTGTGTTGGCAGGAGAAAAAGAGTGATGTGCTGCTACATTTACTTCACGAGAGGCTGCTGCACATACGTTTGCTGGTTATTAGCTATCTTCCAGAAGTAAGGTTACACTTGAAGCACAACTTATGTTTATTTTTGTTCATGTTGATACGTCATATTACTCTCATTAAAGAGGGAAAAAAAGCCCCGTTACGTTATTTAGAGCCCCGCATGTTCTGACCGAGAGACAACAAACCATTGTCTTCGGCCGTGATGCACTAAGATTGGTGAGCTCATGTTGTATGTCTCAGTTAGTTTTAGTCTGTTTTGCACTTTATAGTTGAAAAACTGAATTCACATGAATTGTTTGATTAATAATTGTTGTATTTGCAATAACTTTACTTACTTTGATTAGTGGGTTTCATATTGTATTTGGAAAAGTGTTTTGAAAATTATTGAAGTTATGCATAGTTTGTATCAGAGAGATGTTTTAGTTTTATACATTTGAGTATTTCAATTACAAATTGATGTCAAATATGATGTCACTAAATTGTGGATTGTAGCTAGAACAGCATAATTAATATTTTACCATACTGATTATGATGGCTGCTTTCTGCCTCTGCATGTTTTCTTGGAGATGAAACGGAGAAAGATCTAGAGTCAGACGCTCGACTTGAAGCTTGTAATACACTGTCCTCGGAGGAAACCTCTGTTTCCTGAGATTTAACAGTCTTACTCACCAGAGTCAACAACAGTGTTACTCCAGAAGGTGCAGGACATGTTTTCTGCATACCAAAAGTACAATTTTCTTTAGCTTTATTTACAGCTTAGTATGCGTCTCTAATTATCATCTGTGGCTGAGCCGATCAAATGAAGTTATTTTAAAATGATCTTGAACAATATGCCATCTTCTGAAATGGGACTAGATCATAACAGCAATGTGTGAAGGAATGCGGAGTGATGGCGCGGGCTCTTGAGCTAAAACAAAGTGAGCAGCTGCTCGGTGGAGCAGAAATGTGGCCGAACTTCTCACAGGCAGTTTGCTCATCAACAAAGACTGTAGAGCAGATAGTTAAGTTCAAACATGCACAAAAACTGCTTACAGTCTGGCTACTGATCACAATCACATTCACTTCTCTTCACAATAAAACAGGATAATTGTAAAAATGAACCATATATAATGCAAGTGCTCTTTCAGACTTATTAAACACATTGTGCTGCTTTTAAAAGGAATGCCTTTTGTTTTCTAAATATGGATTATTGTTTTACATTTTAGCATGGATTTCAACACATTTTAATATTTCAACACATTTTAATAAATAACAGTTTTAACTTGGTTACAAACAAATAAGTTGATTAGTCAAAATAAACGAACCAGTTAAAGAAAAACAGAACATGTAAAATCCCCCAAAACCCACATGTACTGAATAAATCAATAGGCACAGAACAAATTGTGTTTGATTATAAACAATCTGTATTCGTATGTGTCATGTTAATAACAAAAATGTTGATATTTGTAAATAAAAAAAATACAACATTTATTATGGTGTAAATCTCCTGCACCTGTCCTACACGAGTCTGTAGAGGCCTAGATTGGAGGCTATGAGGTCAAAGACACTGAAACCTTCTTATACACAATCATCTTTCTTGCTCCAGTCACATCTTTCAGGTAGCATCACCTGTATAACGTGACGGTTTGATATGTGGTTTGGAATCTTTCTGAACTATTAAAAACAGCAAGAGAGATAACTTCCTTAGCAGCACCGTTACTCTCCGTACCCCTCAACAACAACAACAAAACACTTCCTGTGTACAGCTCTCATGGTACTGGCCACTCAGAAGCCAGGAAAACCTATACAAGGAAAAATGCAATAAAAACAACTAGAAAGATTCAACACATACTGATTACTGCTTTAAACGTGCATTGTAAACATCCAGATGTGTAAACATGTAAATATCAAATTATGTAACCACCAAATGGATACATAACTAGCTCCATAACCCTTGTAAGTACCTCTTACTAAATTTACTTCTACACTTCACACACAGCCAATAGGTGAAGCAGACTCAAACAAAGTAATATTAGACACTGAAACCATTTATACATAATCATCTTTGGCTCCTACAACATTGCTGCTGCTCATCAGAATGTGGAGCAGACTGTGGTGTCATGGTTAAGATATCTATGAACAATGGCAGTGGTACACTCTACTGTCCTGTTACAGAGTCCCTGTAGATATCTAAAAGTAGATGGTTATCTATCATCAGTCAGCATCAGTAGTTTGTGCTTCTATGAGGGAAAATAACGCGTCCTGTATGACAGGGAGGAGTCAGGAGCATCAGACAAAACTGCAAAATTTGATGACCCAGAAAAGGTGTGTGTGTGTGTGTGTGTGTGTGTGTGTGTGTGTGTGTGTGTGTGTGTGTGTGTGTGT
>NW_005187512.1:2143122-2163231 GCF_000239375.1 Pundamilia nyererei | reverse complement strand
AAAAAAAAAAAAAACTACAGCAAACGCTGCAGATTATGATTCAGACTTGTTAACAGCTCCCTGATCAGATTTTCTTTCTAATAAAGTTTGACTGGCCTCTATTGTAGGTGGGCAGCCAGCTAACAATAGAGAATATTGGGTAGTCATTTCAGCTGAAGCACGTTTTAAAAGAAGAATGCACAGCATTAGGACAGAGTTTTGTTGAACCTGAGCATAAAAGACAAGTTGAGATAAGCTGCTGTGACTTCTCACTCATTATCTATGATTCATTATCCACAAACTGGTTTTCAGTTTGTCACATTTATTTTACATGAAGAAGAAGAACATCAAGTTAATTCAACAGAGTTTTGTTTCATCCTCCTAATAAGTTGACGCACCATGATGTCATAATAATGTCAAACATATTTCAATAAACCATCAAATTATTATGTTTGTTCATAATGTATTTCTAATATGTTACAATCACCTGGTACCATCTGGAGGTGCAGAGACAATGAACAGCACAGCTTGAGCTACAACTCGTGTTTGAAATGCCTGATTAATGAGAGCATGAGAACACACACAGAGCTCCTCACTTCCTACAAACAGTAAAACTGCAACTTTAAGGGGAGTAAAACGATTTGAAATCAGCACCAACAAAAATATATCAAAATGTACCAAATTATATATGACTGGATATACAGTATTTATATTCAAGTCCTATTGTTTTCACACTAAGACCTACCATAGAACCAAGTCCGCCAGAGCTTACTTTATATTTTTACATGCTGTAGTGCCATTTTAGGGAGCATTTCAAGTTGCTATACATCAACACAACCGTTATAGCCCACATTTTAATAATATGTATGCATTAAGTCCATAGTAACGACATAAATTGCAAAAAAGTGCAATAAACTACAAAAAATTGAAAATCGTTTTTTTTTCTTTACATATTTCTACTTGGAGAAATTTAAGAGGCTTATCCCTCAAAACTTTAGATACAAAAAAGTTGCAAAAAATAGTTTACAACAACAGGAAATTTATTTTTAGTGTCTTCATAGTTTTATTTTTGAGATACACCAACTTTTATATACTGCAGAAAAAACGAAAAACAATCTTATGATGCAAATTTGGAAAGAAACAACCTTGTGGTGAGCCAGTAGAAGAGTTCAGCTGTTTGGAGAAACAGCCGTTCACTCTCACACACTGAGATCTGTCAGTTAAAAAGTCTAAAATCCAAGCAACGAGATTAAAATCAAGTTTAAACTGGTTAAGAAGTTTATCAGCTAAAAGATGTGGCTGGACAGTATTAAAAGCTGAAGAAAAATCAATAAATAAGAGCCGAGCATGAGCTTTGACGCCATCAAGATGGCGATAGAGGAAGTTCAACAGAGTGACCACTGCATCATCAACACCTCTACGAGGCCTGTATGCAGTGGGTCGATAAGCTTCTCTACTTGCTGCAGGATCTCCTTCCTCACAAGTTTTTCAAAGGACTTCATCACTAAGGATGTTAGAGCGACAGGCCTAAAATCATTTAATGATGTAGGTTTGGTGGTCTTAGCAACTGGAGAAATAATAGATTTTTTCCATACCTCTGGAACCTTCTGTTGCTGAAGAGATAAAAGAAAGATGTAATAAAAAATATTGCATAATTGCTCAGCGCATGTTCTAAGCACCCAGCCACATATATTATCAGGACCTGGACTCTGCTTCTGGTTTCTTTGACATTTGCGACTGCGCCCCTGTGAACCGTTAACCTGCTTATTGTCAGCATGACTATTGATCACAGTCCTGAAAGATCATGTGTGAACAGCAGATGATGTGAAATGTTGAGCTGTACTTATTGTGCTGTGCTAATACTTTGAAATTCTTCAGCTCACAATCTCAACATGTTAACCAGACCAGGCTTCACATGATAGATTTTCTATCTGCCTCTCACCACATAAAGCTCCTCAGCTGCACAGGGAAGTTCTTCAGAGGGCAAAGAAAGTCATTTATGTATTTGCATCTCCTGGGGTGTTGGAAAAATGTTAGTGTCTTATGCAAAAACACTGAGTTATGATTTTATTTGACAGATTTTTAGCAGCAGGACAGCAGTTTGTGTTGTCCAGCAGACAGAGGCCCACTCAACACTTCACAGTTCTCTAAAATAAAAAGACAATTTTCCAGAGAAGTGAACTGTTGATTTTTAAATCTACAACTAAATACAGCTCCACTGAAATCTTCTGACTATTCTGTTTATAGTGTGTTTGTGTGCCCATGCGTGAGGGGTGGGGTATATAAAGTACCACAATTTCCCCGTTCAGATTCTGTCGAAACGTTAGACTGCTGATTTTACAAACTATCTCAACAGGAAGCCGTCCTGAGGTGAGTCACATTCACATTTTCTTTAGGAGGAGATCAGTTTTAAGGAAACTGCATGCTCATGTGCACAAATCAGAATTATGAGACAGGAAGTTACACAAAGAAGTTTTACTGATTTCTTTGTTGTGTTTTTTTGTTTTTTTTGTTTTTCAATGTTTGAGGTGCTTTTATATGAATGACATGGATGTTGTATAACTGAAAACCCAACGGAAATGTCTGCATTAACTTTAATTAACTGAAAGACCCTGATGATGATGATAGATTCCAGTGTTGAATCTAATATATGTAACAGTGTATATGGACATACAGTTACTTTTTTATCAGGTAAACATCAGTAATTAAATTAATCCCTCTTTCACTAAAATCACATTATTGCTGAAATTACAGAAATGCTTTTCTGTTATCGTTTCAAAACTACCAAAGATCTGTGTGTGTGTGTGTGTGTGTGTGTGTGTGTGTGTGTGTGTGTGTGTGTGTGTGTGTGTGTGTGTGTGGAGCATGACACCAACTTCTAACTCTTCCTTACCGCCCAAACATATTGAAATATACTCATATGTCATTCGAAAGTTGCATAAAATGTTTAGTCCAGTTTAAACTGTGTAGTGTGGTGAAGTTTGCAGGTACGGCTGGCACAGAGCAGACTGTGGTGATAATGGCCCACACAAGGCTGTGTTTAGATGCTGATCAGTTTTACTCACCACATTTTACATTTGATACAAATTTTAGATTATCTGGCAGATTAAAATCAGCCTTGATTTCTGGTTTAACATTTGCTAATATCTTGTTGAATTCAGCTGTCGAGCTGATCACGGTCTGCACACAAAGAAAAATCTTAAATTATTTTGTGACTTATTTCATATTAATTCTGTTCCCCACACTTCACCTTCTCCTGATGAATCCCATTTTATCCGCTGTTTTTTTTTTTTACTACTTTTGAGAAAAGAACGAAGATTTCAAGAAAATCATCTTTTACTGAAAAACCATGCTGGCTTTGAAATGCGCTGTGATGCAGGTTACATTTCTGATGCCAGAATGTTGTTAAATAATTCAGTTCAGCAGAAGTTTAATCTTCAGACTTGTTTTCATCTTTAATTTCAAACTGATATAAGAGCAATGTTAACATGCTGCATATTCAACAAACTGTTTTTCTTTACTGCAGAAAAAGTGAACGAATTTATTTCAGCAGCTCCGTCACACAGAGAGAAACCAGAGATGGAGTTTTTCATTTTGGTGTTTCTGAGTAGCATCTTTGTCTCCCTGCCTTTGACCATAGTCTTCGCCTGTTGTGTGGTATGTAAATGTTGAATTTTACTAATCACTTTTATATCAGTCTGACTGTGAATGATATGAAGAATCATCCAAAAACATTTGTAGTGCTGCAGAGATGAAAACATTTCATCATTATTTTGACTTTGATTTATTTATGTATGACATTTGTTTTGCTCTATAAGTCACAATAAATACAGACACAGACAAACAGAGTATGTAGCTGTGCAGCAGGCAGGTTGAGACCCGAAATGCAGGACGAGTAAACTGAGAAACAGCTTCATAGCTGGTTAACTGAGAATCAAGCAACAACAAAAGTAGGCTAAGAACTCACTTTCACTCACTGGATGCACAGCTCGAAGGAATGAGGGGGGATGAGACAAAGAAAGACTGAGACAGGAAACTAACACTGAGACGAACCTGATAAGGATAAAAGGAAAACAAACATGGAGACACGATGGACTGAGGAACCAACGAAGGGGAACAAAGAGAGACCAAATACAGATGAAACTAAAGGACAGACATGGAAACACAAGGGAGGTTAGAATAATAAAGGCCCTCAAGCAACAAAATGAAACCAAGAAAAGATTAAACTAAGATACCAGACCTGGAAAAATAAAGAAAAATAGATTAAAAAGCTAAAAGCACTGAGTCAGCGACGTGGGAACCATGAGATCAACAGCAAGTCAAATGTACTTAATCACTAAAACCTCTGATATTACCATCACTGTTTTTTTGTTCAGAACTTGTTTGGGATAATGTGAGATGCTTCTCTTGCATTTTGTGACTTTTATAAATATTTCTGCAGGTGCGAAGAGATCGGGCCCAGACCATTTATTACACAAACCTCCTCATCTCCAACGTAATCCAGTTCTGTGCAAAGATTGTTTGGATTGTAACAACAGGAAGATGGCATCATGACATCACCGTTGCTTTTTACTTCATTAGTGTGATGGCCAATGTTTACTTCCAAATGTGCCTTGCTGCTGAAAGGTAACAGTGTTTATTACTGTGTTTTCGTGTACTTGCATATATTTGGCTGCATATTCTGTGATATTTAGAGAAATCGTCTGTTTTTTGTTGCAGATATTCCCTCATCGGCTGCCCACTGCTGGCCTGCATCAGACAAATAAAGCGTTCTCTGCTGGTCTCTGCTCTGGTCTGGGCCTTTTGCATTATCACTGTAGTTCCTGCCACAGTCTTTGAGCAGTTTATAATCCCCCCTATTTTTGCTCTGCTCCCTGCTCCTCTGTTCATCGTCTGCTTAGCTGGAACCATCAAAGCCCTGCGTGCTGCCACCTCAGTGCCCACAGAGGAAAAACGGAGAACTGTAGGAACTCTTGTTCTGTTGCTGTTTAACTACTGTCTGATGATGGTTCAAATATGGATTGTTTGGTGGTTATTTCCTTGGGTCTATGTGCCACCTCCCTTTCACTGCTGTTTCATAGAAATTGTGGTGTTTAGTTTGTTTCTGCTACATCCTTTTCTGGACTTGATTCTGTTTGTTTTCATGTAGAGAGGTTGCATTGACAAGCTGCTGGCATGTCTGTGCTGCTGCAGGATGGACAGCACTGCAGCAGCTGTCAGCACCACATCAGTGTGATTGATGGCAGCACAGAGAGGTGGGCTGATGTAGTCAGAGTTCATTGGAGAGAGGAAAATAGAGAAAATCATTTGTGAGATTGCTGATGAATTAAAAAGAAAAAATTGTTTTTAAATATTGTTATAAGTGTCAGCTGACAATAGACTCAGTTTCTGGTTTTTAAAAAAGTTTTTCTTTCAATTTTACCTTTTATATTTAGATATTTAGATATTATATTTAGATAGTTAGATTTACAGTGATGTCCTTTTCTTCTTTGTGTGCCTTCACAATATTCTCTTTTCTGCTAATCTGCTGAGGAAAGGTGAATAAAGTTTTAAGTGTTATGCATAAATAGTAATGTTGTACTGCGTAAAAGTCTACCAGTATGTGAATTATTGTTCACCTAGCTTTGTTTTGTACACACGGAAAGATAAGTATTTTTATTGCTTTTTTTTGGATTGTATGATGGAGTTTGTATTGACTTATTTTTCATTTTTATAAAAATATTACATTCATAAAAGGTAAAAAATGATTTCCTGCTCCAGTTTACATCATTGAGATCATGTAGAGTGAATTGCCATGTCATCAGTTAATGCCTGTGTCTGATTTATAGAATGTGTCCTTTTGCATATGAAACATCTCACAGTATGGTTACTGACAACAACCACATTCACTTCTCTTCACAATAAAACACAATACTTACACAAAGGAATCATAGATAATGCAAATTCATTTTTTTTCTAAATACTTTTTTTTTCATTTACACTTTAACATTTATTTCATCATTTTAACATTTCAACACATTTTAATAAATGGCAGTTTTAACTTGGTTACAAACAAATAAGTAGATTAATTGAAATGAACCAGTAAAAGAAAAACAGGAAATATAAAATCCCCCAAAACCCACACGTACTGAATAAATCAACAGGCTAACACAGAATAAATTATCTTTGTTTATAAACAATCTCTATTCATATGCATCATGTTAATAACAATAATGCTGATATTTATAAATAAAAAAGCACAAGATTTATTAATGATGTAAATCTCCGGCACGTGTCATAGACGAGCCCATAGAGGCCTAGATTGGAGGCTCTGAGGTCAAAGACTGTCTTCTTGCTCCAGTCACATCTTCCAGGTAGCATCACCGGCATTTATGAAGCAGACTCAAACAAAGTAATATTAGACACTGAAACCATTTATACATAATCACCTTTGGCTTCTACAACGTTGCTGCTGCTCATCAGAATGTGGAGCAGACTGTGGTGTCATGGTTAAGATATCTATGAACAATGGCAGTGGTACACTCTACTGTCAGGGTCGCCGTAGATATCTAAAAGTAGATGGTTAACTATCATCAGTCAGCATCAGTAGTTCGTGCTTCTATGAACCAATGAGATTAAAGATTTGTAAAACAGTGAGAAGCTGGCAGCATCAGACAAAACTGCAAAATATGATGACCCAGAAAATGTGTGTGTGTGTGTGTGTGTGTGTGTGTGTGTGTGTGTGTGTGTGTGTGTGTGTGTGTGTGTGTGTGTGTGTGTGCGTGAGTGTGTGCATCAATTGAAACTGTTTTGTTTCAGTATCATCAGCTCTCGACAGAAACCACAAAGACAAAACGAAGTTGAAGCTGAACTTAAAAGCAAACCTGAGATGAGCTGCTGTGACTTCTCACTGACGATCTATGATTCATGGTCCACAAACTGGTTTTCAGTTTGTCAGGTTGATTTTACATGAAGAAGAAGAACATAAAGAGGAATTTGCCTTCACTCTCCTTCATTCATGCCTTTTAGTTTTGTATACTACTACTGCATGTCGTTAACTTTTCTCTGCTTTCTGCTGTTGCTTGTGGTTAATTTTAAAATGTTCTCTCCTCATTTTCCCCTGACACTTAAAACTAGCTGCAGAAGACGGCTGTCCTTTGCAATAAGCTGCAATCATAAAAATACTTTGAAATTTCCAAGCTGAAAACCTCAACATGTTAAACAACCATCTGCCCCTCACCTCACCACATAGTGCTCCTTACCTGCATGGAGAAGTTTTTCTCTGCCGTGCAAATTAATAAATCTATCAGCATCTCCTGAAGTGTTGCAAAATTTACAGTGTGTCTTCAGAAGTCCCCAAAACTATAACAAAATAGACATTTTCATATCGGTATATTGTTGCTGGTCCTGTCCTCTAGCTTCAACACTGCTGACTAACACATCGTGCAGGATTAGCTGAGATACTGGGGGAGTGCTTCTTGTTCAGATTTGGAGATTTTCTCTTCATATCTGTCTGAATGATTTGCTCCATCTCCAAAACATCAAGACATCACTTTTAAAAGTGCAAATTAAATTCTTCTCAGTATTTAGACACCTCCCTGTCATATTCACCCCCAGACTGTTGAGGTGAGCGCTGCACGCTGTGGACAGTCATGGGAAATTGTGGCGCTCACGGCGTGATGACAGGATTTAGCTGGTGGGAAAGGTCAAAACAGGCTATCTTGAATTGTTTTAGTGTTAGAATATTTTTAGTGATATTACAATATTTTAATTTTAATATTTTAATTTTATGATATTACATGCTTGGAAGTCACAAGTGGAGTTTTATATCAACTGTTTCATATAATATTTTATATATTCTATGTAAGATTAAAATGCACACATACATTTTCAGGCTTTTATCAAAAACATATAGATTTTCATTTTGTTCACATTGAAGAATGTCCCTACTTTTCAGATTGCAGTGAACATACAAAACTTCTTTCTCTGGAACCTCTGCACGCTCATAGTCACAGTTTTAGGTTCCCTGACACATTTAGATTTGACTGAGCATCAAAGCACAATGACTGTAAATATAAGTGAAGCATCCATACTCATTTCCACCACCAACGTATCCCCATCACTCGCTGAGGCGAGTCTTACCGCCACCCTTATACCTCTAAATTCTGCACATCAACAAGTCATGTTCATTTGTTTCTAATGATCTCACATTTTTGAACTGTTTTACTCTCCAGTAGATTGATGTCCCCATCAGTCTTTCTCTCTTCCACCCCCCTCTCTCTCTCTCAACCAAAGATCACAATGGAAAACAGGAAGTGGTTATATTAAGATCGTTTAATTCCCAAAGCAACATAACTGTTTGTGTTGGAACACAATGCAACAGTGTGATATCGTGACAAAAATACTCCAATCTTAAGATAAAAGGTGTTTATTAGGAATTTTAATTAAAAACTGCTTACAACAACACATAAAACAGTTACAGGTTGTCAACACAAACCAAGTGTTTTTCAAGACTGACCCTGTCACAGTAATGCATAGCCTTTTCAGTTTTGCTAACATAAGTCCAGAAGAAAGAGCTAGACAGGCCTGCACACAGTCCTGACAACCTAAAAGAACCTTTGGGATGAACTAGAACAGAGACTGTGAGCCAGGCTTTCATGTACCATACTCTTTCTTAGTATGTGTGAAGAAATACAAATTACAGAGGAGCAGAATAGTAGTTCACTTAATTTATCTACAATCAACCACCTGTCTGATTATGTGCAGCTACATCTGCTGCAGTGCTGTGTACAGCACTGTGCTGTTACAGTCACTGCAGCATTGTAGCTGTAGCATTTTATCTGCTGCTACTTCTCCAGCAGTGTTGTCCATAGTGTAGCAGCACAGAGACAACAGCTGATTGTCGATGGGGTCTTTCCGCATGAGAAAAACCAAAATCACATCCATGAAAGGATTGAACAGAAATAAATTTACGAGGATTAGAAGGGCAGGAATGAGAAAATAAAGTGAAATTGGTACAATATAAAGGATGATCAGGGGAAGGAACATCAGACAATGATTAACTAACAACAGAACTAAGATTTCTACAATTCTCTGTTTTTCTTCAGTGGGCACTGAGGTGGCAGCAGGCAGAGTTTTGAGGGTCCAAACCAAAGTGAAGACGAACAGGAAAAAAGGAACGAGGACAAAAAAATTAACACAGGGAGTAAAATCACATAAAAGAATACAGCAAGAGGTACAGTGATAATAGACAGGATCCAGACCAGAACAGAGAGCAGCACAGAACCTTTAGTTTGTCTGATGCAGTTCCACTGTGGACGGGTGATGACCAAACACCTGCAACACAAGACAGACATACTGATCATTACAGGAGGACATTTATCTTTAGAGGGACGCTTGAGAATATGATTGAATGCAACACAGACAGAGAAAGACAGACAGGTACCTTTCAGTAGCAATGCACATCTTGAAGTCAAGATTAGCAAACGCAGCACAGCACAAAATTCCCTCAAAAATATAACGATAGAGAGCAGGGTTTGAGTGGAAAATCAAGAAGAAGATCAACGCGCTGAACTGGATCAGATTGGAGATAAGGAGGTTTGTGTAGTAGGTGATGGGGACCTGCTCCCTTCGTACCTGCAGAAAATATTAATGCAGTAATAAACATGATATTCAGAACTAAACATTTAAATATTAACTGCAAATAATGTGGAGTGTCCAGAAAATATCTTTAGTGTGATATAGAATAACGGACAACTGAAAAATGTGTAAAAGCTGCAAAATGGTCTGATGGAATTAAAAAGAGTGACAGATTGGTGACCAGTGCAGGTTTCACTCCACCTCTCACACTGTGACAGCTGCGATAAGCTTCCACTTCAGAAGCAGAAAAAAAATGGACGGATGAATTCAGAACTAAACTTTATGAACTATTAACTCAGAAAATGAACATTTAAAGTGACAAAAGTGGAAAATTTTTATAAAACTAGACTGCTTGTAAAAGTGAATGAGTTCAGCAGGAGTGAGACATAGAAAGTAATGAAAGTTTCTCATTTACGTACCACAAAAAACACCCAACAGCTCACTGCCATGGTTAAAGGAAGGCAGAAACAGATGCTTATCAGGCACATTATATGGAAGATATCCATCTCCAGCTGACTTTCTGTATGATGGATCCGCTATAAAAGCTCTACCCACTCTCTTCTCTTTGCCAAAGGATCTGCCTGAGTGCAGCAGGAGGTGTTAAAATAGTGAGCAGATCAACGTTGTTGTTATTCTGATATGAAATTATAGCAAAAGATATTAGAGAAAATTGTGGCAAAATAAAACAAAAGGGGAAAAAACAAAATACTGGTTGAATTAAATTGAATCTAATAAAGTTCTTTAAATTCTATTCAGTTTTCTTTACATAATGCCAAATCACAATAACAGTTGCCTCAAGGCTCTTTATATTGTAACATAAAGATCCTACAATAACAATAACAGAGAAAACAAAGAATCCCCAACAATCATCTGACCCTCGTCGAGCAAGCGCTTTGGCAACAGTGGGAAAGAAAAACACCGTTTGTTATGTTATTGAACATTTAAACAAAATTTAACCAAATCTGGTATTAAAACATCTAAAAATGTGTCCGATATTGAGTCAAAGCCATCTGGACTAATGAATCAGTTTTCCCTTGATTTTGTTTTCTACAGATGAAAAAAAGCTAAACTATTGAACCTAACTGAATTAACTTCATTAGCAAGCTGTACTTAATAAACTTGTACCCGACTACCTATAAGGAAGTTTGATCTGTCCACAAGCCAGTTAACTGGAGTACGAAATTAAGCAGAAATAAAGCATAATCAATAAATATGTTTTCATTTGGTTTTCATTTAAGCAGCTTTCATGCTGTTTACAGGGAAGCAGAAAATAATAAAGTAACCGCCTCCTGTAACTTCAAATTCTGACTTTTTCTCATCCACTCTTCTAAGATAATACAAGTGAATACAAGTAAACATCAGCCTTACTTTCTTCAGCGCAGCTTCCAACTCAATAGTTAATTCAGCATTCTGACATTTAAGATATTTTTATCAGCGCGAATCAGAAAAAGGAAATTGTGGTGGGTTATAAACTCCACCCCACAGCCCCTGTGGCAGCACATTCACACGATTTTCGTGTTCAGCTTTGTTTAGGATTAAGTATTAATTCCACTTCATGTCTCTGATAAATTAAACTTAAGCTTGAGCGAGTACAGCAGGCTGAGCAGACCTCTGTCTTCCAGCACAACACAAAACAGTGACTTGATGACGATTAACTTTGCTCACTGGCTGACTACTAAATCTGTAAAATAATTGAAACACCCTCCTGACACCCTGTACATAAATATAAAGACATGATCTTCTTTCATTATAAAGAAAGGGAAAATGTTGAAATTAAGTCAATGTCTCTGTTTAGAACATTTCATGATGTGATGTATATATTACTTTAGAAGCCTGTTTGCTGTTTTTACTACAGATAATATCAGTAAAGAAACTGACTAAATATTGACTGATAGCTTATGGCAGAGGGGTGGGATTAAATAGGTCTGTATTTCTTCCCACTCCTTTTCGATATGTAACTGAAACACAGCAGAAGCAATATTGAAATGTAATAGCTTTATGTTGTATAGTGCTTTTTCTCTTCTTTTCTTTGCAAAATGTACCTGTATATTGTTTACATGATCGAAATAAATGAGCAAACAAACAATAAGATAATAACATTGCAAACACTGGCACATGTATAACAATAAACACAATCCGTTTTTTTTCTATATTAAACTCCAGTAACTAATTTTTGAAAACAGTAGTTGGCAACTCTTTCATGAAACATAATTCTAATAAATTAAATTTTCCTGTTCTCACCACATTAAATCCACACACATAAAATGAAAAGTAAGAGTAGCTTGAGGTTATTACATCTGCTGAAAATCACTAGTGTAGACCTCAGCTTGACTATTAAAAACATGTGGCCTCAGAAAAATATCATAAACTATTACAGAGTTATAGCCAAGAGGCTCACACTGTGGATTATTTTCTCTGATTCTTCAAATCTACACGAAGTGGAGAGCACCATGGCTCCATCTAATGGTCAATTGTATATTTAAAAAGTCTGGAGCACTGAGAGATTTAAATAGTATTCTCAAAATTAAAACAATTATCATTATGAATTTTAAAATGTTTAAATATTTATTTTCATTGTGGACTTTAGTGAAATACAGCCACGGTGATGTGATTCATGAGTCCTCCTGGAAAAAGCACAACAGCATTACAAACAGCAATTCAAACCATAAAGTTCATAACATCATAAAGAAAAAACAAAGAAACAAAACTGTTTTTAATGGAAAACATAGTAACTGCTTTATATTAAATTATTTTAGAGAAAAAGATTTAATAAATAATATGCAACTAACACTGTAAAATGGGAGAGAAATTATCAAATAAAATTGTGAAATGAATCGAGTCCATAAAAGGACTGAGTCACTGCATCGAGTGCTCCGATTACCACTGGGACCACTGTTACCTTCACCCTCCACATCTTCTCGAGCTCTTCTCTGAGCCCTTGGTACTTCTCCAGCTTCTTGTGTTCCTTCTTCTTCATGTTGCTGTCACTCAGTATTGCTATGTCTATCACTACAGCCGTCTTCTTCTGCTTGTTCACCACCACCAGGGCTGTACTGGGACAAAAAATCAGCCTGGGCATTTTGACAATGACCAGCCCACCATGGTATTATAGGAAAAGCCATAAAGCCTTTATAATAAACTTAAACCTACACCATCCTCCCTATTCTGGTATTCTAAACAGAAAAAAACATAAAACAACCTAATTTATAATTACATATACCTCACTAATAGGGTTGCCAACTCCCAGCAAAAAAAGAAAAGGAAAAAAAATAGGGAACCACTCCCCCAACCCTCTGCCTCAAGATGCTTAACTGACAAAACCGATTTTCATTTAGTGCACGTATAAAACAAATGCAGAGAAATCTATGTTTTTCTCCAGTAATTAAATAGATTGAACATCTTTCTTCAGCAGAATTGCAGACTGTACAGATGGTTCCTTCCCAAAGGAAAGAATACTATAACTTACTAGGATATACTGTATACTAGACTTAAAATTACTGAATACAATAATGGATTTCTAAACATTTTACATCAGATGAAAACTTTGATGCAGATAATTATTTATTCAAAGCGAGACATTTTAAATAAGAATAAGAAAGAAAAGTATTTCTTTGTGCCCACCTCTCCCTGTTAATGCCCCACTGCCCCCCCCCTGGCAACACTTTGCTAGACCCGCCCCTGCACAGTTACCAGCTGTCAGCTACCTCAAAAAAAGGATCCTGGTGTTATTTGTCTCTCAGAAACAGTTGTTCCCTTCAACTCATTCATGTCACCTAAAAGGTAAACCTGTTTCTCCATCACCTGTTCAGCTCTGATGATTCAGTGAGGACATCTCCTGGTTTCATCTTCATGTTTCCCTCTCACCACATATTCAAACTGACATCATGACCAGCAGCTTTACAGCTCTGGCTCAGCAAACATCAGCTGATACTAGAAATTATTAAATAAATTCTAACAACAGCTGATCAAGCTTAAACATGCTGCTGTTGTTTAGCGCGACAACCGCTGGCTTCATCTTTCTGGCGCAGAGAGAAGCCGATCAGCTGATCACTGATCAGTTTCATGAAGTAGTACGGGACAAATCGTGTTCCTTTTCACCTCAACTTTAAAGTTCGACCTCCTCGGCTGTAATTGGTCCAGCCCAGAGTCGATCATGACCAACTGGCCAATCCACCACCGTTCATTTATACCGTTAAAAAAAGAAAAGAAATAAAACCCCATCGGCCCATAAAAACTAAAAATCACAAGTGGAAATGCCCGGTATGCCCGATGGCCAGTCCAGCCCTGACCACCACTATGTCCAGTTGGTTAGCAATCATCACCATTTTGTTCATCTGTATCTGGAATCCCACTGCCTTTTATTATTCAGTATGCCAGATTTCATAGCAAAAGTTCAAAATTTGATTTTGACAATATTTTTGAAGAACTATTTCTTATTACTTGCATTTTTTCTATTTACCACTAGATGGAAGAAGCAGTTTCTTTGTGTTGTCTATCACTGCACAGCAAAATCTCCAGTGTTAATTTAACACTTTTGACAGTGTTATATGTTTAAAAGTAACCTAGTCAGTTTTGAAGATTAACAATGGCTAACACTGAGCAGTGCTGATTTTCTAACACTGGAATATTTCTAACATTTTGAGTTATTTTCCAGTGTTAGAAAATCAGCACTGCTCAGTGTTAGCCATTGTTAATCGTCAAAACTGACTAGGTTACTTTTAAACATATAACACTGTCAAAAGTGTTAATTTAACACTGGAGATTTTGCTGTGTGCCTTCTTTGAGGTTAGTGTTTAACCTCATAACGCCAAGTGTCTCACTTTTGATAAAAGAGATTTTGAGACTTTTACATCATCAGTCTGACTTTTCTTCCAGGAAACCTGAAGTACACAGTCAGACACATGGTGTGAGAAATAAGCTGTGCAAAAAAGTCAAATGTAGCCAAAATGATAAAACCAAGGTGATGTTCATACAATACAGGGCACCATGTAGAATATAAGGAGCACTTCTGTCAGGCCATTCTTATGAATATTCTACAGAGGAAGTATCAGTGAGAAGAGGTGACGTCATCCTGATGTCTTGCCTATGACTAAACTACATCAGCGCCACCTATTTCCTCTCTATGCACACAGAAGAAACAACACAGCAGCTAGCTCATGCCGATGAGAAAATATGTCTCCATTATTTAGGAGTTACCACCATCAAAACACAGTATATACATCAGCAACACATTGTGGCTACTCTTGAGGAAATGGAGTTTGGATTATTTTTCCATTATTATTTAACCCTCTTGTTTAAATTACAGTTTTTCATGGCACAGGGTCTGTGACTAAATGTTTTCTGTTTGTGGATTCATCATATTCCTTGATCTTATTCATGGTTTTTGATTCTCATTATTGTTTTCTGCTTATGTTATATTCTTTATATTCTTAGTTACCTAGTCTTCCCCGTGTTCCACGTTTCATGTTAAGTTACTCTTGTCTCTGTGCTCACTATTTGCTCTGTTCTTGCTGTCTCTCTGTTTGTGTGATTCCTGTTTTCCTTTGATACTCTCGTGTCCTTTGTTAATGT
The DNA here is from genome assembly GCF_000239375.1 of Pundamilia nyererei. Taxonomy (NCBI): domain Eukaryota; kingdom Metazoa; phylum Chordata; class Actinopteri; order Cichliformes; family Cichlidae; genus Pundamilia; species Pundamilia nyererei. The sequence continues at coordinate 2,148,063 of NW_005187512.1, read as the reverse complement.
TTTCTGCTTCACTCCTTTTGGTCTCGTTTTGTCTGATTAATTACAGCTGTGTTCCCCTCCTGTTGTCCATTTCCTCATTACACTAGTGTGTGTTCTCCTTTGCTCCCTGTCAGATCGTCTGTCGGTTTAAGGTTTTTTAGTTCTACTTTTGCAGTTTCACGTTTAGCTGTTTCCAGTTTAGGTATTGTTAGTTCCCTTCCTGCTTTTCCTTTTGTAGTGTTTGTGTAGCCAACAATAAAGGCTCGCCTTTTGTTAAACATTCACCTCCGCTTAATGTGTCTGCATTCTTTCTCCTCTCCACACGGTTTGCTAGCTCAGACCGTGACACTGTTATTTAACCCCCCTTTAACCCATCATTATTTAACCCGAGGGTCAAGGGTTTAATTTTACCTACTTCTGATTTTACATGTCTTTTTTAAAAAATAGTTTCCTTGCCTTCTTTGTCTGCCTTCCCATGTTTATAGTTATATACAACCATTAACATTGTCTGTTGAAGGTTCTCAGTCATCCAGGTCATCGTAGTCTAGGATCTTGGAAAAAAAAGCGTCTGGACTTCTTTAAGTTGCTTGAAGACGTTTCACCTCTCATCCGAGAAGCTTCTTCAGTTCTAAGGTCAAATGGTGGAGAGTCCCAGATTTAAACCCTGTGGGAGTTTCCCCCCAATGAAGGACAAAGGACCCCCTGATGATCCTCTACCTAATCACATGAGCCAAGGTGTGATTAGGGTGTGGGTCACAATCAGCCAGGGTTTTGGGTGAGCTCATTGTGAAACCTAACCGCACCCTATCATGTGATTTCCTGAGATCAGATGACCCAGGGTGTGAGTGGGCGTTAAGGCGTCTGGGAAGGGATCTCAGAGGGATTGAGATCCCTTCTCAGATGCCTTAACTGCTCTCTGTCTCAACAAAACAAGGTTCCCGTCTTTGTTTTGCTCTTTTTCTTGTTTTTCACAATGCTCGTACAATGGTGAGCTCCTCAAAATCAAGAGAAGAAAATTCACAAACTTTTCAATCACGGAAGAGCTACAAGCTACACTGAGGAACTGCAGACTGCTTCGGAGGCATCTACCATCAGCAACCCCCGTCACTAGATCTCGCCCACAGTAGAAATGTCTCAGGCGGGAGGAAACAGAAGAGGGGTAAGCATGGAGGCATCCGGAGTAGGCTAGAGGCTAATCCACACAAACCCGCTATCCCCACCATCATACTGTCCAGCGTGCGCTCCCTACACAACAAACTGGATTATTTACGCTCACTTTGAAGTCAGTGAGGCAGTGTTGTGTCTTTGTGTGCACGTCTCAGAAGATCTCTCCTGGTCAAAAAACACAGCATCACTAGTCAGTAAAGCCCAACAGCAACTCTGCTTCCTCTGCAAACTGAGGAGAGCAAGAGCCTCAACTATGAGCACCTACTACAGAGGCACCGTTGAGAGTATCGTCACCAGCTGCGTCACTGTGTGGTATGGCTCCTGCACCGAGTCCTGCTGGAAAAAGTTACAATGGGTAGTGAGACCAGAGGAGAGGATTGGGGGTACCTCTCTTCCCTCCCTCCAGGACATCTACTGCACCCCCTCACCCTAAAAGCCCTCTGCAGTTCAGGTGACCCCACTCATCCGTCCAACAGCTTCTTCAGTTTGCTGCCATCAGGAAGGAGACTGAAGAGCCTCCTGGCTAGAACCAACAGACAGAGAGACAGCTTCATTCATTCGGCTATCAGGATGCTGAATTCAGTCCCTCTCACGCACGAACTCCAGACCTGCACTCACCTCTTCCTTCTGAACCCCCCAAACATAAAAAACTCTGAACCACCACCACTGCCTTTTCACTGACTGCCCCACTCCCACTTGCACACGAACTTTCCCACAATAACTATGATTGTGTTGGACACTGCTGTTTATATAAGATTGTATAGCATTGTATTGTGTTGTACATATGACCCCTATTTTATTTTTATCTTTTTATTTTTATATTGTTTTAGTGTACACTGAGGGCCTTAGGAGCATTGCAATTTCAAATTCCTGTATAAGGCTGCTTTATGGTGTTTGACAATAAAGCTGACTTTGACTTTCACACAAAGCATGTTTAGTTTAAAAGCAGTACAAAAGAACAGCTGTATAATGCGGTGTCTTCTGTGTGAGCCAAAACAAAATGACATTTCAGCGAACAAAAACTCAGCACCTAACCTGAGGAAACATGTTGCGGTCACTTTGCTCTAAATTTAGTATTTGCTGTGGTTAGGTGGATGTCAGGCTTAAGTTCCAACAGCTGTGTTGAGCTCCATTCCTTGAGGGTCGGTGTACTGCAACTTTTTGATGTGTCCCTAGTCAAACACAAACTCATCTGTGACACCTCACCCCACACCACCTCCACACACCCTGGTCACTACTCCCCACCCCCAACCACAGCATTCAGTATAGGGTTTTGGAGTTGGCGTCACGCCGCAATGCATTGTGGAAGCGCTGCACCATTTTAGCATGCCACGAATCAAAACAAACACACTGTGTTGGAAGGAAGATTGCTATGAACCATACTTAAAAGCAGTTCAAAAGAAAAAGGCCGGTATAGAGACAGATTGTGTCCGGATGCAAAGAGACAGTACTTGCAAAAAATAGCCTGCATTGGAAATGTGGACCCGTATGAAATAACGGCAGTGGAGTAGAAACCCTGGAGACCAACTATTATTGACTTAGCCTGATATATTTTCCTACCTTGTCTGTGGACTCCACAAAAAACTCTGTGCTTTTTCTCAACATTTTGCTGCAACGTTTCAAAGAGCCGGAAAGTAAATAAACGTCAGACAGAAATGAGAAATCGTCTTGTGTTTCACTCATGCACAGTACTGGAACATAAGCGTTTTCTGCCGTTTCAATGTGGACGCACAACTCTGTGAAAACGACTGAAAACGATAGTGTGGCCGTGGAGTGTTTTCAGACGAAAACGACGTTTTCTAATTTATCCGGGCTAGTATGGACGTAGCCTCAGCCATCCAGGTTAGGAGGGAACTGAAGAGGATTAAAGCCAGGAAGTTAGCGGGTCCAGATAGCATCAGCTCAAGGGTTGTAAGGCCCTGTGCAGACCAAATGTGTGGTGTTATGGAGCACATCTTCAACCTGGGGAGAGTCCCACAGCTCTGGAAAACCCCTTCCGTTATACCATTGCCAAAGACTCCACGTCTCAAGGAACTCCACAGCTACAGGGCGGTGGCCCTGACATCCCATATGATGAAGACCCTGGAGCGGCTGGTCCTGGGGCTCAGCTTCGGTCCCTGGTAAGCCCATCACTGGACCCACTTCAATTTGCCTAACAGCCTGGCATTGGAGTGGATGATGCTGTCATTCACCTCCTACATCGTTCCCTCTCTCACCTGGAGACCGCTGGGAGCACTGTAAAAATCACGTTCTTTGATTTCTCCAGTGCCTTTAACATCATTCCTCCCACAGTCCTGAAGGTCAAGCTGGAGAACTCAGGAGTGGACCATCACCTCATTACATGAATACTGGACTACCTCACCGACCACCCAGAGTATGTGAGAACTCAGGGCTGTGTGTCGGACAGGGTCGTCTGCAGTATGGAGCCCCCGCAGGGAACAGTTCTGGCTCCGTTCCTCTTCACCATCTACACTGCAGACGTCTCCCACAACTCCACCCAGTGCTTCCTGCAGAAGTTCTCTGATGACTCTGCAATAGTCGGCCTCATCACTGATGGGGATGACAGGAAGTACAGAGAACTGACACAAGGCTTTGTGGACTGGTGCCAGCAGAACTACCTCCAGATAAACACTAGTAAAACCAAGGAGCTGGTGGTAAACTTCGGAAGGTACAAACATCCTACACTGCAACTACTGAACATCCAAGGCATGGACATTGAGACGGTAGACAGCTACAGGTACCTTGGTGTTCATCTGAACAATAAACTAGACTGGACTCACAATTCAAATGCACTCTAAAGAAAAGGGCAGAGCAGGCTGTACTTGCTGCGGAGACTCCGGTCTTTTAGAGTGAAGGGGCCACTCCTGAAGACCTTCTATGACTCTGTGGTGGCCTCAGCTATCTTTTATGGTGTGGTCTGGACACAGGAAGTCTGGTGTAGTCTGCTGGGGTGGCTGATCCGGAGGGCCAGCTCTGTTCTAGGATGCCCTCTGAACCCAGTAGAGGTAATGAGTGACAGGAGAATGGTAGCTAAGCTGTCATCCCTGTTGGACAACATCTCCCACCCCATGCAAGAGACTCTGACAGCACTGAGTAGCTCCTTCAGTGGCTGCGGCACCCACGGTGTGGGACGGAGAGATTTTGCAGGTCTTTTCTCCCCACTGCTGTCAAACATGGTCGCTACAGATGACCACACACATTTAATACAATGGTGGTAACGTTCGCCCTGTCTATCTGATGTGCAATATAACAGGAATGTAGAATGGGAGGGAGAACATCAGTTTTCAGGCCCCTCTTCTGTGGAACCAGCTACCAGTTAAAGATTAGGCTGAAAACTTTCCTTTTTTCTAAAGCATACAGTTAGGGCTGGATCAGCTGACCCTGAATCCTCCCTTAGTTATGCTGCAATGGGTGTAGGCTGCTGGGAGATTCCCATGTTGCACTGAGTGTTTCTTCTTCAGTCACCTTTCTCACTCACTGTGTGTTAATAGTATTTCTGATTCTGATTCTGATATTACCAAGTGCAATTTTCCTGATACAACAAAGTATTTTATTCTATTTTGTATAGTATGCTATTCTATTCTTTCTTATTCTATTCTATTGTTTGTTCTTAACTTTTAATGCTCTTAGCTTGGTTCTGGTAGATGGTGACTCTCAAGCACAACAATGTAGAAACACACAACATGTAAACGACACAATACACACACACACACACATACACACACACACACACACACACACACACACACACACACACACACAAGCATGTTTGTTTGAGGACCATCCACAGAGAAA
>NW_005187512.1:2135138-2141869 GCF_000239375.1 Pundamilia nyererei | reverse complement strand
CTCTCAGTGATGCTGCAGTGTTCGTTTGACTTTGGGACCTGAATGGACAGAGTTTAGGACCCAGATTACCTTTCAAGGCTCCTGAATACGGCAGCCGTAATGCTCTTCGTAGCTTACAAAGTCGTACTAACTCTTTTGATAGACCACATAAAATAGAGCAAGTAGCAAGTACTCATCTCTGAACAGAGTCCAGTATTTACTTTCAGTGTATGGCAATCTCTTATTAAACGAAAAAGTGAGTCCGTTAGAGGTCAGTAAGCACAAGCAGAATTCATACATAAGCAACACCGGAGGCGCACTGTCAAATTTTGAGAAAATTAAAGGATGTGCCCTTTAGTAAGGAAAATACGGTATTGAAAGAAATTGTTCAGTGATTTCTTAAGATTACAATTGTTAAATTCGCCTATAATTAAAAATAGGAGCATCTGCAGAGAGAGAGTGCAGGTTGTGTATCACTTCAAAAATGGCGTCAGGCAGCAGCTTTGACGTCAGATTTGGGATGATTGTAAACAACAGTGACAAAGATTTGAGGGAATTCTCTCAGTAAGTAAAATGGCCTGACTTATGATTGGAAAATGTTGATTGCAGCAGGGAATTTTCATCAGCATAAACTTAAGACAATAAGTTTTTCTTATTGTTGTTGTTTTGCCTGTTACTGTGCTAGAACACCAGTGTTACACATCTTTTAGTGAGTGTCTGATGAGGGAAAGAGCCGAAGGTGCAGTAGGCCTTTCCAAGGTGTACACAGACTTTCACCCTGTGGCAGCTGGGACAGGGTCCAGCCCCTTAAAAACCCTGAATTGGATAAGCGAAAAGAATGGTTGGGTGGAAGTTTCTGCACAAAACCTTTATTTTCGCATGACTGGAAGTCACAAGTGTTTTTTCAGATCAACCGTTTCATATAATATTTTATATATCCTATGTAAGATTAAAATGCACACATACACTTTCAAGCTTTTATCAAAAACATATAGATTTTCATTTTGTTCACATTAAAGAATGTCCCTACTTTTCTGGAATTCCGGTTTTACTGAACAAAAAAAACCTTCCTCTGCACGCTCATAGTCACAGTTTTAGGTTCCCTGACACATTTAAATTTGACTGAGCTTGAATTGACAAAAATACTCCAATCTTAAGATAAAATGTGTTTATTAGGAATTTTAATTTTAAACTTTTTACAAAAACACACAAAACACTTTGTCAACACAGGTTGTCAACACAAACCAGGTGTTTTTTTTAAGACTAACCCTGTCACAGTCAAGCATAGACTTTTTAGTATAGCTCACAGGAAATGGAAATATCCACGCATAAGTTCAGAAGACAAAAGTGCAATTTTCAAATGGCAAAACAAATTAAACAGAAAATAATGAAACATTTAATTAGAACTCAATATATTACTTGCAAATTAAAAACGTAAAATAATCTGAAGCAGCAAACACTATAAACAATTGTCAGTGGTGTTTGACATTTTTAAATACGATGAAGGAATACAAGACAGTCAAAAGGAGTTTTATAGAGCTACGTGCACGGGTGAGTGATCGAGTGATACTCACAACCGAGGCATTGCAGTCAGATTTATTTATACCAAGAGACAGTTGAGTAGCATTTCCTGTTTTTCAAGCTTACTTATCAGCATGTGTGTGTGTTCTGTGTGTGTGTGTGTGTGTGTGTGTACGTGACAGGATGTAATGGCATGTGATACAAAAATATATGAACATTTTAATACATTTGAAAGCTTTATAACGGAGGTATCTTTTAATAATAGACATCTGCAGTTTAAACTTAAAAGTTACTTCTATCAACAATGTTCCAACATGACTGCTCACCACTGCACAAAGCAAGGTCCATAAAGACATGGAAGAGAAAGATTGGTGTGGAAGAACTAGACAGGCCTGCACACAGTCCTGACAACCTGATAGAACCTTTGGGATGAACTAGAACAGAGACTGTGAGCCAGGCTTTCATGTACCATACTCTTTCTTAGTATGTGTGAAGAAATACAAATTACAGAGAATCAGAATAGTACGCTCATTAAGTAGGTCTTCAGAGTTTTTCTCTCTCTCGTGATTCATAGCATCTGATCAATAAACAAAACATGCTTCTTGCTTCCCCAGTTTAACTGAATTCAGCTGGTTAATAACCGATGAAGCTTTTAATAAGAATAGTGCTTCTAAATTTCTCAAGATAAATCTCAGATGTCCACTTCACTACATTTATTAAGGTTGATGTTTGCTTAATTTACCTAAATCTGTCACAGAATCGTCCCCTTTTGTCTCTCTCTCTATGCTACAATCAACCACCTGTCTGATTATGTGCAGCTACATCTGCTGCAGTGCTGTGTACAGCACTGTGCTGTTACAGTCACTGCAGCATTGTAGCTGTAGCATTTTATCTGCTGCTACTTCTCCAGCAGTGTTGTCCATAGTGTAGCAGCACAGAGACAACAGCTGATTGTCGATGGGGTCTTTCCACATGAGAAAAACCAAAATCACATCCATGAAAGGATTGAACAGAAATAAATTTACGAGGATTAGAAGGGCAGGAATGAGAAAATAAAGTGAAACTGGTACAATATAAAGCATGATCAGGGGAAGGAACATCAGACAATGATTAACTAACAACAGAACTAAGATTTCTACAATTCTCTGTTTTTCTTCAGTGGGCACTGAGGTGGCAGCAGGCAGAGTTTTGAGGGTCCAAACCAAAGTGAAGACGAACAGGAAAAAAGGAACGACGGCAAAAAAAATTAACACAGGGAGTAAAATCACATAGAAGAATACAGCAAGAGGTACAGTGATAATAGACAGGATCCAAACCAGAACAGAGAGCAGCACAGAACCTTTAGTTTGTCTGATGCAGTTCCACTGTGGACGGGTGATGACCAAACACCTGCAACACAAGACAGACATACTGATCATTACAGGAGGACATTTATCTTTAGAGGGACGCTTGAGAATATGATTGAATGCAACACAGACAGAGAAAGACAGACAGGTACCTTTCAGTAGCAATGCACATCTTGAAGTCAAGATTAGCAAACGCAGCACAGCACAAAATTCCCTCAAAAATATAACGATAGAGAGCAGGGTTTGAGTGGAAAATCAAGAAGAAGATCAACGCGCTGAACTGGATCAGATTGGAGATAAGGAGGTTTGTGTAGTAGGTGATGGGGACCTGCTCCCTTCGTACCTGCAGAAAATATTAATGCAGTAATAAACATGACATTCAGAACTAAACATTTAAATGTTTACAGAAAATGATGTAGAGAGCTAGTTTTTTGATAACAACTGTATTAAGTGCCCAGAAAATATTTTTAGTGTGATTTAGACTAATAAGAAACTCAAAATGTGTAAAAGCTGCAAAATGGTCTGATGGAATTAAAAAGAGTGACAGATTGGTGACCAGTGCAGGTTTCACTCCACCTCTCACACTGTGACAGCTGCGATAAGCTTCCACTTCAGAAGCAGAAAAAAATGGACGGATGAATTCAGAACTAAACTTTATGAACTATTAACTCAGAAAATGAACATTTAAAGTGACAAAAGTGAAAAGGTCTTATAAAACTAGACTGTTTGTAAAAGTGAATGAGTTCAGCAGGAGTGAGACATAGAAAGTAATGAAAGTCTCTCATTTACGTACCACAAAAAACACCCAACAGCTCACTGCCATGGTTAAAGGAAGGCAGAAACAGATGCTTATCAGGCACATTATATGGAAGATATCCATCTCCAGCTGACTTTCTGTATGATGGATCCGCTATAAAAGCTCTACCCACTCTCTTCTCTTTGCCAAAGGATCTGCCTGAGTGCAGCAGGAGGTGTTAAAATAGTGAGCAGATCAACGTTGTTGTTATTCTGATATGAAATTATAGCAAAAGATATTAGAGAAAATTGTGCTGAAATAAAACAAAAGGGGAAAAACAAAATACTGGTTGAATTAAATTGAACGTGTCCTATATCGAGTCAAAACCATCTGGACTAATAAATCAATTTTCCACAGATTTTGTTTTCTACAGATGAAAAAAAAAAGCTAAACTCTTGAACCTAACTGAATTAGCAAGCTGTACTTATTAAACTGGTACCTGACTACAGAAATTATTTACCTATACGGAAGCCCTTAGTAGTTTGATCTGTCCACAAGCCTATCAGTTAAGTACAAAATTAAGCAGAAATAAAGCATAATCAATAAATATATTTTCATTTGTTTTTCATTTAAGCAGCTTTCATGCTGTTTACAAGGAAGCTCAAAAGAATAAAGTAACCACCTCCTGTATCTTCAATATATATACAAGTAAACATCAGCCTTACTTTCTTCAGCGCAGCTTCCAACTCAATAGTTAATTCAGCATTCTGACTTTTAAGATATTTTTATCAGAGCGAATCAGAAAAAGGAAATTGTGGTGGGTTATAAACTCCACCCCACAGCCCCCGTGGCAGCACATTCACACGCTTTGATGAGAATAGTCAAACCATTTTTATTCAATGTTATTTTCGTGTTCAGCTTTGTTTAGGATTAAGTATTAAATCCACTTCATGTCTCTGATAAATTAAACTTAAGCTTGAGCGAGTACAGCAGGCTGAGCAGACCTCTGTCTTTCAGCACAACACAAAACAGTGACTTGACTATGACGATTAACTTTGCTCACTGGCTGACTACTAAATCTGTAAAATAATTGAAACACCCTCCTGACACCCTGTACATAACTATAGACATTTAAAATCATAGTTTAGCTAATAGTGTACCATGATCTCAGTCGTTTCCTTTGCCTGTTGCAGAACGTCTCTGCAGTGGAGTTGCTTCTTTGTGGAGACGTGAGAGGCCGGAAGGTGATATACCAAGAGATGGCGCTTTCTTCAAAAAAAAAACAAAAACAAAACATTGACTAGGATAGTTAGCTATAGATGATTATTGTAGGTTCTTTATCTTATCATATAAACCACATCAAGGCCACTGCTTTGATTTCATTTATATAAATACAACTGAATAGAATTTCACATTCTTTTCTTAGCTTGTGTTGTAAACCTCTTCATCCATTAAATATAAAAACTTAGAGTTACGTTTTGAAAATGTCAAATAAATGCATAAAAGTTTACAGTCAGTTTGACCATTCAGATATTTTACACTACAAATTACCAAAACTCCAGTAAACCATTCTTCATTCATCCATTTCAATCTAATCTAATAAATAGATACAATTTCAAGGAAAATTATTCTATCCTGCTTTCTCCTGTAACACAAACCAGATGTGAAGGTTATTTCTGAGACTTGTAAACTTGTACACAAACTAGCTTATCGTTTGTTGTACTGTTGTACTAGCTATGACTGTGCAATGACAATAAAGAGTTCTCTTATCTTACAACTGCAGTGAGAGAAAATCATTAAAGCTGTTGGCCTGAAGCTGTAGGATAACTGAGATTTGCATAACTGATCTAGTTTCCTGATAAATACAGAAGAACTGCACATGTGATGTTACTAGGTTCTCTGGAAAAACAGGAATGCAAAATAATTTGCAAACTTTGTACAGCTGATAGCTTAGAATTATATGAGCTTCTGTTTGGTTCAGATCTATTTTCTCCCAAATCAAAATTGGCACATCATCACATTCAGATCATAATTTGTTTTGCAAAAACTGCTGGAATGGAGGGATTAGCTTCTCTACATGGTTGACATTAAGCTCTATGTCAGGAATGACTGAAACACTGATTTACTGATCCACACCACCAGGCTCTACAGCACCGACATTAATCCTGCACAGCATGTACCACTGTCAGATACAAAAAACTGGACTGAAAGACAGCATAGAGGCGCTCATCATGGCAGCACAGGAACAAGCTCTAGTGCTGTGTTGAAGGTAAATTATGAGTAAATATAATTCTAGTTAAAGATGGGAAATTTAAAGAGTCAAGAGACTTTTGTTACCAGTCATGTCTTTTAAAAAGCAGTTAAAAACCTGTTTAAACTCGCTTTTGGTTGATTTTGTTTTGTTTTAGATTTTAATGTTTGTTTTCTGCCTCTGTAAAGCACTTTGTGATTTTATCTTGAAAGGTGCTATATAAATAAAATTGTACTTTTTTACTTTTACCACACTACTGACTGCAGCTTTCAACACTAACCAGAACAATATGGGTAGTTTCTATGAGATTTGACTGTGAGGGGAAAGCTGTTCCACAGTTTGGGGGCACAGAAAACGCTTGATCTCCTCTGCATTTAAATTAAGAGTGAGACACAGTCAGAAACATCTGATCAATTGACCTGGAAGCTGAATAAAGAGGTCAGAGATGTAGAAAGCAGAAAGGAGCTAAACCATGAAGGGCTTTGTAGGCAAACAGGAGGGTCTTGAAATCTATTCTGAACCTCACTGGCAACCAGCGTAGAGATGCTGAAACAGGTGAGATGTGAGCAGCAGCATTTTGGACAAGCTGAAGACGGGACACAGAGGACTGACTGAGACCAACGTAAAGTGAACTGCTGTATGCTGTCATCTGCTTACCCTCCAAATATTATTAGAGGGGTTTTTTGAATATAAAAAGGGTCAGGTGTCCTGACAGGTGTCACTTCTCTCTTAGTTAAGCTGCTGGGAGCTTCCCAGACGCTAATGTTTTTGTCACTTTTTACATTCTAAAGTAATGTAAGTAAGTCCAGGCTTTAAACGCTGAAACCAAGCACACCATTGTTTTTCTTGTGACATTACCAATAAGTTTGATGTGTCACATGGCCCTCTTCCTATTGAA
>NW_005187512.1:2099801-2120931 GCF_000239375.1 Pundamilia nyererei | reverse complement strand
TATCGCCCAGCTCTACAATAAAGTTTACTTTGACTTCAGCAGCGAGCAGGCGCACCGAGGGCTCTCGCGCTCACTTTTCGTGTACAGAATTTCGAAAAAAACATTGGTGCAAATTATAAGTCTGTATCATGCTGTCTGGTGTTTTCGTGTTTGTTGGTTTGTTTTTATTTTGTTTTATTTTGCGAGTTGGTTATTAGATGCTGCTCCAGCCAGCCAGAGAATCCCCCGCCACCCCGCCCTCTCCTCTCTGCGCCGCAAGCAGCAGGCGCACCTCGCAAACGGAGGGCGCCCTTACTCCCAGCAAATGGGCGATAGAAAATCAATCGGTGCCTGTACCATTCCCAGTATGCGCTGGCTGACATCGGGGCAGCATGAGTACGAGCATTTTCTTTTTTGTCGAGACCCGTGATGCCACCCCTAACACCATGCCGCCCCGGGCAACCACCCGTGTCGCCCGTATCTAAAACCGCTACTGATTCCAAGGCTGTGTTTCTTGCATTGCAGGTACTTGATGATTTCCTGCCCAGCTAAGACCTCTGTGGTGATCTGTGTCGTAGTGTGGTTTCTTTCTACTTTTGATGTCCTCCTTACTACCAAACACTTTGTATTAATTGTCCTCACTTTTTTTCTCCTCCAATCTACTATACCATATCACATCACCTTTATTTATTAAACCTTTATTTATGAATGATCCTCATTGTGATAGAGGGTATCAAAATCTTTGAAATAGTCTATAAATAATCAGCACGGAAACAACTGCAGTGAAAGAAAGTCATTGAAGTTGTTGGCCTGAAGCTTTAGGATAGTTTACATTTGCATAACTGATGTTATTTCCTGATAAATACAAAAGCACCACATCTCTGGGTTCTCTGGAAAAATAGGAATGCAAAATAATTTGCAAACCTGATAACTTCTGTTTGGTTCAGATGTATTTTGTTGATCTTTTTCTATTTCTCACGAAATCAAAATTGGCACATCATCACATTCAGATCATAATTTGGGTTGCAAAAGCTGCTGGAAAGGAGGGATTAGCTTCTCTTCTTAGATAACACTAAGCTCTATCTCAGGAGTGAATGAGACATTGGTGGACTGATCCACACCACCAGGCTCTACAGCAACAACATTAATCCTGCACAGTATGTACCACTGCCAGATACAAAAACTGGACTAAAGGAAAGACAGCACAGAGGCGCTAATCATGGCAGCACAGGAACAAGCTCTAATCACAACATCGATAGAAGCCAGGGTCTTGTGTTGACCAAAGTGCTGTGCAAAGGTTAAATTGAGAAGAAGAAAAAAAAACCCCCAAAGCAAAACAATTAAAAAACAAGGTAATAGATAAGAAATAAATGGGTACATTTATTAGGTGCTAAACACACACACTCATGGCCGAAAAATGGCACAGGAGACACAATGAGCTCTCAGAAAGACTCAAATGTCAGTGAGTAAATATCAGTGTAGTTAAAGATGGGAAATTTCATGAGTAAAGAGACTGTTGTTACCACACTGCTGACAGCAGCTTTCAACACTAACCATAACAATATGGGTTGTTTCTAGCAGATTTGACTGTGAGGGGATTGCTGTCCCACAGTTTGGGGGCACACAAAACGCTCACCCTCTGAGTTTAAATCAAGAGTGAGACACAGTCAGAAGCATCGCACCAGAGGGACCTGAAAGCTGAATAAAGAGGTCAGAGATGTAGAAAAGGGCTTTGTGGGTAAACAGGATGGTCTTGAAATCAATTCTGAACCTCACCGACAACCAATGTAGAGAAGCTGAAACAGGTGAGATGTGTGATGTGAGCAGCAGCATCTTGAACAAGCTGAAAATGGAAAAGAGAGGATTGATTGAGACTAATGTAAAGTTAATTATAGTACTCTGAGAGGAAATGAGAGCATGAATGACAATTTCGCATTCTCTCACACAAAGGAAACATGTAATATTTCATACAGAGCACAGATGGAAGAAGCTGTCTTGTGAAGGTGAAAGGAGTGAAAGGAGAAATTACTTTTACTGATATTTTCCTTAAAGAAAGCAGGTATAGAGAGAACAATATAGCAACTAAGATGGAACCCTGAGGTACCCGTAGCAAAGTGTTGTTGTTGTAGAAGAATAGTTTGCAGTGCTGGCAGAGAAGGATCAGATTTACAGGTATGAGGTAAACCAGTGAAGTGCTGGGGGACAGGGATATTTTCACCAGTGGTATCAAATGCAGCACTGAGGTTGAGGAGGATGAGGATGGCACAGTCTACTGACAGGACTACTTCATTGTATACTTTTAGGAGGGCACACTCTGTGCTTTGTTGGTATGGGTTAGGGTATGTTGGTATGTTTATATATGAATGTTGAAGGAGAATTACTTTTTCCAAGACTTCTGAGAGAAATGAGAGTTTAGAGATTTTTCTGCATATAAAAACAGTCAGGTATCCCGCAATCTTCTCCTAGTTAAGCTGCTGGGGCTTCCCATGATGCACTGAGGGCAAGATACTATATTATTCTTTCTTTGTCAATGTTTATGCTTTAATCTTTTTATTTTTTGCTAGTTTTGTTTAGTTTTCTGATGGTTTGGGAGCAGACACAATCTTTGTGGGATTTGGGTTTTGGGGGATGACAAAAGGACAGAAAGGGCAACTCAGCTTCCTGGTCTCAACTATGTGAAAACAGTTCTGTGCTAATAGTCAACACAGAAGTAAGTGTAACAATCTTTGAGTGGAAGTTTGCATGGTGCTGTATTGCAACTTTGTGTTGATGTGTTGAGTGATTTGGTCTGTAACAATTTTAAAGGAAAAGTTTGTCATTTCCAGCTGTTTATCAGCTGTTTGATCAGATCAGCAACTAAAATTCTTTACTTAATTCGTTTGTCTCATGTTGTGAATACACATGCAGTGAGCGTCATACAAAAGACATGAATTAAACACAAGCTGCGGGCTTAGTTTACATTTTTCCAGGAAAAAGATGTGAGCTCAGATAGGAAAACATTTCCATGCTGTTATAAAAATAGCATTCTTTAAAAGCCTCCAAGCAGTTATGTCTTCAACCTTTCATTCTTCACAAAACCTTTATAGTAGGACAAATAATGTGTCTACTCCATAATGTAACAGACATGAAAAATCTGTACACAGCGCTTTGAGTACTCCGGGAGAGTAGAAAAGCGCTATATAAGAATCAGTCCATTTACCATTTACAGGAAACTTTGATCATTGCCCAGAAAAAAAAAAGGGAAAGGCCACATATTTAAATTTGTATTCCTTGTTGTTTGCAAAATTCACCTTATAAATTTCAAAGGATGTGATGTGGTAAACTAATTTGATCTGTTATAGAAGAATTTTTCTTTTGTCTCTCTTCTTCTCCTCACCCTCAACTAGTTTATAGTAACATTAGCATTATTCAAAATGACATAACACTATTTACTTATAAAGTAACATTCCAGTCCCAGGTATGTGTGAGTTGGCAATCAGAATGGCTGCAGGGATCTGGTTTTGAATCTACCCAGGACCATTTCCTGAATGTCATTCCCCTTTTTATTATTCTCTCTACTCTTTATCTATCATAAAATAGGCTCCAAAATTAAATAAATAATTTTTACAGCTTCTGTGTAAGCAGACAGTGACAGCACAACTGTGAGGAAAGGAAGTCATTCAAATTTTGAAATCTTAAAATCCTACAGAGCAATGAGGTCTATGAACCAGCTGCTCCTGGAAATTTCAGGTCCAGGTTTATCAGGAGATGCCATGAAGCCTTTTTAATGCTGGCTTATTTACTTCTTTTATTCGATTTTTTTAGTGTATATTTATTGTTATTCAGTCACTGTTTTATATAGTATATATGCTGTAGAACTTGTAATTGAGGTTGATTAAAGTGTAGCTACACAAATAAACTTTGACTGGCCCATATGGTCACAGGGCCATATGGGCCATTGCTAGGGACGATTTTTAGGGAAGATAGATGGATTAAAAACAAAATGCAAAGTTGTTTCTTATGTTTAGTGTCACTTAAACATGCAAAGACTGGGCCAACATACATCAGAACAGTTGTTGTGAACATTTTCCCTCTTGATCTGACAGAGATGATAGCTGATGGCAGCAGAGGAAGGAACTGTTTTAAAATTTGACAAAGGTGAAATGATTGGCTCACAGACATTTTGTCAGATGTTTAGCCAATCAGTAGCATGGATACACCTGGACCTGGTGTGGCTAGAAGGGCCGGTGTTGATAACTATCAGCCAGTGGCACGTTGTTATTTATTGTAGACTGTTTTTAATGCAGAGGACAAAGCAGCAAACACTGGTGTAGAGACCTGAGGAGTGATCTTGAAACAATCAAAGGTAACTATGCTTATAAACTTCAGGCTTTGTATTTGCAAAACTGTAGTTTTGTAGCATTATTTTATTTGTTTTTATAGAAATATTCATGAGGTATAAATCATGTGTATTGTGTCATGAGGGTGCTGTGAGCGGTGTGGTAGGCAGGAGTAGGACCCAAACACAGGGCTCAAAACACAAAGGGGGGAACTGAAGAAGGTAGCTTCATTGCAACATGGGGGACGACGTAACAATGGGCAGAGGGAAAAAGAGGACTAAATACACTGAGGGATGAGAAGGGAAGTGGAAACACATGGGAAACACAGCTGGGAGAGTTTAAACATAAACAGGTGGGTGGAAGAAAAACTGAACACAATAACATAAGATGTGAAACTGTCAAAGTAAAATAGGAAAACAGAGACACACATTAAGACATGGACTGACAGAAAAAGAGGAAATAGAGGGAGCTGAGACATGCCTGGGAACATCTGAATAAAAACAGTGACAGAACTATAAGTCTTAAAAGTCTAGTTTCACCAATCCAAAGGCTGAACATTTGGACTCATGCGAACGAGCTTTTAGTCCAATACTACATTTAGTCTGTTGCTGTGACAGTTCACTGTGGCTCTTGGGGTTAAAAGCTCAGGCCTTTCAGCCTTCTCAGAATGTAATATTTTGCCAAATAGTTGTTTCTGTTTGATGTATCATTGAGAAAGCAACATATTGAGAAGCACAGTTAAGCTGGAAAAACAACAGTGAAACACCAGTGAGAGAAGTTAGTGATAAATTTTGCATTAATTAACAACATGCAGCTGAACACTGTTATTAACCGTTAATTTCTCTCTTAAAGGTTCTTTAAAGAAAAATTTATATGACTTCACTGACTCAAAATTCAACTACCAGCAGCAGCTGCAACAATGATGGCAACTACACAGATTTTAAGGACTTCTGCTGGTATTATGAGGACAGCATTAGCATCTTGACATGGATAATTGTTTGTGTCAGCCTTCCTTTGACCTCACTGGCAATCTTTTTTCTTTGCATAAAGGTGTGTATATTATGAATAAGATTGTTTTACTACGATCTGGGTTTTGTATGATTCACTTTGACTTTGGGACTAAAGTAAATAAGCCACAGTAAATAAAAGGTGAAAAGCTAAAAAATCATATGATTTAATTAAGAAGGGGGACTTTGTAACATCATAACTGTTCAAATGAAAGAATACATTACATCAAAAGCCATTATTTTTGTTACTTTTGAAGGTAAGGAGAGCAGTGTACCTGTTATTGTCTGTTTTTGTTAGCACTGCATACTTACAATTTTGAATTCATCCTATTAAATACAGACTGCAACACTATTGACAGCTCACTGAACAGCTCTGGAATAACTGAAACTGCTTCAGTTATTTTGCTGCTGTTTTTTTGTTTTTTTGGACGCCCAAAGACTTTACAGCAGTTTGTAAGTCACACTGCAGATTTGGGTCCATTTGCTTTAGTAAACTACCCTAGACTGTACTCTGACAACAGCCCAACTACTACTGCAGCTTTTATATACTGCAGCGCCTCTGTCAGTGCGCCCCAGGGCGGCTGTGGCTACAATGTAGCTGCCATCACCAGTGTGTGAATGGGTGGATAACTGAACGTGTAAAGCGCTTTACGAATACAGGCCATTTTACCATTTACCATTTATAGATCTCAAAATGATTTTTTTGTCAGTACTCACAATGAAAGTTTCAGTTTTAACAATCATTTATTTAATTTATTAGTGGCAATCACTAGCAAAGCAACATAGACAAATCCATTCAATTCAACATAAAATATAAAATATAGTTTTGTATCATTATGCAACTAAGTTTCAGTGTTACAAAGTCTGGTAATGAGTCACAACATTAAATGTGTGTGCAGCTGAGTAGAAAGGTGCTATATAAGTATATATAAGTACTAGTTCTTTTAGCATTGAATACACAGAACACATTTAAACTACTTTTTTCCTTGTATTTTACCATTGTAGTATATGTCAAAACATCAACCCATTTTCACCTCATAATTCTTAATGTAATACTCCATCCCAAGCTCAAAGTCTGGCAAAAAAAAGACAAAAAGGGACTTTAATTTAAAAATAACATGCAATTTATTTATTTATGTAAATCAGACCAAGTATTAATCTGCAAGTCTTTAGAGTGTAGTATGTTATATGAAATGTTTTTATGTGGAAACCATAATGCCTAAATTGTGTTGACTGAACATGTTTATAGTTTACTTTGTTTTCCTTTAGGTGCGAAATGGTCACATCAGTCAAATCTATCTCATCAACCTTTACATTTCTGACCTTGTTCAGCTCTTCTGTATGGTCGTTCAAATGTCAGGTGTCCAGGACATCCTCACACAGATAATATTCTTTCACATTATCTATCCTTGTGGTCTGATGGCAAGTGTTAGCTTCATGGTGTGTGTCTCCATGGAAAGGTAAACATCTGTGCTGTGTGTTTGTAGCTATGTAATTCTCTGAGCATTTATTGCTTTTCATTAGTATATCTTTTTAATACCTCTCCATGTCTACTCCTCTGTGTGTCTTTCTTGTATAACAGGTATTTGGTTGTTGCCCATCCAGTGTGGTACCAAGACAGACGAACCATCAAGGTCACTGTGGTGGGCTGTGTCTTAGTCTGGATCATTTCTATTTTTGTTGGCCTCTTACACAGAAACTTTTTGGGTGCCTTCCTCGTCCTTCCCTTTCCTCTTCTCTTTTTCTTCCTTATTAAAACTATTAAAGCCGTGTCTGCAACCAGTGTCCCCACTGATGAAAAACAAAGAATTGTGGCAGTTTTGGTGCTGGTGGTGCTGATTTACATATTGGTGTTTGTGCCCAGAACCATTTTGGAAATACTGTACCTGACAGATGTGGATGAGCAGACTTTTTACTTTGTGTATGACACTACCTGCAGTTTAGTTCAGCTGAATCCTCTTATAGACTTGATTATGTACTTTTTCATTAACAAATGGGTGTTAGACAAGCTTTTTAGTTGTCTGTGTTGTTGCAAATTGGACAACAATGATCTCAGAACTTCAGTGACAACAACATAAAATCAGAAGGAAATTGTGCAACTTCCGAGTTGCCTCACTGTAGATAAGTGAAGCTTTTTTTTGTTGGATTGTTGGCTTAATGGGAAATGGCTGTTCAGGCAATGTTTCTGTTGTTTATTAGCATGGATTAAAATATATATTATATGTATCAATTAATACAATCAACATTTCATTCCTAATTCCTTATTTGATCTATTTTACTTTTACTGAGACAATATTTGTTTGCTCTTTTGTGCCGTTGGCTGTAAAACTATCTGCTCTTTCAGCAGTGATCCAACAACAAATTACTTTCCCCCCCAAATGTTAAGAAAACACGACAGAATAATCAACATGTACTCTTAGAATTGCTTTAAATCTCTTTGATTTCTGCAGTCTTAAAGTGTAGAAAAGCATGTATAAAAACCAATTTTCAAAAAATACAGTTTGTACTTGATAATATAAAATATGATAACATAAATAAATTAAAAAGTCTTTATTGTTATAAACCATAAAAACAGAATAAAATCAATTAACTCAAATCCCATTGTGCAGTGTCATGTCCCATTTAAAGAAATCAGGTTAATTGATCTAACACACTGGTTTCCCATATGGAAAAGATATATATAAATCTTATAAAGTTTGTATCTGTCTTGTGTGAAACTTGTATGAAAAGCATATAAGAGTGAAAACAGATATAAGATCCCTTGAAAAATTATATAATGAAACTTGTATGTTTTGGATACTTACTAAAACAATGTATGAAAGTAATGAGAAAGTGGCCACTTTCATGAGTAATCACATATAAGTTTTTACTATTTCTTTTCCATATGGGTTATAGTGTAATATCATCTTGCATCTAAACATTGGAGTGCGCTGATTTACTACCACTGCTTGTAACTTTTCAATTTTCTTTTCCATTTTTGTGATAAGAGATTCAGAAGATCTCATTTTCAGTTCTCTACTACAATTTATAAATACAAATATAAATATTTATTCTTCATTAACGAGCTCATATATAACATTTGCATGGTATCATTTAAATAAGTTATTAACAATGTATTTACTGTATTTTTCAGACTAGAAGGCACACTTAAAGTCCTTTAATTTTCTCAAAAATCAACATTACACCTTATGTATGAATTCTGGTTGTGCTTACTGACCTCAAACCGATTTTTTGTGCTACATCGCGCAAAAATCTGTTCTACATGTTTTAGTACGACTTTGGTAAACTTTAGTCAGGAGCCTCATGGAGTAATAATTACTGTGCTTCAACATAATATTACCGTATTGTGTGTGTACAAGGACCCCAAAATGGCACCTGTTAAGAGACATTCTTGGTTTGTTTTTTGTTTTTTTTGTTTTGTTTTGTTTGTTGGTTTTCATGGTGCCATGGACCTCTGGTTCTCCACAGCTCAGAGAGACAAAGGACACTGCATCCAGGAAGGAATTTTATTGTGTGTCATAAACACTGAACGTTCATGTGATTGGTCAAAAAGTTGAGGCAAGACCACGGTTCAGATATCCGGATCACATTTCAACTTTCGCACCTTTTGGACATCTCCCTGTAAATGGAGATGACTCTTCCCATTTCACCATGGGAACCATCTTTAGGTTGGTGTCAGGCCTGTACGTAGAGAGACTGAAACAGGAGGGAGAGACAGAGCTAGCAATGCTTTACAAGAGTGTGGGGAGGCTTTTAATGGCTTAGAATATTTAAAGTAATAAAACAAACAAATGGTTTCTACTTTGTGGATTTTCACCATTGCGTTATGTTCCGGGACCCCTCTGATGAATTGCAAATTGATTTGCACGAAAATGGATTTAAATAAAAATTTGTTTATTTGGCTGGAAAACAAATACACAACCAGCACCACACGATTTAACCCTGTCATGCATGAATTATGGCAATCTCAATCGGGATTTATTTGATTATTGAATGTGTAAAGCGCTTTGATTATTGGAAGTGCTACTAGTTTCTCATGCATACACAATATCATACTAAATTGTAAATTAAAAAAATATATACAAAAAATAATACATAATAATATTCACCTTTTACTATATCACACCTGGCTCCAGTGTTTGATGTTCCTTTCACTGTATCCAGTTTTTAGTGATCTTAATCTGCAGTTGTTCATGATAATCAACACCTGCTCTTCTGGACACACCAGATGCAGGTGTGTCTCATGCTGTTGATTGGTTTAAATTACACAATCAGTTAAACCAATCAGATTTCGACACAATCCATTCCATCTGGGAGCCAATCATTTTCCTGCTGTCAGATGTTAACATTTATTCGTCTTTAACATCTTTAACAGAACATGCAGAATACCCACAGTAAATGGTCTGTATAGGGCTTTACTAGTCCCTAAGGACCCCAAAGTGCTTTACACATTCAGTCATCCACACATTCACACACTGGTGATGGCAGCTACATTGTAGCCACAGCTGCCCTGGGGCACACTGACAGAGTCGAGGCTGCCGGACACTGGCGCCACCGGGCCCTCTGACCACCACCAGTAGGCAACGGGTGAAGTGTCTTGCCCAAGGACACAACGACTGAGACTGTCCGAGCCGGCGCTCGAACCGGCAACCTTCCGATTACAAGACGAACTCCCAACTCTTGAGCCACGATCGCCCGAAGACAGTAGCTACTGACTTCAATGCCTAAGGAGTTCTACAGCTTTCTTTGGGACACCAACGAGTCTCTGTGACTGTGGGACAGAGGCCTAAACATATGATTTCGAACATCTGTAAAAATAAAAACAAGACTCAGTATTGCTGAAAGCTATTAACTAATACATTTATTGCAGACAGTAACAGTGTATATTTAGTAGAGATGGGTATTGATAAGATTTTCATGATTCCGATTCCATTTTCGATTCTGTTTAACGATTCGATTCTTTATCGATTCTTTTAAAAAAAAGGAGAACACTAAGGTCGATTAGCTTAGAACTTTGTTTTATATCTTCTCTTTGAACAAGATAGAAATTTAGGAGTAACATGGCCTTACAAACCCAACAGTGAGATCTTAAGAGATCCACAGCCTACGGCTCTTTAATGGGGTGTCACAGGGTCCCCAGGAAAAAAATGTAAATGTAAAATAATAAAATAAATATTCTTCTGTAGCAAAGTATAACATAAATTATTCTGTAGCAGTTACACAAGAATATCCAGTAATGTCCCTGCCTACAACTAAACACATTCACTTACTGAAAATCGGGGCATCTGCTGTGGCAAATGGGTTCAAGCCTTTGACCACAAACTTAGTCACTGCTCGGTGACATTCGTCTATCCTGGCCTGAAAAGAGACGCTACCGGTAGACTGCAGCGAGAACTGCCAGCATCTGAGCCAGACTCTGTCTGTCTCTCTCATCATGGTCACTAAATGCACAGTAATGGCAGGTTTGTAATAAGGCAGATCGCGCTAACATAATATGCACTGTTAGTTGATTATTTGCCTGCCGCATTAACGGGAGAGGACGTGCAAACGTTACCGCTGTTGCTGGGTTGAGATTCACGAGTCCGGAGCGGAATTAAAAACACGACATTCATTTAAGGTCATCGCGTGTTTTGTGAGCAAATGCTTTTGCATACTCGTAGTGTTTCCTCCGTTAAATAAAGTATCTACTTTGCAAGTATTGCAAGTTGCCCTGTTGTCATCCGTTCTTGTAAAGTATAACCAAACTTTTGAGCTTTTGAGCGTTCGAGCCGCCATGTTTCCTGCCAGGTAAATGACGCTCCGCAACGTGGTGACCTCATTCGGGGCGACTGGAATCAATAAGGGAATCGTTTGCAAAAATGGCAAACAATTCCAAGGAATTGAAACAGTGGGAACCGGTTTTCAACAAGAACTGGTTTTCGATACCCATCCCTACTATTTAGGTAAATAAGTTGAAACATTTACTAATTACATTAGTAACATTAAAGTCCACTTTATGTCCTTAACACACCCTCTTTTGCAAACAGTTCATCCATCATGCCAACATTTGCAGTTCCATGTCACTATCTAGTGACCCAAAAAAGCAGTCTGTGTAGGCTCATAGTCATGACATAGTTGGAAGAAGATTTACTGACACAAGTGGTTAAGTTTAAGTAAAAGCATAGCAAATCTTCACTACGTATGACTCTGGATACTGTAGCTCCTCTGAAAAGAAAGTCTCTATAAAGCCATTTATGCATTTATGCATTTATTAGGCTGGACTACTGTAATTCATTATTATCAGCATGTTTTAAAAACTCCCTGAAAAGCCTTCAGTTAAGGCAAAATGCTGCAGCAGGAGTACTGACAGGGACTAGAAAGAGAGAGCAGATTTTTCATATACTGTTTTCCTTTCATTGGCTCCCTGTTAAATCCAGAATGAAATTCAAAACCCTGCGCCTCCATTAAAGCACTTCGGTCTCAGACTGCAGGCTTACTTGTGGTTGGAGTATTTAAAAGTAGAATGGGAGGCAGAGCCTTCAGTTTTCAGTGCAGCCCTATGTGGATCCAGCTTCCAGATTGGATTTAGAAGAAAAATCTAACATCATAAATGTATACAAACCTATTGCCAAGAGCACTCACACTGGTCTATTTTCTATGATTCTTCAAATCTAAAAAAAAGTGGAGGTAAACTAACATTAAAGCATCCTCTATTGAGAGCACCATGGCGCCATCTAGTGGTCAAATATATTTTAAAAACGTCTGAGCTGAAAGTCCGAGAGCATTAAATAGAATCGTCAAATTTAAACCATTATCGTTATGAATTTTGAAATGCTTAAATGTTTATTTCTCATTGTGGAGTTTAGTGAAATACCACCGTGATCTGATTCATGAGTCCTCCTAGAAAAAACACAGCAGCATTACTAACAGCAATTCAGACCATAGATGGTACATGACATCATAAAGCAAAACACAAAATAACAAAAGAATTTATGGAAAAAATAGTGCTTTATATTATTTTCTTTATTTAACCAGGAAGAAATTAGTCTAGACATTAGGAACGGCTGAGGAAAAAGCAGAGACAAAAGCTTCTATAGATGGATGTAAATTTGCCTTATAATTTTAAACTGCAGTGAACATTGTAATGTAAAAGATTTCTCTATATAGTAAATAAAATGCAACTAACACTATAGAACTAAAATTATAAAATAAAATTCTGAAATGAATACATTCACATGGAGATGCAGATTTATTGTCACAGTACTGCTTAAAGCTACAACAGCCGTTTGGTTTTTCCTCACACTGATGGCCCGCTGCAACATACTGCAGCAGCACAAACCAGCCAGCGGCTTGTCACTGAGCATTTTCTGCAAAAAAAAAAAAATCAAGTCCATAAAATATGGAGCCCCGCAGGGGACATGGGAGAAAAAAAAAATAAGATGGACTTTTGTGAGATCTCGCAAAACACACTCGGGAGATCTCGCAAAACTTTTGCGAGACCCCGCAAAAGTTGAATTCCAACAATGGCGGCAGCTACTTAGTTGTAATATTACTCTTTCTGGGTCACAAAATACACTTTTAAGATATTTTGAGGCGTGAATGTAGTTGTGTAAACATCAGATACCTGCTCGGTTTACAAGACATCACATATTTGCAAAAGTGCTCCGACGTTTTCGGAGATCTGACACCCACTAGCTCGAAGCTAACGGGAGGTCGAGGCACGATGTGCCAGGAAAGCGGTGTTCCTCCCGGCTGTAGTAGGTCTCGACCTCCCGTTAGCTTCGAGCTAGTGGCCTCCGAAGAATGTGGCTAAAACTTTTGCGAGATCTCGCAAAAGTCCGTCTTAATTTTTTTTTTCTCCCATGTCCCCTGCGGGGCTCCGTAATAAAAGGTCTGAATAGAAACAAGATAAAAACAACATCTCTGACAGTGTCATGTGGGTGAAATTCAAACGTTAACTCAGACTCAGACCAGCACAGAACTCCTGGTTTTCCTCATAAAGTCCATCAGTGGTCAAGTGTTGCAGATGGCAACACAAGACCAGTGTTGGTCAAGGTACTTGAAAAAAGTAATCAGTAACTAACTACTGATTACTTCCCCCAAAAATTAATCCTGTTACTTTACTGATTACTTATTTTCAAAAGTAATTAGTTACTTAGTTACTTTTTAAAAACATGATTTACAACCTGAATAGGTGATAAAGCAATAGATTTTTCAGACCAATTCTAGTTTCTCTGCATAATCCATCATATAAAATGTAATCAAATGAAAAAGTCTCTTTTTAAAACTAGTTTTATTATTTTTAATCTTTTAACTTTACGCATCCAGCAAAAATTAAATTATATGCAACATTCTCTGACTGGAAGACATTTATTTAACATTTAAACCTATTTTCTATATATTCAAGCATATAAAATAAAATCGTTTTTGCTGCTTAAATCTGTAGTACAACAGCCATTTGCTTTATCCTCACAATGATGAGCTGCTGCTACACCTACTGCAGCAGCACAAACCAGCCAGCCGCTTGTCAGTGGGCATTTTCTGCATGAGAAAAAACAAAATCAGGTCCATAAAAGGACTGAGTAGAAACAAGATAAAAACAACATCTCTGACAGTGTCATGTGGGTGAAATTCAAAAGTTAACTCAGTAATTGCAGGTAGGATCATCAGAAAGTAACTAAGCTGCAACAGAACCAAAGTTCCTACAATTCTTCGCTTTTCCTCGGTGCTCACTGTGGAGGCAGCATGCAGGGCTTTGAGGGTCGCAGCAAAACAGATGATGAACAGAAAGGCAGGGACTAGGATCAAAATAAGGACTCGTAGAAAATAACGCAAGACTATGGCAACAGGTACACTGACAACACAAAGGGCCCAGACCAGAATGCAGACCAGCACAGAACTCCTGGTTTGCCTCATAAAGTCCGTCAGTGGGCGGGTGATGAAAAAACACCTGCAACACAAGACAGACAGATAACTTAATTTTTACAGTAGAGAATATATTATTTCTAAAAATATGGATGATTCACAGTACAATATAGTACTCAAGCACATGCAAGTACACACACCGAAAGTTAGACAGGTACCTTTCCAGAGCAATGCACAACTTGAAGTAAAGACTGGCCTGGACACCGAAATAGTAAATAACAAAAGACATCATGTAGGTTTCATGATCATCTGGTTTTGCCACGATAATGATGATAGTGCACATCTGGATTAGATTGGAGATCAGGAGGTTTGTGTAATAGATGACAGGGACCTGATCCCGTCGCACCTGCAGGACATACAATTATTAGTCAGAATATGAAATAATAAACAAGATGTGTTCAACTCCATCATAGAGCAATCTATGAGGTCAGATTAAACAGACAATGTTTTGTCATGTGCGGTATTACAATGTTGCACTTGTTATCTGATGGGATGTGTATTATATGAGAGTACCTCACTTCCAAATATTTTCACTGTGAAGTATATTAACGTTTACTCCTTTAGTGAAACATTCTGATTAAGCTATGAGACCCAGGTGTTGTGCATCTTCTACTGGATGATAGAAAGGCTAACCTTGAAACTGTGCAGGCACTTTGTCAGCATTATTTAGCTTTTACATTTTAACTCACACAACGGTTTGATGTGAACAGAGAAGTTACAGGAACACTGATTAATGTACAAACTAACAGATGTAATATTTTCATGCCATCTCTATTCATTTTAATCTGTTAACTACCCACAGGTCACCAGTGCGCCACTTAGCAGCAGGGTTTTAACTACATGCTAAACAACCAGAAAGGAAAAAAAAACATATTTATCAACGTGTCAGAGCACTCCTTACGTTGTGGTACATCTTATCTCCTGTTTTTAGAAAGTAAAAAACATCATTCAGATTCACTCTCTTACACACATTTGACCTGGTGATTCGAAATAATCCCCCACACTGTGCTGCAATCGTCTCCTCTTATTTTTCCCTGTTGTTTCATTCGTAACTATTCATAACTATTTTTTATCATGATTTTTTTTTTTTGCCTTACCATCGTTACCCCATAAAGTTTTTTTTAGTAGATTTCTATTAAAAAAGTGGTCGTTGCCATCAGTGGGGGTTAAAATTTGACAGATGTGGAAACAGTGTAAGCTGTGGTACAGCAGGCAGTGTGTGGGCAGTGGTTGTACACTCAGTGTTGTGGATCAGCAGTTACTCCTTTGTAGTAAGTCTGGAGCAGTTTTCCAAAATGGTTTGAGTTTCCAATTCCAAGAGATAGACCCAACCAAGCAATGCAGGCAGCTTCAGTTGCCTACGTCCAGATGTTAACTGCACTAACTTCTGATGAAACACTGCCACTTAGTGGCCAGTGCTCATGGTCACAGACAGCCCTCTGCAGACTGCACCCAATGAAGTCCAAATGAGGGAGCAGTGACTCATTAAGTCCTCCAGCTCCTTTCAGACTTCAATCCAACAAAGCAAAAATGAGTAGAGAAAAATGCAAAATTATCATTCAAATTCTTAAGTCCACATTGGGTGAGTAATGATTAATCCTCTTACTGAGATTATTCAATGTGAACTCTAAAATCCCTTCAGATGTTACATACACTCATACACAGGAAGCTTTATTTATATAGCACCAAATCTCAAGACTCAATTTGCCTCAGTGACCCTAAAATAATGAAGGAACAACCCTGAAACATCTCCCATCACTCCCACCCACCCCCATCTCTCTCATAATCATGCTTTGTGACACACACACATACACAGAAATTACACTTCCTTGCCATTGCAAAATGTTCCCATAAATTCACATTTTTAAAGTGTCACATATCACTCTTATAGTGTCCCTGCTATTACTCAGCACCTAACCAGTCACCATGAATATCACAGTCTTGCCTGCACCAACATAGTAATTCACTGCAAACCTGCACATTAACCTGGACTTACTGTCCAGTATAAACTCTAACAAACATGAAATTACGATCATTACACTTAACCACACCCTAGGGGTCAATTTTCTCTTTTTTATAATGATTCGTTTTTCACTTCTTTGTCACTTGACCCCAAATGAGTGACCGTGACCTACTTTTTAAGGTCACAGCTGCATGTAAGTGTGAAAACCTTTCTGGGTATACTGTAACGTGTAAACTATAACAGATGCAGCTGATTATATTATGTCAGGACTCGTAAAGGAATAACCCTTAGAAGCCTAAGCACAGCCCCATCCAGTGTGACAGGTACACATTCAGGATAATCGGTGTTCGCGTTTCCCAATAAACCACAGAAGTAATTTTAAAGATCTCGATAGGATTCAATGGTGTGCGGGACCCTTCTTTTTGTTCGTATACTGACAGACATAAAATGCACAATATTTAGTGATTATCTACATACCACACAACACAAACAGCAGATGACCAGTATGGTCAAAGGAAGGCAGACACCAATATTGATCCACATCATCACATGGATGGGCCCCATCTCTATCTGCCATTCAGGGATGGAGCTCTGGTAAAAGATGCACTGTTCACCTTTTCTTCAAAGAAAGACCTGTCGGTGGAAAAGGGAGATTTCATGTAGTTACAGTGATGAAAAAATTCAATAAAAAGTACATGTAGAAAACTGGTAACAAATAATATAGACGGCTGTGTTATTATATTGTATTCATCAGGTTCATACACATATTTACTGCTACTTTGAAGCAAATATGTGAAAATAAAACAGTATTCTGTCATCAGGTCTCTGTCAAGTAATATGATCTTAAACAAGTGCAGTTAGTGCATTACCAGTTCAGATATTTACATTCACAACATTCATAGATAAGCACACTGCAAACACAAAAGAACATGTGACTAATTGCAAGTGTTGCCTTCACTTGCCTCGAGACCGCCCACACATGAAATATAATGCAGATAATGCTGGTGAAAACTGAAGGAGGAAGTTGTGGTAGTCAACTTTAAAAATACACAGCAAAATCTCCAGTGTTAAATTAACACTTTTGACAGTGTTATATGTTTAAAAGTAACCTAGTCAGTTTTGAAGATTAACAAAGACTAACGCTGAGCAGTGCTGATTTTCTAACACTGGAATATTTCTAACATTTTGAGTTATTTTCCAGTGTTAGAAAATCAGCACTGCTCAGTGTTAGTCTTTGTTAATCTTTAAAACTGACTAGGTTACTTTTAAACATATAACACTGTCAAAAGTGTTAATTTAACACTCAACAGTGTTGTATTTAACACTCAGAGGTGTGGACCCATATAGACACTCTCCAGTGTTAATTTAACACTGGAGATTTTGCTGTGTACCAACCCCCATTCACTGGAATTCACAGTCAGCATGTATTAAACTAGTGAAAACTAAATATTTGATTTTCTCTGATCAAGTTTTTATCAAGTAATCTGAGTATAATCAAGTACAGCCAATAACAGTTACCAGTACACACATTTCTGTTCTCTGCATTTATACAAAAGCACCCTGCAAGCACAAAAGAAAAGAGCATAGTAGTCTATCGCATAATACTTTATTACTAAATGCCAGTTTTCTTGTGACTATGCTGTTCTTCAGAAGCAGTGTGATAAGTGTAAACATTGCCCTTACTTGCCTCAGGAATGTTCCAACGGTCTCAGTCATCAAACTCTGAAACATGATATCTGTCCCCGTCTGTCTTGAACAGAGACGTCGTCGTTGCCAACTTTAAACACTCCATACTCCACTCAGAGTCAAATACAAACAAGAGTAGTGATTTTTAGAGAAGAGCCAGTTTTATATTTCCATGCTTCTAGTTGCCTTCACATTGTCTTGAACGGGGAAGTTGCAAATCGTGAAACCCCGCCCACCACCCGCATGCAGTCACACTTGCAGGGTCATTTTTAAGATTTACAGTGAAAAGACAGTTTTTTATTTTTAGTTTGCACCCCAATTCACTTGAGTTTAAAAACTAATAATTTCAATTTGCCCTTCTAGTAAATGAACCCCTGCAGTCACTCTTAACAGGATCTCTCTCTCTATGCATGTAAGAAAACAGAGTTATTAATGCAGCAATGGCTTTTGTTTGGGGAGTTTTTTAGAACACACAAATGCCTGACTCACAACTAAATCCTTAAAATGCATTGCAAATATTACATCAGCAAATACCAAGAATAACCTAATACTAAATAATAGAAAACTAATAGATTACCACACAAAGAACTAAAAAAAAAGACCGTCCATGATGGTTCCTCCTCTTCCTCCTCTTTCTTGGGTTTCTGCTGCCTGAGGTATTCACTGAGCACGCTGTCAGTTGGGGCCATCTTTCTGATGTGTTCGTGGATGTTCCTTGTCTCATCCTGGACCGTAGTGCTGACACTCACCAGTCCCCGGCCTCCTTCCTTCCACTTAGCGTACAGCCTCAGGGTGCTGGACGTGGGGTGAAACCCTCCATGCATGGTAAGGAGCTTTTTTGTCTTTATGTCAGTGGCTTCTATCTCGTCCTTTGGCCAGCCTATTACCCCAGCAGGGTACCTGATCACAGGCAGGGCGTAGGTGTTGATGGCCCGGATCTTGTTATTACCGTTCAGCTGACTCCTCCGGACTTGCTTGACCCTCTGCAGGTACTTGGTGGTTGCAGCTTTCCTAGCAGCCTCTTCATGGTTCCCATTTGCCTGCGGGATCCCCAGGTACTTGTAACTGTGCTCTGTGTCTGTAATGTTTCCTTCTGGTAGTTCAGTCCCCTCAGTTCTGACTACCTTCCCTCTCTTTGTTACATTTCTCCAGTCCGAACGACATTACAATATCATTGCTGTGTATCCTGGTGGTGTGGAGCAGTGAATCAATGTCTCGTTCACTCTTGGCATACAGCTTGATGTCATTAATGTACAGGAGGTGGCTGACAACTGCTCCATTTCATAGTCGGTATCCGTAGCCAGTCTTGTCAATGATCTCACTGAGGGGGTTCAGGCCAATGCAGAGCAGCAGTGGGGACAGAGCATCTCCTTGGTAGATCCTGCACTTGATGGTAACTTGTGCTATGGGCTTGAGGTTGGTGCTGCATTAGCGTCATCTAGCAGACGTTAGAGGGTACTTCACGTAGTCTATATAGTCCATATATATGTAAAGTGTAGAAGTAAATTTAAATCTAATTTGATATACAAAGAGGTGTTTACAAAGGTTATAAAGCTAGTTATGTAGCTATTTGGTGGTTACGTGTTTTGATATTTACATGTTTACATGTTTGAATGTTTAGACATGCATGTTCAAACCAGTAATAAGTATGTGTTATATTTACCTGGTTGTTTTCCCTGTTTTGATCTGAGTATAAGATTTCCTGGCTTCTGAGAGGCCAGTGAAGTATTCATGAGGGCAGCACACAGGAAGTGTGGGTTGTTGTTGCCGTGTGCTAAAAGTAAAGAGGCTGCTAAAAAGTTATCCGTCTTGCTGTTCCTAATTATTCAGAGAGATTCCAAACCATCTAGTGAACCCTCACGTTACATATATATAGAGGTTCATTTTAACCTATTATAACTCAAACTACAGTATTTTCTTGAAACCAACCAAGTATATTTCGGGCCAAATAGATGCCAAAGAACAACTACAAAACTGGATTCCATTTGTTTGTTTTTTGTTTTAAACTTAAAGATACTTTTACATGTATAATAACAACGATTGCAGCAATAATAATAATAATAAACAGAAGAAGAAAGACATCAGGTGCAGAAATCTGCCAAATCAAACTTTGGAACCTCTCCAGCTAAACCAAAATATGTTCTTCTAAGTACGTTATTTTTATTGATGAAACATTTGTACTGAAACTTAATTTTATTTAAGTAATAGAGACACATTCTGACCCATGGCGCCATCTAGAGGACAAAAAAAACATTTTTACAGTCTTATATGGAATATTTGGCACTGCGAGATTTAAACTCTCAATGATCTCCAGTGCAAAACCACGATAAATGTGAATGTACAAATGTTTAAAAATGTAAATCCTCTACAAGAGTCAAATGGTGCCACTTTGTTCTAACCTGGAGAATGATTCTCAACATCCTGGAAAGAGCAGCACAACAGCATTAACAACAGAACAAAATCCAACCAAAAATCTGTTTAATTCATAAAATGTAAACAGACAAATACATAACATCTTAAGAGAAAACAAGAATAAACTTTAATGGATACATTTCCATTACTTTTTGTAAGATATTACAAAACTGTAGGTACCATTGTTTAATCTCTGTTAAGTCAGAAACATCTGGAAAAAATATGAAGAGAAATGATTCTGGAAGAAATTTTGTCTTTTAATTTCAAGCCACAAAGAATATTGCACTGTAGAGACTCAAGTTCTCACTGGGAAACTGGGAAAAGAACTGATCGACCAGTTTCTCTGCATTTCTGACACTATTTGGCTGCAATTTTTCACTCTCCCTTTGTCTCTGACTATTCACTCACCACGTCAGTCTGTCCTATAATCATTCACACTGACCACCTCCTGCTTCATCTGCTGCAGTGTTGTCTCTATTACAGCAGCACAGAAGTGCCAGCAGTCTGTCAATGGGTCCTTTCCACATGAAAACAAACAGAATCAAGTCCACAAATGGACTGAGCAAAAAGGAGATTACAAACATAACATGGATCTGTGTGGGGTCAATCAAGCTTGAGTTTATTTTACATTATCTCTAATTAATCTCTATCAAGTCTTTAAGTGATGACCTGATAAATCCTGCTTCCCTGCCCAAACTACCCTGCGTTTAATAAGGCTTTTGTGTTTTTAACATGTTAATCTCAAAAAGCCCCTAAAAACAGTCAGTGATCACTGTGGGCCTCTCTCAGTTTTTATTACCGCTATTCATTTTCAAGCTCAGTTTTTAAAAGCTACAGGTGCTACAGGTGCATCAGCACCT
>NW_005187512.1:2081102-2098341 GCF_000239375.1 Pundamilia nyererei | reverse complement strand
CTAAGCAGGGAAGCTAAGGGAGAGGAGGAGGAGAAAAGTGCGACCGCCTTCGTCAAGAGCAGCTTGATGATGCTTGATGATGTTTGTCTCTCTGTTGAGGCAGCGGGAGGAATAAATGTCCATCGGGGGGGAGAGCTCTGCCTCCTGAAGTCGACTGTGACCTCTTTGGTTTTCTTGGTGTTCACTGCCAGGTTGTTCTTTGAACACCATGCTGCCAACTTCAGGACTTCCTCTCTGTAGACTGGGCGGTAATCGTTCAGGCTAGTGATGGGAGACTTCTTCGGCACAGGGATGATTGTGGCTGATTTTAGACAGGATGGGATGGCTGCCTGATCTAGTGAGAGGTTGAAGATTCTGGTGAGGATGAGGGTGAGCTGGTAGGCACATGCTCTGAGCACCTTGCCAGGTACTGCATCTGGATGGGCAGCCTTCATGGGGTTCACTTTAGATTTAACACAAGATAAATGTGATCACTTTCGTAACAACTATGTGCGTCTCTTCAGCATGACAGAGTCAACATGTCTGTATTCTATATGCAGGGTTTTTTGGTCATAAAAGGTTTTTGTTTCTTTATATAATTTTTCACTCATCTGTGTTGCTCCAGCAGAAAAAGTAAAACACTGACACCTGCTGTTCACTGTTTGTAACTGCTTCTGTTAATCTTCCAGTCTATTCTGCCTCTGACCTTCTAAACACTGGAGATCGAATTTTACTTACTTATTGTAGTTGAAATAAAAGTATTAACTCTCTCCCAGTGATGACAGTTTAGCACTGCCACTTCACAGCAAGAAGGTGCTGGGTAACCCATATCAGCCTGGTTCAAATCTCCCTTTGTTCTCCCTGTTTCTGTTGGACATTCATGTGAGATTAATTTGATATTTTAAATTAGCCATAGTGGAAAATTCATCTTTAAATTATGGTGTGTATATATATTAATCTACACCTGCAATATGTGCAATATGTCAAATTTCTTATTGCATTAATATGGTTTCAATTATTAATATTTCCTGCAGGGTCAAAGATATCAGGTTCCTGTCATCTATTACACAAACCTCATCATCTCCGTTCTGATCCATCACAGCATGACATTCTTTTGGGAGATAATAATGCATGATGTCATTGCATGTTTCTTTTACTATTTTGCTGTGACGGCCAATCTTTACTTCAAATCCTGCATTGCTCTGGAAAGGTACCTCTCTGTCTTTCAGTGTGTTCACTTTCATGTCTTAATTTTATCTTTTACTCTGAAGCATCATTTGTTTCTCTTTTGTGTTGCAGGTATTGTTACATCGCCTGCCCACTGTTGGACTGCCTCAGACAAACTGAGGGTTCTGTGCTGGTCTGTGTTCTGGTCTGGGTCCTTTGTAGTGTTAGTGTTGCTCTTGCTGTATTTTTATATGAATTTGTACGTTTAATTATTTATGCCGCCCTCCCTGCCCCCCTGTTCATCTTCTGTCTCGCTGGGACACTTAAAGCTCTGCCTGCTGCCACCTCAGTGCCCACTGAAGAAAAACGAAGAACTGTAGGAGCCTTGGTTCTGTTGCTGCTTAATTACTTTCTCATAAACCTTCCTGCAGTCACTCTGTTAACTTTGAACTTTGAGAGACGCTTCCCTGTAAAAACTATTGATTTTATCATTATAATCTTGTTTCTTTTTAGTTCATTGTTGGACTTCATTCTGTGTATTTTCATGCGTAAAGGCCCCATTGACAGGCTGCTGGTATATCTGTGCTGCTGCATTACAGAGAGCAACAACACAGGAGATGTGACTGATGTTAGCACAGACAGGTCAGATCATGTAGTCAGAGATGAAGGGAAAGAGGAAACAGGGTCACATGACAGGAGAGATGATGAGGAGTTAGCAAGAGTAAGATAAGTAAACACCATCCTTTCCAAATATTTTTAGCTGTCCCCTCAGACTGTCAATCACCTAAAATCCTGTTCTTTGCACCAACTGGGAGAAACAGGAAATATTGTTTTCTTGAGTAGTTGAATGTTGTAAACGAAAATGTACAAATTATTTTGTAATTTCTTCTAAATAGCATGAAGGTGGTGCAGTGATTATGTCACCTCACAGCAGGAAGTATGGGGACTTTTATTACATTCTTTCCCTGTCCTGTCCGACAGTGTAGCAGTCAGAATTGTCTGCAGGAGAAAAAGAACTAAACTGTCATGAACCAGGCCGCACGGCCATGACAAAAAACCCAGACATGGATAGGAATGTCTTCCAAGAGATATTTTTTAAATAAATAAAACAGAAAAGAAAACGCACTGTCAAAAAACACAAACTGTGGTGTGTGTAGTCAGTACCATCAGTAGTGTAAGCGAGTGGATGGGTGGAGCATGTGCATGTAATTCTGTTAAAAGCAAAGTTCAAAGCCCTCCCCCCCAAAAAAAACAACAACTCTGCCCTAAAGGCTTTTTATATAGAGTCCTGGCACACTGGCCCAGGTGTTGCCAGTGACATGGATCCTAACTCCACCTCCGCCTCTCCAACGCCTGCAAACGAGACACACTTTGCTATAGTGGTTCACTTGATAGTCAAATTAAAACTGTATTAGGAATTTTTATTTTAGGTTATTATAACCAAAAGAGACAAGGGCCTGGGACAGAAAAGAAAAAAGAAAGAAAGTAATGATTGGGAGAAAGTTAACAGCAGGGGAGAGAGAGAAAGAGAGGAGAAGAAGAGGAACAGAGGGAGAAAAACAGTGATGACTAAAAGAAGAAGAAAAAAGCAGAAAGACCACAGCATGATCTCCATGAACGGTTCTCCTCTTTGACTTCCTCCTGCAGACCAAAACATGCAGTTCGATATATTTGTGATGCTAAACTGCCTGTAGGTGTGAAGACTGTCCAGGATGTCATATGACAGCTGGGATCAACTCCAGTCACCACCAAGAAAAGATTGATGGAGTTTCATCTGAAGACATCTTAAACTCAAATATTAATCATCTAAAGAGCTCTTGAAACATTTTTATTTTGTATCATTGCAGTCATTAATTTATGTAAATATCATATTTAGTTTTTATTTTATCCTTTACATTTTTTTTGAAAGGACACTTTAAGTGTTGCACAAATTGAATTTTCAGTTACAGTAGAATTTGAATTTCCTCTGAGCTATTCAGTTATGACAGTGTGTAATGTATTATTAATAATATTGTTGTTAAATGTTGACGTGGTTGTGTTTAGGTTGTGTGTGTTTTTTAAGTTCAAAAAAGTCTTTGGTGTTTTGCAAGCTGGTTAAATTTCTTTGAAGCCGCATTGGTGAAACTAAAAAAATATCTTAAAAGAAAACAATTTGTTTTTTAACTTTTTGCAATTACAAGAATTTAATCCAAAGACCAACAGGCCATCATTTCCCTGGTTTCATAAAGATGTCAGACAGCATAAAAATCAATAAGAAGACAACTAATCTCTTGGTGTTATCAGTGACTGCAGGAAAACCTACATTGATGCATTTATGACTGTATCCTAAGACTTTAAACTATCAACCCGTTACAGAACCATATAGTAGTGTCTTGTGTCTGTTTAGGATCCTAGTCAGTGTTTTATGTAATTAATAAAACTTCTAACTTCTAAATTTAACTTGAAGCCAATGAAGGGAAACAAGAAAACTCATGTGAGCAGAGGTTAGTTTTTGTTAGTGGTTTAGCTGCTTAATAAGAGAACATGTATACTCCTGTGCTAAATCTACATCAGTATACCTTAACTGCAAATCCCTCTGAAATGCTGTGATGAATCCTTTGGTCTTAACCTGACATGCACCTGTTTGTTTACCCTTCAAAACTATTAGCATAGAATAGAATAGAATAGAATAGAATAGAATAGAATAGAATAGAATAAACCTTTATTATCCCACAGATAAGAAATTTCAGTGTTACACAGCTCTTATAGCAAGGGGAATATAAAATATAAAAGGAAGACACAAGGTGGTCCTATATACATTTGCAACTGGAGCTCATATATACAGAAATATGCATAGAAAAAAATGGTATGGAAATATGTATAAGATATTCAGAGCTATGTATAAAATGTTATTGTAATTGGCCTTTTGAGTAATGGATTCCTCCTATACTTTAATGCCAGAGTTTTTCCTTTGTCCTTTTAGACAGTAACAGTCATTGCATATGAGGAATAAAAAGCATAGTCTCAGTTAGGGCTGGGCCATATCATACGGTTCACGGTAATACCGGTACAATGATAAGAAAATGAAATATCGCGATAGAATATGGGTAAATGCGCAGTGCCTTTGTTTACATCCACACATCGCGGAAGAAGCATGGTGGTGATGGAGAATGAGAAGGGCTAAAGCGGATCGTTGAATAACACAGATGAACCAGAATTGGTTTGTAAAAATGGTTCAGTGGTGTGGAACTGGTTTGGCTTTCGTCCGTCAGATAAACACCAAATCACATTTTTTGGTAGAGCATGCAAGCGAGCTGTTGTTATTATCGTGTTTTTTTGAAAATAAGGCACACTTAAAATCAATTCTTTGATTTTCTGAAAAATTGACAGCGCCCCTTATAATCCGGTGTGCTTTATGTATGAATTCTGGTTGTGTTTACTGACCTCGAACCAATTTAATATTGTGTGTGTATAACCTCTTTTTAAGTTTTGTGGATATTATACATGGTTATGCTGAGGATATGTCGGCCAGTTTCCACTGGAAATGCCTTTTGGTTAAACTGTCAGCGAGAAATTTGCATTTGCACTGTAAAATTTTTATACAGTTTTAATGCACATGAAAAACAGCTGCTTGATTAAGTGAAAATACATTGATGAGGGATTTTTTTTGCACTACTAAAGTTGTGGAGTTGTAAAGTATTTTGTCTCGCGTCAGTTATATTGTCCGTTATATCGTTACCACAAATTTTCAAATATATATCGTGATAAATATTTTTGGTCATATTGCCCTGCCCTAGTCTCAGTATATTGACTCACAGATATCAGCAAAATGTCAGTGGGAGAATGCTGAAACTACTGCGATTCATCAGAACTGAGTGGTTTGAGGTTCTTTGTTTTTCTTTTTTTTTCTCTGAATCAGAATCAGAATACTTTATTGATCCCTAAGGAAATTATGTGGGTTACAGCAAAATGTTTCACTGACATTGCTGTGTTTGTTGGGGAGAAAACTTACAAACATACAGTACAGCACTTCAGAGTCATACTGCTAGCGATTGAAGGTGGCTGAACACATTCTCTATTCCAGTCTTTGTCAAACGGTGGCACGCGTACCACTACTGGTATTTGGGCTCTCTCTGGTGATACGCAGGAAATCTCCAATCAACTAATATACCATTGGGGAGGTATGCAAAGACGATACAATAGTTCCCGAGGCTTTTCTGGGAGCCGGAGTAAAACAAGAAAACATGTCCCCGAGCTTGAATCCTCTATGAAGAGCAGCCTTTCCTCATTGCCATTGGTCGCGGCCACTACAGAGCGTTGGTCAGCTGAGCGGATGGTCAGCTGAGCGCACCATCCGCTCCGAGCTCCCTGACCTCAATCTACAGCAGGCGGTGCTGGACCAAGGCCAGGAAGATCGTGAAGGACCTCAGCCATCCCAACAACAGACTGTTCTCTCTGTTGAGGTCAGGAAAGCGATTCCGCTCCCTGAAGACCAACACAGAGAGACTGAGGAGGAGCTTCTTCCCGCAGGCGATACGGTCTCTCAATCACACCACCACACAGTACTGACCCACACATATGGTTCTTACACACACTGGACATTCTGGACATTGTTTTCACTTCAAGCATATTTGCACTGCACAAGACATAATGTGGATTGCACAACACTGGTCACTACATTCTTCATTTCCGGTTAATACTTGTACAGCTGCTGTTATTGTGTATATATTTATTTATATTTAGATTTCTTCATACATTCTTATATAGTTCTATATTGTGTATTTTGTTGTACAGTTATTTTATTTTCAACTTTAATTTATATATTTTATCTTATTCTTTCCCAGTTAAATTTACCCTTCATTCTAATTTGTGTTGTACAGTTATTTCATTTTTAACCTTAATTTATATTTTATTCCTTCCTAGTTAAATTTACCCTTTTTAATTTTTCATATTTATTTCCTAACTTATTCATAGCCTCTTCCTTTTTTGTTTTCTTTAGGTCACGAGCAGTTGTCCAAGCATTTCACTACATATCGTACTGTGTATGACTGTGTACGTGACAAATAAAATTTAAAATTTGAATTTGAATTTGATTTGGCGGGCTCGTTTCCCTGGGGCTTAAAACTGCAAAGCTGATGGT
This sequence comes from Pundamilia nyererei, assembly GCF_000239375.1. NCBI lineage: Eukaryota > Metazoa > Chordata > Actinopteri > Cichliformes > Cichlidae > Pundamilia > Pundamilia nyererei. The sequence goes on along the minus strand of NW_005187512.1, from coordinate 2,092,076 downwards.
AAGAACACTGTCCTTTTCTGTGGTGCTGCGATCCCAGCCACTATGAGTCTGAGGCTCGGTGGGGGCACGGGAGATACTGTCAGTGAGTCGCGAACTATGGCCCGGATCTCAAAGCTCCTGGTAGCCAGGAGAATGCGATCCATTTCTTCTGCGAGAGGGTGGTAAACCTTTGCAGCCAGCAGCAGGGAGTTGACGAGGCCAACCTTGCACCAGCAACTGTCGGAGGAAGACATGAGCGAAGCGGATCCGCCATCATCTGTTCCTAGCAAGGACAGCGTGCTCTCCATGAGCTCGAGAGCGGTACCATCACCCAGGCCCAAAAGAGAGAGGAGTTTCACGAGACACTCTACTGCTGTAGCACTGTTCTATTGAGAGCAGTGTATTTCCCTTGGCTGGGGGGAAGGAGGGTCATCACATGGCTGGTGGACAGCGGATCCAGCAAGTTACTGTAGGGTTACTGTCTGAAGTTGGGCTAGCTGGTATATTTAATGGTGTTCTCTGTGGTGGCTAGCTACACAGCTATAGTTAGCATAATATAAACACAGTGAAGCTGGAGGATGAACGCTAACTTTTTCCCCACTCGATAAAGGTTTATGTGAAAAAAAAAATTGCAAGTACAAGTGTTGAATTTTGAGGAGAAATTTATTTTGAGCGAAGAAAAGTTAAATTTGAGCGAACAAAATTAATTGCTGCGTGTAAAAAATTTATTTCAGTGTTTGCTATTATCCATATACACACACACAGTCCGGTCTTTAAGTCTGACGTCATTAGCCATGTGTGGGCCCAAACTCCGCTGCAGATCCCTAAGTCAAATGATTACTGCAGCATTACTGAGAGTTGAAAAACTGTATAAATTCTTTCATCTGTAATAAAATGATCACTGTGGCTGCTCTACCAGGTGTAACAATTAAGTTTGACATCCAGGCATCCATGAAAACAGAATTTATTATATTTAATGGAGTTAGAAGTTAGCAGGGAGCTAGCTTCCATCTAAATATAATATACCGTGGTCTGACTTAGGGATTTCTGAAAAAAATTAAAATGTACAGCTCTGCTATCTGCTACCTCCTATCACTTCCAACATAAATGAAGATAGGAAAGTAAATAGCAGCGACGTTCATAGGGTTACTGAAGTTGGCAGACAATGATCACTGACTGTTCAGATTAAATAGAACAAGATACACAGCATTAAAACATGTTAAAAACATAATTTTTGCACACAGCAATGAATTTCCTTCATTCAAATTTAGCTTTTCTTCGTTTGAAATAAATTATACAGCTGATACAGCTCTGGGGAAGAAACTATGTTTCAGTCTGTTCAGTCTGTTCTGAAGTACCTGTCTGATGGAAATATCTTGAGCAGATGACTCAGTTTGTCTGGTCGTCTATACACAGCAAGTGCTGTAGAGAAGACCCAGAGATGCTCACTGTGCATCACTGGTGTTTTGTGCTGTTTCCACTACATGTTGGAGTGCCTTTTTGTCACCTTTGGTGCAGCTGACATGTTGATTGTGAGCATGCTTTCTATTGTGCATCTGTTGATGAGCAGTTTGAGGGGATTTAGGCTGTCTTTAGCCTCCTTAGGAAGTAAAGGTGTTGTTGTGCCTTAACAGCAGGTCTGTAGTTATTGTCATCTCTTTGAGTGGCTGAGCCAGAGCCCTGAATTAAACTTGATTGAATATCTCTGGAGAGATCTGAACATTGCTGTGCCCTCACACTAGTTTCGACATGACGGAGCTTTCAATTAAATTTTCAGTTCAGTTTTATTTATATTGCACCAAATCACAACAGCAGTAGGCTCAAGGTGTTTAATATTGTAAAGCAAAGACTCTAGCAAGCACTTGGTGACAATGGGATGGAAAACCCTGTTATAAAATTCCTATATAACAGAAAAAACAAAATAGTAGCAGAACAGGCTCAGGAACAGGCTGTGGCTGTCTACATCTGCAGTCCTATCCCTTGTCATGTACATGTCTTTGTATTCTTTCTCTTATCCCCCAGTCTGTCACGTATCCATGTCTGCTATGTCCCAGTGTCCCTCTGTTCCTTGTTTCGTCATCCTCTGATGGCTGTGTTCTTCCTCAAGAGTGTTTCCCTTGTTCAGGATTATTTACTCTCGACCAGGATTCCTGGCATTTAGAGAGGGGCCAGCAATAAATCTGTTTTTTTTTTTTATTCAACCTTTGTGCTTTTGGAGTCCTGAGCTTGGTTCCCAAACTTGCTCCTCACTAAGGAATTAAGAACACACTAGGTAACGAGAGGATGGCAGTAGGTGGGAACTGTTGGTGGAACAAGCTGGAGACAGCCACAGTTACATAACTGAGGGAAATGAAAGAGCAAAACACAAAGATGAGACTTGGACAGAGTGGACATGAAGGGAACAAAGGGAACAATGACACAGAACTCTGGAATGTAAGCTTCAGTCCACCTTTTTATAAGAACAGGGACCAGAAACCATTTTTGTACACATAATGTTCAGAATTAAGAGTAATTTATTCACTCCAAACTTGGAAATTGTTTTGTTACAGACCCTGTTCTTTAATTCAAACTTTTTAAGTTTGATTCTAGTAGTAGCCTTACTATAGTAGCAATATTCCTGTTATGGTCCAGAATCTGTGGACTTGGTGTTTATGCTTGAGTGTATTAATATTCTGTTGGGTTGTTTGTAATTATCCCTAGTGTTTTGTGTCCTCTGTGCTCTTCTGTTCCACGTTTCAAGTTCCTATGTTCTGTCTCCCCAGTCTGTGTTAAGTTTGCGTGTTTAGAGGTTTGGTGTTTTTTAAGGTTTGTTTCTCTTGTCAATGTTTCTAGTTTTGCTTCCCCTTTTCGTCCCATTAATCCCAGCCTTGTCTCCCTCCTGTCTCCCATTCCCTGATTGCCCTGTGTGTATTTAAGCCCTGTGTTTTTTCGTGTGCATTGCTGGTTCGTCTGTGTTCTTTCCCTGCATCATCGTCCCTGCGCGTCCGTTTAAGGTTTCAGTTTTGTTTGGTTAATTTTTCACAGTTTAAGTTATCCTTTCATTTTGTTTTGTTTCATGCCCATTATGTTCCTGTTTGTTTCACCTACCATATCAATAAAGCTCGCCCACATCAGAAGCTGCCTGCATCTTGGGTCCTACTTTCAATCTCCACTCGTCTGCTACTGCAGACATGACAATTTCAAAGATTAAATGATACTGGAAAGGTAGTTACTATCATACCATGACCCTCTGAACTCATCATTTATGAAAACCTAATTAAAATAAATGTTCAAATGTTTCAATATTTATATCCCAATTTAGAGTGAAATGAAATACAACCACTGTGTTGGGATGCATGGAAAAGCTCCATTACTGTTATTGTTATTATTAGGTGACTTATACAGCACTTAAAAAAACCTTGATATCCATGTACATCACAGCAGCAAATAGACAAACATAACTAATTTTTGTACCTTTAATAAATATGTTCGTAAGAATAAAAAGCATACATGAAGGTCATGTAAAAATGTATTGGACAAGGATCATGTTATAATGTGTCACATTGTCAGTACAGAAAACTAAGTCACATTTCTTTACAGGATTTTAGAACTCTTTATCTTCTCTTACCATGTGACCATGAATTTAGATAAAGTAGTAAAAGATGTATTCAAATTATTGTTTGTAGCTGACACAAATATTTACTTGCTGTTCAGGGGGGGATCTAAAGGAGCTACTGGATTTGGTCAAGTCACAAATGTGCAAAATGAAAAAAAAAAAGAGTTTGACAGAAACAAACGATCATAAAAGTAAAACTAAAATTATGTAGAGATTGTAAAAGATTCTTGAATCAAATTCAGAAATTGTAAAAGAAATTGTGCAGATATGTATAGATGCTGTGGACATTTAAAGATTTAATGAAATAAATGTTTTGAAGATGATGAAATAAGCCAAAAATATCATATAAAACATATACATGACATTTCCATCAACTGTTTACACACTCTGTGTTTGCATTCCTCTTTGTGTTTATGTGCACATAGTCCATCTTTATTTTTAAATTTCTCTGCATCTGTCCCATCACATGTTCCCCTCTTCATTCTCACTTTGTTTTTGCCAACACAAGCCCACCTGTTTCTGCTAAAATCAGTTAAACTGGTGATCTGCTGCTAACATCTGCTGCAGTGTTGTTCATACTGTAGCAGCACAGACATGACAGCAAACTGTCAACAGGTCCTTTCTGCATGAAACAAAATAGCATCAAGTCCACAAAAGGACTGAGCAGGATCATGGCCAAACTTACATTTCTGACAAAAGATAATAGAATTACTGCAGGCAAGACCAACACAAAGTAATTCAGGTGCAACAGAAACAAAGTTCCTATAATTCTTCGTTTTTCCTCAGCAGGAACTGAGGTGGCAGCAGGCAGAGCTTTGAGGGTCCCAGCTAAACAAAGAATGAACAGAGGGGCAGGGTAGAAGGTAAAAACATAGATGCGTTCATGTTGGTGTAGTAATATTGCAAGAGAGATAGTGATAACACACATGGTCCAGACCAGAACAGAGACCAAAATAGAACCTTTAGTTTGTCTTATGAAGTTCAACATTGGACAGGTGATGAAAAAATACCTGCAACACAAAACAGACAGTATTCTGATTGATGCGGTAGACAAAAGTTTGACTGTAAGGATGCTTCAAGTCACAATAAAATGTAGTATACTTGCATTGAAAGATATATGAAAGATAAATACCTTTCCAGAACAATGCAGGTTTTGAAGTTGAGACTAGTTGTAACACCGAAGAAGAAAAACACTTCAGAGACACCGGTGGGCTGATGATGGTCTTCCAGTTTAGCCAGCCAAAGAACTGGAGTACACAGCTGGATTAGATTGGAAACCAGGATGTATATGTAATAGGGGGCAGGGCCTGGATCCCTTCGTCTCTGCAGAAAATATGAGATTTACAATAATAAGCCATTTTTTATATATTGCCTTACTGTATTCAGTGTCTAGTGTCTCTGCAAAGGAAAGTGGACCAAGAGTCCTTTTTACCTTGATAAATGGAATTATTGTTCCAAAGGCTTTTTTATATTTCCCCCTTCCTACTCATTAATAAGGACATATAACTAAACACTATATAAGGTTTAAGGATTTAAAGGTTACTGTCTAGGGCTGTGTGCAGCAGGCAGGAATGGAGGACCCAAAATGCAGACTCCAGGAGGCAAACTGTAAACTCAAAAAACAGCTTTCTTGCTGAACACCTGAAAAACCAACACTATCTAAACTGGGAATACAAATAAAGTAAAATAGACAGGCAGGCAAGCAGACAGAACACACGGTGGAACTAAATAATAGAAACCTTAAATCCAGGAATATTGATAACCAAATCATAACCACTGGCTCTACAGACCTTTAAAACTAAATCGAGAATGTGCTGGGTAGGTTCTTTTATTTTCAACAAAGCCAACTGAGTCTAATAATAGATTAAATGCCATGTTGAGGCTGTCATTTTTAGCATCTACATCAGTGGTGGGCAGCTCCAAGCCTCAATAGCCAGTGTCCTGCATCAAGATGTGTTCTTGATCCAACACAGCTGATTTAAATAGATAAATTACCTCCTCAACATGTCCTGACGTTCTCCAGAGGCCTGGTAATGAACTAATCATTTGATTCAGGTGTGTTGACCCAAGGTGAGATCTAAAACGTGCAGGATACCGGCTCTTGAGGCTTGCAGTTGCCCAGCCCTGATCTACATAAATGTTAAAATCACCCACAATAAAATAATTATTGTGGGTCATTGACTGCAACTCGGGAATAGAATCGGAGCTAATGAGGCTGCACTGGCAGGGATCTAGCTAAATGTGGGCTGTGAAGCCAGGTCTCCAGTAATCCGGGCCTCCAGATCTGCAAAAACTAGTATAATTGTCATTAAAGGAGGCCGAGGAGTAACCAAGTATCTTACACAATGAGCAGGAAAGTGAGGGAAGGACAGCTGAAGAGCACATGCTGCTAGTGAGTTGGCTACAAGCTAAGCTAAGCTAAAGACACAGTGAGTGAATACTGTGAATATAATTCATGACTGAATCAACAGAGCATGCTTGGCTAAAGCACATAAAGACTGGACTATGAAATGAGACATTATCAAAGTTTTTAATTAAACAGACAAGATGCACAAAAACACAACTGTGTGTTGGAACAGGAAGTCAGTGCCACCCAAAGGAGAAAGCCAGTGATGCAGATGCATCAGCTTTCTTTTCCCACAGACAACATTGTCTGATTTTATTGTCATTCTAGGTCTGCTAGACTTTGTAGTATTTGTAATGATTTCTAGTAATGATGGGTTACAGCCAAAGTAGGCAACATTAATTTATGTTTAAACTTATGATTCTGATTACATTCACTCACTATAGTGTCTAGGGGTTTGGGAATCCTTCGTATGTATGAAATAACTCCTTATATCTGGCTAAATCCAAAAAGCAAAGTGAATACTTAACTAGCAGGACAGGTTGGTTGATTTGTTAAATCTTCAAATACTGATAGAGATGGACGTAATTACATACATACCGCACAACACATACAATAGATGATCAGTATGGTCAAAGGAAGGCAGACACAGACGTCAATCCACATTACCACTTCAACAGGCTCCATCTGTGTTCGCTGTTCAGTGATGGAGATGCTATAAATAAATCGTCCATGATTTATCTTATAAAATAAATAAGACTAAAAAAGGCACAAAGTTAGTACTGCTCTTGAGCAGAGGTGAAATTAGAGATACGAATGTCTTGATGCATGCGCAATCATCCAGGTAATGGAATCGCAAAAAGTTGATTCTGTTCATCTGGACGTAACGTTCTTAGTGGGAGAAGCATTTCATCACTCATCCAAGTGACTTCTCCATGAATAGATACAAATGTTTGGAGAATGGTTTATTAAACCAAAAGTTCGTCATTAGAGTTGAATGTTAGCCATCTGTACTTGCGTGTAACAGAGGATAAAATAAACCTTAATTGTATCTTCTTAGATCAAACATTGCATCAAAACCATTTCTAGTGAGATGAAAATATCAGTTACTGATATTCCTCTGGAAGAGGCCGACTGTATAAGATAAGATAAGATAGAACTTTATTAATCCCTCGGGTGGGTTCCTCTGGGAAATTCGATTTCCAAAAAGCACAGCACCGACAGAAGTTACAGTTACAGAATATTATATATATATACACACACACACACACACACACACACACACACACACACACACACACACATATAAATACAGAGACAAATATAAATAAAATATACGAAGGGGATAAATAGAATAAATAGGAATAAAAATAAAAATACAAGTGAATAAAAATAAAAATACAAGTGAAATGACAGTGTATGACAGACATGACAACATGAACTTGACAACATCCGACACACAGACATGAAACACATGAAGGGTAAGGGAGACTTCACAGGGGTTGAAAACACAAGGGGAAACTAATAAGTAAATGAACTTAGATAAGCTAACGAACTTAAACAACCATAACATGAAAATAAATGAAAACTCAAAACGCTGGGTCAAAAGACCCAGGATCGTGACAGTTCCTTAATTTCAGTAGGATATCTGATGACACAGACTTGTCCTGATTATGAAACACTTTCCTTATTAATGTTTTCCTCTTCAAATAGAAAAAAATATGCATATGAAAGGAAAAAATCACATTTACTTGCCTCAGGACTGCTTATAGTTGAACCACTGTATACAATCTGCTGAGTCTGTTTTGAACAAGGAAGCTGGGGCAACATACTTTACACTCCACCCTCCACTTAAATACATTTGCTTTCAGACTGGAGCGACGTTTATCTTTAAAGAACAGACAGTTTTTTATTTTCAGGGTCTAGTGCCCTTTATTCATGTTTAAAACTATTTCCAAGAGCCCTGGATCCAGCCTTGAGCTGGCCTCTGTGGCCTAACTATGATAATGTTTTTATAATATAATTATAATGATACAAAAACTAATTTTCAAAAAATGTTTCCTAATACTTTTTATAAAATACACATCATATTGTATTTAATAAGACGTGCAACTATCAACTGAGACAATAAATTCATAAGGAATGAGTTCACTGAGGTCAAACTGGATCAAACTAGGTCATAAAGGAATTTATTCATGATCAGACTACTCTTTGAAACCAGGAAAGTCATCCCCTGTTGACCCTTACATGGAATACAAGTTAATTTACTTTCATATTAGTTAGATATTTCAAAGCCATAAACTCCTTCTATCTTTTATATACAGTCAATAATCACAGTCTTCAGTGCTGCAATGGGCCAGTTTGTTCTGAGCTAAGTGCTCTCAAAGCAAACTGGAAGTTTTTAAAAAAGGAAACTTTTATTTAGGTGAAGTAGAAGAATTCTATGAAACTTCAGAAACAGGGAGCAAACAGCAGAATTTAAAAGTAGAAAGCCTTCCAGACACACAAGGCACCACAAACAAAAACTGACAGAAGACAAATGATGAGTATGACAATTGCCGAGTTTCAGATACCTCAAAGTCTGAACACCGAACTTGGGAGTAATGTAATTCCTGAGTTTAAAGTTCTTTACATCCCAGTAGTTAAGTCGAAAAAAAGTAAGAGACAAGGTAGAGCTATTCAGGTATCACTAGAAATACAACAACATAAAAATGCAGCTGCAACACATCCATGAATGGAGTCTGCTGGTACTCTGTGTGGCTTATTTAACAAATCACAAATACACAACAGGGCAGCATAGATTTTTTAAAAAATTACAGTTTTACTGTTATTTATATTGGATTGTTGTTAGTTAGTATAAAATCCAAATAGAAGGGGCCTTCCAGATTCAACTTCAGATTGGGAACTCAGAAATTTGGACTTTTGACTCATGCAGGAACACACCATGAAGATGCAGAGAAAAGTCATTAGGGTAGAGGAGAGACATGCGGGCAATAAGACACAGCTGAGACAAATTATCTTCTTTGACAACTAGACAGGTGGAAGTGAGACTTAAGGCAGGGCACAAAAGACACATGAGTATCAATATAAGACATGAAGCAATAGAATAGTAAAGGTCCTAACATGGAAATGAAGATTTTGCAAGAAAATTACAAGAGTATACTAAAATATGCAACAAAAACATGAAGATTTAAATCTAACTGTAATCACTAACCGAAAGGGGAGGCAAGTCGTCCCCCTCGTCCCCAGATTCTGCATTTTCAGAACATTGCTTGAAGCAGGAACTATCTGGATCACACAGGAAACACAGAGGCACTAAACAGGACTCTGTTTTCAATAACAAATATGATGGCATTAAAGTCTATAGAAAGGTATTGATTCTTTATTTAACTCCACAAAAAAGGCAAACCATAGTATAATTGACTCATGCATCATTCATATTCGCATTTTCAAAATGAAAATAAATGTAAATAACGAGTTTTGAACTAGCAAAGCTGCTACAAGTGTAGTTAAACTTTTAGTTTAGATCACTACATCCTCCTACTTTTTCTCAGAAAAGGCTTACTCACTGGGGCTTTCGACTACTTCAACCACTAAAGACCAAATTTACTCGTGGTTTATTACTCACCACACGTATTTCTATTTCTAACACACACAGCTGAGTGGAAATTTACTTCTCTCTAAAGGGTTGAGGGATAAAAGAAAAAACATCTCAATTGCTAAATATTCAAAAGCATAGACACCACTGCACAGAGGAACAGAGGGATAGATAAATATATCCTGCTGATGCTTAGTAATAGTCAGAGTTTAGTTGGGAATACATCATGGCTTTGGTGTAAAACAAACAAACAAAAAAATACATTAATTCATCCAGCCTTGTCCTGTAGCCTTGTATGCTTTGGGTTTTCAGTACGGGAAAGTACCACAAATGTGCAAACATGTCTGCATGGGCTAGCAACTAACCCTGGAATGAACATAAATTCTCCATGTTCCCCAACAGTCCAGGACACAGCACCTTCTTCCTGTATTTACTTTTTTTGCTCCTGCTGCAGACGCATCTGACCAATAAGTAGACTGAACCATCTCACATGGTTTGTTGTTAGCTTTTTGGTTAGCTTGGTGTCACTTAGAAGTTTATCTTTGTGAAAACAAATCAAACCACTGAAAAAAGCTACAAGTTTACGGGTGTCAACTGACTTGGACCAGAATAAAAAAAATTTGTCTGTAAAAAGGCCAATAAATCATGTCATTGTTACTACATCAATATGTTGTATACAATTAATAATAGGGGTTGGGTCTATCCAGTAGACATAAGATTTTATAAAAGGAAGGGTAAAATTTAAATCTTAAACTTTATAACAAAATTCATTTATAATTCTAATGTTTAACTATGCAAAAAATACCACACACATAATTTGATTCTTGTATATTTTATATTCATGTTTCATGACACGTACAATAAGATTAAGTGCAATACTCTTTTACTGACAAAGTTGTATTTTTACTCAGTTGTATATAGCACTTGTATTCTATTTTTATCCTATTGTATATATTATTTTATTCTATTGTGTATATAGTCCATCCATCTTCATCCGCTTTATCCGGGGCCGGGTCGCAGGGGCAGCAGCCTAAGCAGAGAAACCCAGAACCTCCCTCTCCCCAGCCACCTCCTCCAGCTTATCCGGGAAGGCCAAGAGATATAATCTCTCCAGCGTGTCCTGGGTCTGCCCCGGGCTCCTCCAGGTGGGACACCTCGCCCAGGAGGCATCCTTGTCAGAACCACCTCAACTGGCTCCTTTCCATGTGGAGGAGCAGCGGCTCTACTTTGAGCCCCTCCCGGGTGGCTAAACTTCTCACCCTATCTCTAAGGGAGAGGCCAGCTACCCTTCGGAGGAAGCTCATTTCCTTTTTTTTTGTTGTCCCGTTTGGATCTTTAGCCATCAGAATTGTTGTCTTAAGGCCAAGAAAGATGCCAAGCGGATTTATTTTACCAAGTGGATCATCATGGCCTTGCCATTGGTCCATTTGATTGACCTTTATTATAATTATGAATTTA
>NW_005187512.1:2077998-2080739 GCF_000239375.1 Pundamilia nyererei | reverse complement strand
TATGAAGCAGGTATGGAGGAGATCAAAACTCCAGACATCCAGAGGCCCCCAGAACACAAGAGACCAAGGAAGACCAACAGAGGGGCAGCCGCACCACTGTCCCAGTAGGAGGTTGCTCATTTCCGCCGCTTGTATCCGCGATCTTGTTCTTTCGGTCACTACCCCCAGCTCGTGGCCATAGGTGAGGGTAGAGACGTAGATCCACCGGTAAATTGAGAGCTTGTATATAGTATCCATCCATTCGCTTCCGCTTATCCTTTTCAGAGTCGCGGGGGGCGCTGGAGCCTATCCCAGCTGTCATAGGGTGAGAGGCAGGGTACACCCTGGACAGGTCGCCAGTCTGTCACAGGGCCAACACACATTCACACCTATGGGCAATTTGGATTAACCAATTAACCTATCCCCACAAACTGCATGTCTTTGGGCTGTGGGAGGAAGCCGGAGTACCTGGAGAGAACCCACGCCAACACGGGGAGAACATGCAAACTCCACACAGAAAGACCCCATCCTGATGGTGGAATTGAACTCAGGACCTTCTTGCTGTGCGGCAACAGTGCTAACCACCGTGCCACCGTGCTTGTATATAGTGTTTTATTTTATTCTATTCTATTCTGTACAGTTGTGCACAGTGTCTTCTTCTTCCCTGGGTAGCAGACGTGTATATTAAAAGCACCATGCATAAGGATCTAGTCAATTCAATTCAAATTCTTTATCGTCCAAAAAGGTGAAATTAGTTTAGCAGCAGACATAAAAGTAAACAAAACAATAATAGTAATAGAAAGTCACAGGACGGTTATTTGCCATTAAGGAGATGGGATGCAGTGGGGATAAAAGAAACCTGGAGTCTTTTGGTCTTCCTCAAAGGTTCTCTAAAATGGCGGCCAGAAGGCAACAACTCAAACTCACTGTGAGGTGGATGGTTCAAACAATTAAAAATAGAATGAGCCTTCCCAGGCCCATTTTTGTTGTAAATGGCCAAAAGTCCATCTTGCCAGCGCCCTGAAATTGTGCTACCAACCAATTCTTATTCTTCACCTCTAGGTTACCGACCCAGGCAGCTATACAAAAAGCCATCACAGATTCAATAAAACTTCTATAAAACAAAGACAACATCTCAAATGATACATTAAAAGATCTAATTTTCCTTAAAAAGAACAGTCTTTGTTTAACTTTTTTAGTAGTGGCATCAGCATGATATTCAAAACACAGTTTATGGTCAAGTACCACACCTAGATATTTGTAACTCTCCACAATCCCAATATCAGCATCTTTATTGATAGTAGGTGATGAGCAAGAGGACTTCCTAAAATCAATAACCATGTCTTTAGTTTTTGACACATTTAGTGAAAGGAAGGACTCATCACACCAATCCACAAAATCATCTACAAACAGCCCATGCCTGACTCGTCCCCCACATAAAGACTGACGATCAGTGTGTCATCAGCAAACTTCAGGATCTGTCTGTTAGAAAAATTACTGCATAACTGATAAACAATCGCACACAACAGAGAAGGCGAGTGGCCGAGTTTGCACAGAGTTCAAAACTGCTGTGGGGATAGCTGCTTAAAGTCAAGATGTGCCTTAAAAATAACAGCTAGCCCTCCACTGTGGCCAGAAACTCTTGGAACACTAAAAAAGGCACAGCCAGTAATTCAGAAAAGACACTTAACTCACCGGATGGAATCCAAGTTTCACTCAAACAAAGAAAATCCAACACATGGGAAAAGAAAAATTCCTTCTACATGAAGGTCTTATTTTCACCGATCTGGCATTAATTAAACCCAACCTGAGAGGAACTGGGTCAGGAACTTCCAAGGCAGTGACAACTAGATCCACCGGTCGGAGGTTTGTTCGCTCCACTGCACGCCAACACAGACGTTAAAGAGGAGGGGATTCTCTTCTCAAGAGATCCCACAACAGGAACCAACCAGGAGTCCACCGGGTCCAAAGCACCCAGTGGCACCAAGAGTTGCAGACAGGATCAATGAATGGAGTGAAGCTCATGGGGAAAACAAGAAATCTGGATTTTCAGCTTGACGAGGCGACCTCCACGGTTACCCCGCCTCCTGCGTCGCTGTTAATCCAGTGGCAGTAGTAAGGAATGCCAGTGCTGTGGTGTTACTTCCAAATAGGGAGGCAGAGAACCTTGGTTGTCATTTTCAAACAGAGCTAAAAGTTGGGTGAATAAACCTATTTCCAATAATGTCTGGCGATCATAAGACAATGTTGGGCTGACATGTTGCACAAAATCAACTAAAAACAATAAAATAAAACAAATAAAAGAGAGTGATAGACGGCATGTCAAATATACAGGCGCCATTTTAGATTATTAAGAAGTCATAAGCTTCCTGAGCTGGAAGAGTGACGTCTGCTCAAGAATACCTGTAAGAAAGAGATGAAGTTGAATTATTTACCTTTACATTTGTACATAGCATTGTACAGCCTGAAACTACTGAAAATTACTAAACCACTCTACATTTTGAGTGTGACTGCATGAGTGTGTGTACGTCGGTCTAAAACATACAATGAAAAAAAGAATGCAGATATTACTGACTTGTTTTCTTTTTTTCTTTCTCAGCAGGTGATCCAGATGATTGATATATGCATTTTTTTTCTTCTGCTCATTCTGTTGGTTTTTGTCTTTTTCCCTTCTCCCCCGTCCCTCTTCTCAGCTGTTTCTCTTTCCCTCTTTCTTTCTCCCCTTCTTTCCCCCAGTCAAGTCTGTCCCGTATTCAGTAAGT
>NW_005187512.1:2075594-2077855 GCF_000239375.1 Pundamilia nyererei | reverse complement strand
AAAAAAAAAAAAAAAAAAAAAAAAGATATTACTGACTTGACTGTGAATGCTTGTAAGTCGGGGGTTGGGGTGCAGAGCGAGTTACCACAACTTTCTTTCAAGACGAGCTCTAAAAACATCCTCCTGCGGATTTCAGTGACTAGTTCAGTGGATCAGCACTGAGCCCAGTAAGGTAAATGCATACAATTATTAATATAAAGTCTTAACAGTATGTCCTTAAACTTGTAAATGTGTATATGGTCATCAGCAAACTGAACTTGTTTCTACTCAGCTTACTTGACAGAGAAATGATGATAGATCAGTCATTTGCTTTCATCTTTACTACAAAGCAATAAAAATGTTATGTGTTTGATTCTTGTGAAGGTAATTTAATAATACAGCTAGGGCTGCACAATTATTCGTTAGAAAATCGCAATCTCAATTCATACTTATGTGCGATCTCATTTCCAAAGGACAACGATTTAAAAAAAAAAAAGAAAAAAAAAAAAGATGATTGTACCGCATCTTCATCCAGGACATAATCTGCATGAAAACAAGCGCTCGCTCTTCCTGCTCAACAAATGACAAGGGCGGAGCCTTATACCACATGATACAGAAGCCAGCTGGCAGGGAAAAAACAACGGAGAGTATGTGAGAGATGACGAAGCTGTAAAAGCCAAGAAAGTGACAGGAGAAAATCCGTCCTTGTCAACCACCCAAACATCAATAACGGGAACCTTATACAGCGCCTCCCCATACCTGTCGAACTCCCGCAGGCACAAAGAAATTACGGAGGCTATTACTTATCAATGGCTCCCATCAACACTGTGCAAAACGAGGGATTTAGGAAAATGATCAACACCCTAGACAAACGCTACACAGTGCCGTCCCGCAACTATTTTTCCAGGTTCCACTACCTGCTCGCAATGTCGAGCAACGGTGGAGACAGAATTACAAGCAGTACAACATTTTGCGGCAACGACAAAATGTGAGACATTTATTGTTTTTATGTTTATTTATTGTTTATGTTCAGTCTCAACTGTTACGAAGTTGATGTGCAGTTAATTAGTGCAAGAAATATTTATATTGGAAAAGAAAATCGTGATCTCAATTCTAACCCAAAGAATCGTGATTCTCATTTTATGCAAAATCGTGCAGCCCTAAATACAGCTGTCTAAATTTTCTGTTAGGGACACTTTTATAGGGACACTTAGCTAATATAATCTTCTATTAATGAAGGCCAAAAAGGAATAAAAACTATAGAGAGTGTTTTCTGATATTCTGCTCCCTTAAGTCAAACTTTTAGAAGTTGCGAAATAAAATAATAGATTACCCACAAACTGAATATCGACAAGATTTACTGCAGTAGCTGAAAAATCTGCTGGAAAAGGCACAAATGAAATGATAGAATCAGAAGCAGAATACTTTATTAATCCCAAAGGAAATTATAGGTTAGCTATGGAAGAAATATAGTATTTTTAGACATTGAATTTATAACACTGAATTTTTATCCTCCAAATTTCCCTGCAAAAATATTCACCTGCAAAAGTAATGGACTTAAATGACACAAGCCAGAGCAATCAGCACTAGATCGAGTCGAGCGGCTCTCAGCCAATTAAATTACACTGTTTGATCACATGACACTGTTAGCCAGCAGTGTGTCTCCTAAAAGAGAGCTGTTTAAAGGTGAGTGATTAAGATTTTCTCCTAAATAGGGATCATTACATAACGCCTAGTCCTACTTAAAATCCCATTCATTTTTATTTTATTTTATCATCTACTCGAACTGAAGAAAACGTTTGACTAACTCAAAGACAATTTCCACGCCTCCCCTGCCTGACCTGTCTGCAGAGGCAGTTTTGAATTTAGGAGCAGCAAGATGGCAGCGGCAAACCCTGGCGGTTCTCCGGTAAGTATATTGTTTGTTTGTTTTTTTATCATCTATCTTCAAGTTTGTCTGTTGAAACGTTAATTTTATTTAAATCTGTTGCTCACGTATAAAGTACACAGAAGGGGTCTTTGCGCAACTGGTCTGAGGCGTGTCTCACTAAGCGCTACATGCTAGCATCCTGCTAACCAAACTAACCTTTACATGCTGTGCTTTAGAAAATAGGATACTCGGTACAAAACCATACTCCGCAGATATTGATAGATAGACGAACACTGCAAATATAATGTTGGAAACGAGAACGGCATTTAGTGAAGGGCGATCGTGGCTCAAGAGTTGGGAGTTCCCCTTGTAATCGGAAGGTTGCCGGTTCGAGCCCCGGCTTGGACAGTCT
>NW_005187512.1:2072003-2073843 GCF_000239375.1 Pundamilia nyererei | reverse complement strand
CGTCGACGATTTTGATAGTCGACGTAATCGTGACGAGTCGACTAATCGTGGCAGACCTATTGCCAATATGAGCTGATCAGAGCCAATATTATTGCAATGTTAAAAATATATTTTGTTTGGATTTCTTCAAGGTTGTTAAACCTCATATTTATTTCAAAGCTCAATGCTTAACTATACACTTTCTTTTTCTTCACAGCAACACCAAGTGAGCTGACAAATCTCTTAAAATTCTGGACTGGATGGGAGATTGTGCCAAAAAGTCTCACAGTGGAGCTAGTAGATGGCAGACTCTGGAATGGCAGATTGATCATCAGTATGCCAGTCCAGGAGCAAAGTGGCAGAAAGACTTGGAACCTCTTCAGTCCAGTCTGGTAAGGCACATTTCTGTGCAGTCATGTTAAATCTTTGTAAGTCAAAGTCGCTGATGGTTTTAGAATTGCTGAAGCATGAGAGTAATTCCAGCCTTATTTGGTATTTTCCCTTTCATTCGTTTTCTTTATTATTTTCTATAATATTTTAAAGCAAATTCACATGATGTGCTCTTTTCATTTAGCTCGAATATGTTTTGGACCAAAACCTACCTCCAGGAGAACTCCTAGGGAAGGACGACAATATCTGCCTGACTCGGGAAGACTTCTGGAGGCTGGGTTTGGAACACTCCATGGAATCTACTGTAAGTATATCTTGTTACTTTAGCTAATGTACCGCAAAGAAAATATCATGTAATGCAAGATTGTTGTGTTTCAGAAGTCACGTGAACCTCTGATCTTGTCCAAAATCACGGACTTTGACAACATCATTCGTTGTTCTCTCCATGTGGCATGCAGTCTGACGCCAGAAGACCCAAACATGCAATTGTTTTGGTCCAGAGCGGGGTTACAGCACTTGGTTGTTTACCGCCATGTCCATGCATGAGTGTGCAAACATGCAGACGGAGTTGGACCAACACGAGTTGTACGTCGATCCACTTTTGACCCAAATTGCCACACCGCCCTTTGTCACCTTTTGGCAGTTCTACGTGGACAGTCCCCACACCCACTACAAGTCCACGTTTCGCCACCCTATCAGTGGGTTGATAGTCAATGGTGGGCTCAGCCACCCCAACTATGTGAAAGCTCTTGATACCCGTGCGGAGGACTACTATGTACACATGCAGGACCTTGCCCAGAAGTGCATATGCCCATTTTCCTTGCGCATGGAGATGGTCCAGGCGCTGGATCAACATGAATTGGGAGTACTCAAGGAACCTATCCAGGCTCACTCTTTCTTCTGCATTCTTCACATCCAGAAGCTATTGGATGAACTCCCCTTGGTGGTACCTTTCAAGTGGGAGGAAGAAGAGTCCAGTCTGCAGTTCATCCTGTCAAAATGTCTCACCCACATGGTCGAGGAGCTCTGGGATCTGTGTAAACAGTACAGGGGCAAGGGCGGTTTCCTTCCAGTCTGGAGAGCCTTTCAGCTGGAGATAGCGCTTGAAGAGGCATTTCATGGAAACCCCTTAGACAATATCAAGGTTGGACATTGTCTATTCTTCAGCCCTGGGCACAAGTTCTCGCCACGAATTCAGTGCCACGCATATCCGGGGCTTCATGGCGCTTGGTCCTGCCACAGGGGCAGCAATTGACAACACACCGGACCAAGGACAACCTACAGGTTCTGCAAGTCCAACGGCTCTTCTCCCTCACATGCAACATGGAATTTGAGCCGCCAGTACTTGGCCCTTCACTCGTTCTCCTCTTGCTGCAAAATATTTTCTGTAGGAATGAAAAGATCCCTCTTGCTGAGCTCCACAAGATATTGCCACAAGATAACAAAGGCTCAACACTGCGCCCAGCATCCT
>NW_005187512.1:2069640-2071341 GCF_000239375.1 Pundamilia nyererei | reverse complement strand
AAAACCACGTGACGGCTCGCGATAAGGAGCCGGCTCGCGTCGTTCACGTCAAAGAGCCGGCTCTAAGAGCCATTTCGTTCGCGAACGACCCATCACTACCAAGGACATCCTGCTTTTTCCAGCTTGAAGCAGGCAGGCAGGTGAAGCTGACCATTATCTGCTCTGTGTGAGTGCCCTTTGTCTTTCTTGCTCTGTGTTTTTTCATCTCATAGAAAATAATGGAGGTTGTCATGTCGTCTTTTCATGGATGATGATAACATGTCCATTTCAGGCTATATTGGTAACAGAGAGACAGATACTGTTTCTGGACTCACTTCGCCCTGATGGTTTTGGAGATGATCTCTACCAAGCCATATTTAGGTTGACATTAAAGAAATGACAAGTTTTTCTGGCCTTGTTCAATGGCCAAGTGCGTTCTTTGGCAAGATCATCTAAAAGCAGCCTCGTTTTTAGGCTACTTCATGATAGGGATGCACAGATACTGGTTCCAGGCCCATACGGTTCAAATGGAATCTTATCCATATCTTTTGTTAAGGATGACAAAGGGACTTTTATCATCACAGCACAAGGGGAGGTGGTGGAGTATTTGTGGTTGCATTAGAATGTACATAGCTATGAGTTTTCAAATAACTCATTACTGCTTGTATTTTTATACTTAAAATGATCATTTTTGTTTTTGCTGTCAAACAGACACTTAATTCTGTTGTTATTAACCACAATTTAGAAAAATAAATATTTTCCTCAAACCGTTTCTGGTATTTATGCAGCCCATTTGCATTGTGTCTACATGCACTTGTATTGTAAATGCTAGATTCTAATGAACAGTCTCTACTTGATAAAAAACAAATATAGCAAATATAATTTGTATACCTGAAACTGGCAAATTTTTCATTGAAGTTGTTGTCGCTAAAGCATACAACTAAGTTACAAAATGTACTGTTTACAGAAGGATTTTCTACAAGCAGTTTCATAATCACAGTATATGAAAAGCATCATAATAACCGATACAGATAAAACAGCTGGTTAGCTTCTGAGAAGATCAATGCCATGTGCAGAATACTTAACAATAACATAATCTAAACAGATGGCTGAAAAAATAAAAACCTATCACAGATCACTACACTGACATTACATTTAAATTTACTTTTCAGTTTTCTGCTGTAAAGAAAGTGAAGTCAGGGAAACAACATGTTCCCCTTAAAAATCTCCAGCTAAAGGAGGTAAGTTTTATATTGAAAATAGTTAAACTAATGTGACAAATTTCACATTTCTGGTACAGAATGTACGAGGCTGTGGGCTTTTTTTTTTTCTTATTTACTGGACTTGTTATTATTTAATTAATAAATCTTTAATGCTGTCATGTTTGTGATTTCAGGATGGTTATACCATGACAGTCTGCCTCTGGAGGGAGGCAGCCGTTTACAATTTGAACGTGGGAGACCACATCAGCCTCTCCCACATGAAGTGGAGCCAGTCCTCGTATGGCTTACAGCTGCACAGCACAGCATTTACAAGGATTGAGGTATGAAGAAGCTAAACAAACGTTTAGAAATAGGTTTTCAGATTTGACATAATATTATATATCATCATTGTTGTGGCCACAACAGAAATGCCAAGCCAGCTGGAGGTTTTGCTGGAGAATGGACAAAGCCTGTACATTGACAGTGAGCTGTGGAGTCCCTTTGATAAGGAACTAGAGGA
>NW_005187512.1:2066943-2069029 GCF_000239375.1 Pundamilia nyererei | reverse complement strand
TGCTAACTTCTAACTCCGTTAAATGTCATAAATTCCGTTTTCATGGATGCCTGGATGTTAAACTCAATTGTTACACCTGGTAGAGCAGAACACTGATCATTTTATTAAAGATGAAAGACTAGACAGTTTTTCAACTCTCAGTAATGCCATAGTGATCGTTTGATATATGGACCTGCAGCGGAGTTTAGACCCAGACTCGGCTAGTGACGTCAGACTGAACAACCGGATAGTCAAAGTTAATGTTAAAATAAAGGGGAAGCAAATTGTGCAGATTCAAAAAAGTCAGTGTGAATAATTTGAACAAAATGTACAGTTCCTTTGTTCAAAAATGTGACCGATTGTATTTTATAAATGTCACGGTTTGCCGGGGCAAGCCGTGTGGAATTATTTAGGACCAGGACGCGGCAGCTCTGGTGCAGGTGAGTATTTATTAACGAAGGAAATACAAACAACAAAGGCACTGGGAACATGAAACTGGAACCTAAACTGGGTAAAACTAACAAACCAGAAACGAAGATGCAGGGAGGTCCGGGGAAATACACATGAAGAGATGCAGGGAGACCGAGGGGAAACAACACAGACGAACCAGCAACTACTATGACAGAAGACACAACTTAAATACACTCAGAGAACACAGGGAGATTACACACAGGTGAGGAACACAGCTGGGAGTGATTAACGTGACGAGACTAGGGAGTCAAACTGAAAACACTCACATAAGACGCAGACCTTCACAATAAAACAGGAACTTACACAAACACAAAACGCTGGGTTAAAAGGACCCAGAATCATGACAATAAATTAAAAAGAATGACTTTTTTTTTTATCAGTATTTATAATTTTTAATGACATTTTGTTAAGTTCTGTACCATAGTTAACAGTTATAGTATTTTCCAATGTTAAGTATTTATATTTTAAAAATTCTAATAATCTTATATTTGTGTTTGTTTTTAATTTTTTTAGAACACTGGAAGGCTAGAAATGTTTTTCTTTTGAAAAGAAGAATAACAGAACAGATCAAGGCTTAATGTTTTATTTTGTAGATAATAAAGGGGGCAGGTCTATCAACAATATTTTATTTGTACCTTTTGAAAAAGCCAACAAATTCCTTTTATTATTAATTTTAACACTCCTGCTCTTTTAATTTTTAATTCAAATGATTGTGGAAGGGCAAAAAACAGTGCAGGATACTGAAAAATGTTTAAATAGTTAGGAATATTTAGAATAATTAGCAAAATGCAGACTTTGTATCGTACCTGTGCATTAAAAAGTAGACATGTAGTAGACTGTTTCTTCTAACTTTTTGCCTGTTTTCTTTCTTTTTTTATTTTCATATGTTGTCTTTTCATTGTGTGATGGGATTTCCGGCTCTTTTTAGAAAACCGGCTCTTTCAGTTTGGCTCACTAAAAAGAGCCGGCTCTTTCAGCTCCCAACCGGCTTTTACGGTTGTTTTGTTGCTTTAATTAATTTATTATTAACAATAATATAAAATTGTGCACAAAAGGAATTACTAATGTACAAAAAAAAAGTGGTTTTATTTATATATGTTTATATATAAATATATGCGGTGGCCCCTAGAGACAAAACACGTACAAACTCCAAGAAGCACATACAAACTCCAAAACACATTTCTAGCATGAACTGAACTTCCAAAACAGAGCTACCTAGATCACGTAAATTACACAATTGAAAGCATATGTGTATTGTTTAAGTATTTATACACAAGCACTATATTCATATATAGTCAAATAATAAAAAAAAAAAGAAAAAAAAAGAAAGTTCATTTACCTGTTATTACCACACACCAAATCCGGCCGTTGGTACTTGCTAGCTTGTGTAGCCACTAGCATCCTGGAGCACTTCTGTTGTCTTTTGTACGTGTTTTGAGTTTTTACGTGCTTCGGAGTTTTTACGTGTTTTGGAGTTTGTATGTGCTTCGTCTGTGGGGGCCACCGTAAATATACTTTTATTTATTCACTCCACATAAAATGTAATAAATAAATCATATAATACAAAAATCAACTATTCACATTTCAACTTTTAACTATTTAAATTTTCAGCTTTTTTCTTTTACATATTTAAAGT
>NW_005187512.1:2062974-2066471 GCF_000239375.1 Pundamilia nyererei | reverse complement strand
TGAAGAAGTAAGCTCAGGTGTGTTTAGTTTTAAACTCTGCAGAGGGAACTGCGACCCGTTGAGATGTCCCAACCAATGATCACCTTGACAACGGCTACATCGCAGTTCCCTCTGCAGAGTTTAAAACTAAACACACCTGAGCTTACTTCTTCACAAACACAGAAGCAAACATGGACCCAGACCTGAAACACGAGTCTGAAGAGAAAAACGGGGCTGAGGACGCTAAAGCCAGTCATGAAGTGGCCACCATCCGGCGAATCTACAGGTTAGAGGCGTTGGAAAAGCTACGTGAAGATGTGACGAGCATCATTGAACATTTCATGGAGGATGGCTTTCTGGAGAGCGATGGAGACACGACAGAAAGTGACGGACATGCGGTTAGAGGCGTTGGAAAAGCTACGTGAAGATGTGACAAGCATCATTGAACATTTCATGGAGGATGGCTTTCTGGAGAGCGATGGAGACACGACAGAAAGTGACGGAGATGCGAAGAGAGAAAGTGACGGAGACCCGAGAGAAAGTGACGGAGATGCGAGAGAAAGTGACGGAGACCCGAGAGAAAGTGACGGAGACCCGAGAGAAAGTGACGGAGACCCGAGAGAAAGTGACGGAGACCTGAGAGAAAGTGACGGAGTGGAAGGCATCTCAGTGTTGCAGTACTCTGGGTTGAACTGCAGAGATTTCCACTGTGGTACAATTGTACCAAAAAGGTGGTCACTTAAGGACTTCCATGTTTCCACTGAGGTGTAACTGTGTGCAGTTGTCATGTTTAAGTTTGTATTAATATTTCTCTGAGTCTGAAATGTAGAAGTGGAAATAAATTGTTGGGTGGTTGGAGTTGTGGTTGGCATGTGTGCTCTTTGTAAACTAAATGCTTGGGATTCTGGATGGTCCCTGTATAAGGGTTTAAGCCCCGCCCACGTTTGGCTGCAGCCATTGTGATGTCATCCACTTTTCTCTGAAGTTGAACCTTCAATGGCTTGGGGGCGGAGTTTAAGATAATCTCTGACACAGCTGCATGACATTTAAATGGCATAAACTATTAATTTAAATTACGCACTGTAAATTTTGTTCTTAAACCAGACCAGTTAATAATAATTTCACCACATAATATTGTCAAATATTTTTTTGTTTTCTTAAAGAAATACATAATTCAAAGACAAGTTAGGTGATTTTTCATTGTATATCTGTTAGGATGCCTGGGTCGTTGACCCAGGGTTTTGAGTTTATATATTATTTATCATTTCTATTCTTTGGTTTCTTTGTTAGAGTTCTGTTTTATGGTTAATGTCTCTGTGCATCCTTAGTTGCTGTCTCCCCTGTCTGCGATATCCCCGTGTCCTGTCTGTGTCTGTCCTGGTCCCACGTCTCTGTTCTCTCTGTTGCAGTGCCTGCGTGTGAGTCTGTGTCTTTAGTTCAGTATGTGTTATGTTTCCTGTTTTATTTTGAAGGTCCATGTCTGATGTTACTGTATCTGGTTTCGCTTCCCCTTGTCTCGTTAGGCCTGATTTGCCCCAGCTGTGTTTCCCTCCTGTTACCCATTCCCTGATTGCTCCCTCTGTGTATTTAAGCCCTGTGTTTCTCTGTGTCTGTGTTGTGAGACAACGCCCAGCTCAGCTGCTCTCATCCAATCAGAGTCCAGTCCAGATATCAAAAAAGCACCTTTACATGGTTCACTGCTGTGGAAAGACATGTTGAAACTTTGTTCCATGTTAGTGGATGCAATGGACACAACTGTGGAGAAGGGAGATCCAGTGTCCACGCAGACTGATGAGGCCTGTCTTCACTCAGTGGACACAGAGTCCCCTGAGAAAACAGAAGAAACCCGAGCAAAGGACAGCATCCTGAAAGAAAGTTCTGTAGATGACCACGGTGATAAAGAAGAAACAGAAACTCCAGGACTGGAGGATTCTTCCGACTCAAAAAACCTCAAGCTGTATTTGACTGCAGAGGAGAGCAGTCTTGATAAGACATCCACAGGTGACAGTGAAAATAGCGAAATTGTAACACTGCATCGTGCACCTACACCACCCAACATATATCTAAATGTTTTTATTGGTTTTAGTGATTCATCTGAGGAAGAAGCGTCTGTGTCATCCCAGATGTTTATGCTCATTTATGCTGTGTGGTCTGGCTACCGGCTTATGTAAGTTTATTTGGATTTTTGCTACGTTTTGCAATCCAGCAATAAAACTGAGTTTTGAAGTACACTTTTGCCTCTGAGCGTCTGCACTTTGGGTCCTCCTTACCACCACTCCTGCCTGCACACAACCTGCACCTGACAATATCAAGTTACAGTTGGACATTTTAGGTGTTCCCTACATTTTAATGTAGGCATCAGGAAATAGATATCTTTTATTTTTCTTCTTTTTATTCAGATTCAAGCTGAGTATGATTAAAAGTTGTTTTTGTTTTTTTTTACTTAGACTGAAGTTTGTATTCCTATCTACTGATATTAATTCATTGTTATCTTAATATAGCTCAAGGTGGGGTGCATGCATACCTATATGGAAACAATATATATAAATCTTATAAAGATTGTATCTGTCTTGTGTGAAACTTGTATGAAAAGCATACAAGAGTGAAAGCAGATATAAGATCCCTTGAAAAATATATGAAATATATGAAAGTAATGAGAAAGTGGCCACCTTCATGAGTGAATCATATAAGGCTTATATGATTCACTCTATATGAAGTAGGCCACATCTTAGGCAAGTATTTTATAAGTTTTTTTCTATTTCTTTTCTATATGGGTATACTTGAGCTTGTATGTATACTTTTTACCCTGTGTGGATAAGAGAAAATCTAAAACTAGTGATGTGCGGATCGATCCTGAAATATCGATTCCTCCGATACCAGTCATTTATGTTCTAGAATCGATTCTCACATTAAAATATCGATATTTTAGTAATTTAGGGTAAATTTGTAGTTTATAATTAACAGGAACACAGTGGAAAGAAACTATAACATTCGGATTGTCTACATTCAAAGGAACTACTTCCTCTTCCGCCTTTCATAGTCATGTGCGAAATACGGCTGTCTGTCTCGCAGCCCCTTGGCGTGCGCACTCACAACAATGGCTGAGCGTAATTGGAGTAATGTGCGAACGTATTTTACCTCCATAAAAGCTGAAACGTGGTTTGCGATACATGTGGCAAAAACGTGAGGTGTTGTGGCCACACTCGGGAGATATTCAAAAGGGCTGCTGGAGGGATAAATACATTTTACAGTGTTTATTTATCGGATAAAATACGTTAAATGTCCGGAAACAGAGGGGGTGTCCAAATTCAGAGGCTACTACCACCTGAGGACCTGGCCTTCGCGGTCTAAAGAAAGCCGGGTAGTACGTCACGAGCTCCCGAGTGCAGGTCAGGGAGCTCGGAGCGGATGGTGCGCTCAGCTGACCGCACAACCCTCTGTAGAGCTCGTCTGTCCTGCATGGTGCTGTTCCCGAACCAGGTTAAGATGTTTCCCGCCAGGATGCTCTCTATGGTGCA
>NW_005187512.1:2055757-2062288 GCF_000239375.1 Pundamilia nyererei | reverse complement strand
CGGGGGTTTGAAGACGATGCGTCGGTCGGCTCAGATATTTGAAGTTTACACAGCTACATTCTCACCTGAAAATATGTTAAAAGTTTTTTTGCGACCCAAAAAGAGAAATAAGAGTAATATTAAAACTAAGTTGCTGCCGACATTGTTGGAAACTGGAATTGGCTGGACCAGTCTGGGATATGGTTTTTCAATTTTGTTGTCCGGGTGGAAAATCGGGAGAAATTTGGGAGAATGGTGGCTCCGGGAGATTTTCTGGAGGGGCACTGAAATTTGGGATTCTCCCGGAAAAATCTAGAGGGTTGGCATGTATGGTTGTGGCAACATCACTAACCTTGTCAAACACCTCAGAGCAAATCATATCACAGAATATGACGAGTGTATGTTGAGGTGAACTGAAGAGGAGGACAGGGACAGGTGCTGCTAAGGCGAGACACGGAGTCCTTTAGTGCTGCAGGCAGGCAACGTGTTCACATAGCGCACAACTTCAGTTTTTTTATTTCTATGTGATGAACTCTGCATTATTAAGTGATAAGAACAAGTAATCTGATGTCCTGTAATCATTATGACGCTATAATTTGAGATACAATAAATAAAATAAGTATTGGTATTGGATCAGTATCGTCGATACCACCCTGAATATTAATTGGTATCGGATCGGAAAGAAAATCAGTGGTATCGCACATCACTATCTAAAACTAAATTCAAACTTCTGCACCCAATTCTTCCCTTTTAAAGGCATTAAAATGTATACTGTAAAGTTAGAGAAATCATTAAAAGCCCCAAATTACAATATAATATTCATATTCATTATAAGAGCCTCTAAACTTCTCACCACATCTGTATGAAACTCCTGGCACCATTTTTGGTGATCCCAGCATCTGTTGACAAATTTGGGGCGGACGTCATAGTAATTTAACCTTAGTTATGGTTCATACTAGGTTTTGCAATATTATTTTACTATTTTACACATTTGACTTTCTTATATATTTCATTATTTTACTATCACTTACCACACTTTATAATTTTATCAAAACATTTCTTTCTTATAGCATTTTGTGAGGTGATTTTGGTCCAACTGTAATTATTACAAAAGGACATCTTAACTGTACAAACAACACACTGAACAACCAACAATGAAAAGAATAAAACTTCTGAACCTCTCAAGGCACACCCTTGAAGTTTGATCAGGGTCTCGTCAGTTTACAGAACTTTTCTCTGAATGGCTGACACCCTTACCAAACA
Organism: Pundamilia nyererei; assembly: GCF_000239375.1. Classification (NCBI taxonomy): domain Eukaryota; kingdom Metazoa; phylum Chordata; class Actinopteri; order Cichliformes; family Cichlidae; genus Pundamilia; species Pundamilia nyererei. Next base: position 2,061,046 of record NW_005187512.1, on the reverse strand, counting down.
CAGAGTAAGTTTACATTTCTTAAATCATACTTGCCCCTTTAAAAACCCTCTCATCCGCTCTCCACTCTGGATTCTTTAATAATTGAGATTTCAGTGGTGACTCTGTCTGATCTCAGTTGCCACGCACTCGCCTTCTCCATACTAGTGATGTGTTGATCGTGAACGAAACTGCTCTTAGAGCCAACTCTTTGAAGTGAACGATGCGAAGAGCCGTTGGGGTTTTTTTTTTTCTTTCTCTCACCCTCTAGCTGTATCCCAATTCAGGGTCTGCAGCCTTAAAGGCCGTATTTTAAGGCCGATTACATCACAGCGATGCGACGAAGGCTGTCCCAATTCAAAGGCTGCTCGAAATGCGGCCCTCAAATGCGTCCTTCATTTCCCTGAATTTTAAAGATGTGGTGGTGTAGACTTCATGGCCCAACATATCTCAGACTTCATAGCGCGGCGGTGGGTGTGGATAATTTTGCCGAAAAATACGGTGAAAGCGGAGCGGCCAAAGAGTAAACTTTTAAAAGTAAGTACTGAATATTATGTCACTTATTTATGTGCAAATGTTTAATAATGAAGAACATTAAAACATTACTGTTGGCCACATGTCCGTAAAGTCATGTGACATTAGCGGTGTTTGTACTTTCAGCGTTAACTTGGTTTTAAAGACTTTACTTTAAAATATAAGACGTTCAATAGTTGACCTTAATCTTACAGAGAATGTGATGATTTAATGGATGATTAAAGTCAGTCATATATCCACAAACGCAACAAGCTCAGTGAATGCTGCTTGGTTTGCAGTCCTGAATATCACGTGATTTATCAAAACGTGATTTTACTTCAGCAGCACAGAAAGCGTCTGAAGGTGAGCTTAAAAAATGACTGCAGGCTTAGGCTACATTGTGGAACAGATGCTACCGCTGCGTACTGTAGAGTGTCTGTCTTTAAAAAAATGTATTTATTATTTAAAGCAGCGGTCCCCAACCTTTTCGCGCCACGGACCGGTTCATGCCCGACAATATTTTCACAGACCGGCCTTTAAGGTGTTGCGGATAAATACAACAAAATAAATCTAGTACCGGTACCGTAAAAAAGAAGATTTATTCATAACACACGTGAAAAGACCCAGGAAAACCGAGTTAACGATAAAAACGATAACAAAATCACGCTCAGAACCGATAAAAACCCTGAAAACTATACATTTCATACCTGAGCCTCAACTCTCACAGCCCGGTACCAAACGACTACATTATGTAGTAATTAAGTTAGTTTTTTGACACAGTAATTAGTATTTTAAATACAATATTAACTAAGTAATTAGTAATTAATTACTTTTTTAAAGCAACTTACCCAACACTGGTTATGTGTTTGTATACTTTGTGCCCAATTTGACCCAAATAGCAGAAGTCAGCCTGTTTAAGGCTCTGATATCTATTCTGTATGACTTAACTTGGAGCACCTTAGAAAACGACTCCCTTTCGACGCCCTAGAGCCAAATATCGACCACGCCATAAAAAGTGCTATAAAAATATTATATATTAATATTTTTTTCCACTTTAAATTAGCCAATCTTTTAGACCTACTTCTCCTTGAAATATTCATATAAAGTTTTAATTACATTTCGCGGATTTTAACCCTTTATTATCCCGGTTTTGTCACATGAGCGCACGGCTTTTTTTGGCGAAAAAAACGAAAAAATTAAATATTTTCCATAAAATACATTTGAAAGTTATATTTTATTGTAATTATAATTAGGCCTTTGGATGGTCTAAAAATTACCACTGACATTCATTTTGATCGGCCGTTAGTTTTTCTGCAGGAGCTCATGTAAAAAAAGACTCCCTTTCGACGCCCTACAGCCAAAAACCGACCACGCCATAAAAAGTGCCATAAAAAGATTATATATTAATATTTTTGTTCCACTTTAAATTAGCCAATCTTTTAGAACGACTTCTCCTTGAAATATTCATGTAAAGTTTTAATTACATTTCGCGGATTTTAACCCTTTATATCCCGGTTTTGTCACATGAGCGCACGGCTTTTTTTTGGCGAAAAAAACAAAAAACTTGAATATTTTCCATAAAATACATTTGAAGTAATATTTTATTGTAATTATAATTAGGCCTTTGGATGGTCCAAAGATTACCACTGACATTCATTTTGATCGGCCATTAGTTTTTCTGCAGGAGAACGGTTTTTCACTCTTGCCCTGTTAAATGCATATTACCTTGTTGCCTTCTAAAATAAAATAAAAAGCATTATGTAAATAAAAATACAAGATCAGTTTGAACCAAATAAACATTTATTTTTTCAACGATGAACAAGAACATGTATATTGTTGTTCGGAATGGGGAAATGTATGAGAGAGAAAGAGAGAGCTAGTGAGAGGGTGGGGGGGCTGTGTGTGGCCAGGGGGTAAATGTCTTGCTCAGGTAGAGCAGTTGCTGCAGACAAATTTGCTGTGGGCTCGGCAGGTGAACTTTCCACATTTGCTGCAGGTGTTTCCAACTCGCCTCCTTTTCTCAAAACAGAGCTCACAGGACTTCCTGCCCTTGGGATCTGTCACTCCAGAGGGGCCTGCAGCAGCACCATCCTGCGCATCTCTGACTAATTCAGCAGCGGCTGATGAGCGGGGAAGGCGCTCTCTTTTTGACAAATGAGGCTTGATCAGGCTTTCTCCTACCTCTTCTATGAACAGCCTCCTCCTGTGTGACTTCTGCTGATGCCAGGCCTGATCTACGGAGGTCCACAGCACGAAGGCGTTGTAGAGGGAGACGTCTATGACCTTATGAAAGAGGGCCATTGGCCATCGATTGGTCCGTTTCCTGCAGGAGTAGGTGCCAACAACCTAACAAAACAACAACATAAAACCTCTGTATATTTTACACAAGAATATATGAGCAAAAATGAATAAAGGTGTGCGTAACTGATGCGTAATGACACCCACCTTATCAAGGTTGTCGACACCTCCTTTGCATCGATTGTAGTCGTCAATGATCACCGGCTTTTTTCTTTGTCCATTGCTGACCTCCGGCCTGCGATGTTTGGTGCTCAACAAAAGCACATTCCTGCCCCGTCGGGGAATGTAGGACACTAGGGTGTGTTTCAATGAAAAGGCAAAGGTGGAGGCATAGACGGCTCTCCCTCTCGTCTGGCGCAAAACGGGTGGAATTTCTGTTTTCTTCCGGCGAATTGTGCCGACCAGAGCCATTTTATTCTTGAGGAGTTCCTCTGCCAGTTCAAATGAGGTAAAAAAGTTGTCGCATGTCACGACGTGTCCCTGGAGCCCGTCGGTCATCTGCAGGACGACCCTCATCACCTGATTTACTTCGGCTGGTTCGCCCGCTGCTCTCCCGGTGTAAACCTGCAGCCGCCAGGCGTAAGATGTCTTGACGTCGCAGGCTGCCCAGATCTTTATGCCGTATTTAGCAGGCTTTTTGGGGATGTACTGGCGGAAACCGCACCTTAAGGTCCCGGTCTGGACTAAACAACATCGGCAGACGGTGTGCCCACATGTCCCATACCTGCCGAAAGGGAGCCAATTCGTCGGTACGGCGTCCAGGTCGGGAGAGTTTGTCGTCAAATCTGAGGGCCCTGCAAATGTGCAAAAATCTTTTCTGGGACATCGCGGCCCGGAACATCCTCCTTCCCGTTTTCTCACTCCAAAGGCTTTTGATTGACTCGTGTTTTGACTGGTATACACCGGCTAAAATGAACAGCCCCACATAAGCCAGCATTTCATCGCTGTCCAAATCTCTCCATTCTGGGATTGCCCGTCTGCCATGAAGGTTTGTCATTGAAACGATATGCTGTATAATCTCATCGGTTAGGAACAACCTGAAGCTGGAGAGTGGGTCTGAAATTCGGGCGACGGCGTAGTGGGTCGGTCCCGGAATAAGCCCCGTGGGTGCTGCGACGTAGCGCAGCGTCTCGGTGTTTGTCGGGGACCATTTCTTTCCATTTTTGGCACGCCGCTGCTTCCTCGTGCGTCTCCCCCTCGTTCTCATCTCCAGTAGAAAAATCAGAAGACGACTCCTGCTGATCGGTGTGGAGAGACGACTCCTGTGGACTCCTCCGCGTATCAGGGTTGGCTCCCGCGCCCCGTACACCCACGTTTCCCTCCCTGAATGCCACTCCCGTTTCAATTTTTTTCCTAGTTTCAGGTAGGCTCTATCACGTTCGTCCATGGGAGGCCGCTCTTAATTTGTTGGCATTCTTACATTTGGCTCAATGCTTACATATATGTGTAAAAAGAAAATGTACGAGCTGTGATAACTGTTTCTGATAGAATGAAGAGTAGACTGATATATTAAATATTCCTTTATTGGGTGAGAAAATCATACTGCTCCAGGTAGCAGCACTTCCAGATTTGTATCATAGTTTTAATATAGCATGTGTATTTCAGTAAGAGCTCATATATTTCCGTATCGCAATTTACAGTTCTTATCAGTTTGTCCTTGTAAAGTCCACAACAAGCATGACACAGGAAATAAACACCCGATAGATATTATCTCAGTAAATGAAGTTGGTGTTCAGCCTCTGAGAGGGGACAGTCAGCAGGGGTTATGCAAGTTGTGTGTGTTAGCTGAACAAGAGCTTGACCTCTTGCAAGGCAAGCGGGTCTGTCACACCCTTTACTGAGATACTGGGCTGGGCAGACATCTCCGAAATCATCAAAGATTTTGGCAAATAGGCTCTATCTTGGCAAACTGACCGGATATCTAACATGAAACCATAGAAGAATAGAAGCTTCAGTTCTCACGATTACATATATAAAATGTTTAGTATTATAAAGCAGTAAGAAAACAATGGATGTCTTTCAGCACCTGGCTTTACTAAGCACATGTGGGCACAACCCTTTGTAAAATACCACATGGACCTTATCCCGCAAGCTCACAGCAATGATATCTGTGATGGTGTTTGTGCAAGAAAAAAAACCCCACTTAATTTTGTATGAAACACAATCTAACTACAGGGGACGTCTGATCTTTATTTCTAATGTTACTTCTGTCTTTGGGAATTCTAATCTTCAACTCTCTCTTGATTTTAACCACATAACAGAGTCAACAAAGAAACTTTAAGAGTTATTGGGACTGGGGCCCACTGCATTAACATTGTTATTTTTTCAATACCTAATTTATGGAAATATGCCTACTTTTTCCCCTAATACAATAGGTACCAAAGACATGCTGTCTTTGGTACCTATTGATATGCTGTCAATAGGTACAGCATGTACAGTGGGGCAAAAATGACCTGGTGAATGACCTGCAGAGAGCTGGGACCAAAGTAACAAAGGTCACC
>NW_005187512.1:2046545-2054940 GCF_000239375.1 Pundamilia nyererei | reverse complement strand
TGTGGATTCATGGATTTTTTTTTTCACATTCTGTCTCTCACAGTTGAAGTGTACCTCTGGTGCAAATTACTGACCTCTGTCATCATTTTAGGTGGGGGAAGTTGCACAATCGGTGGCTGACTAAATACTTTTTTGCCCCACTGTACCTATTGACAGCAATAGGTACATGCTCTCTTTGCTCTCTACCAAAGACAGCATGTCTAACAGGAAGCATTTTGAAATGGAAAACTAAAAACACATTTACAAGAGACAGTTTGTTCATTGATTATTGATTTTGGTTTTTATTAGTTAACCCTATGTATTTGGATTAATTGGATCAAACCGGCAATATTAATAAAAGGCAAAAAACAAAACATAAAAGAAAAAAAAAGAAACAAAGACAAATAAAACAAAAAACTGAAACAAAGACAAACAAAACAAAAAAACAGAAACAAAGACAAATAAAACTAAAAACAGAAAAAAATTGAAACAAAAAAGAGAAACAAAGACAAAACAAAAAAGTAAAAAACAAAACCCAACAATCAAATGATCCCCTGTGAGCAAGCACTTGGCAACAGTGGGGAGGAAAAACTCCCCTTTAGCTGGAAGAAACCTCCGGCAGAACCATGGGGCAGCCATCCGCCAGGATTGGTTGGGTTTTGTTTAACTGTAATTTGGATAAAGTGCCAGTTTAATATTATTTTTGAGATTAGAGCTGAAATAAGGCCCCTGGAGTAAAGCCAGTTCAACACCATAAAGTCAGACTTCACACAGTGGTGGACTCACATTCTAACCTTCTTGTATGAAGTTTAAAATTTAAACCATCTTCTCCTAACTGACAATCTGGTGCTTTCTGTGACTGAGCTTTCAAAGTCTGACCTTGTTGAATCTGTGAAATCACTGAGTTCTGTTTTTAGACCGTCTCGTTGTCTGCATACATTCTCTTTTTTCGCTCTCATTGCTGCGACTTTCTCTTGCAGAGCCTTTTCCTTTCTCATTTTCTGCTCTAAGTTCACTATTCTGCTGACGCAAAGCCTGTTCCTTAACCAGCTTTGGCCGCAGCCCCTCAAGCTCTTTCTGCAGAGTGGTACCTTGGCTGGTAAGAGACTTTTTCTCTGCTTCCAGAGCCTTATAATTTGCCTTAATAGCCTTTCGACTGTCTATTTCTCCATTCAGTCTTTCAATTTCTGTAGTTATCTCATTATTTTCTTTCTTCAAGACTTCTACCTGTTCCTTTAGTATGCTATATTTTTTACTCCAGTCTTCTTCAGTAAACACCTGTTTGGAGACATCAGCACGCCTTTTGAAAAGACTTTTTTTGTGCCCCTGGAGGGCTTTTTCTTCCTTTTCTAGTTTTTTTTAAAGCTTTTCTCATTTCTACACGATCATTTTGCTCACTTATTTGATCTTTTAATTCCTTGTTTTCTTTTTTCAGTTTCCTCATTTGTGCCAGATTTTCTCCATTTTCAGAGAACAGTTTCCTGAGATCATGGTTATTTTTGTAAGTTTGTTTGAGGGATGATCTGGCCTGTAGAACGTCTGTAAGTATCTTCTCGATGTCTTTCATCAACTTCTGATTTTCCCTTTTAACAGCGACATGTTGTTGTTTTTCAGACTCGTAGACCTGAACCAAATTGCTTATGTGCTCGCGTTCCCTTTTCAATCTCCGGATTTGCTGTTGCAGTGCACTGTTTTGCGCCTTCATCTCTTCTGTACATTTTTTAGCGCCTCACAGTTCTTCTCTAAGGCTGCTTTATTTATAACCGATGCCTGCAGATCTTGAAGTTCCTTCTTGAGGGCCACATGCTCTTGTGTGACACTTTCATTCTCTTCTTTAATGGTCACATTAACTGCTGGCCCGCTGTTGTCTTCGACCGTTTTCTGAGACGCTTCAACAGCTTTTCTTTTCTTCCTTCTTATTTCAGCGTTAGATTTATGATTTTGGGCTACGTCCAAGAGTTTGTTTAATTCCTTTCGAAGAGAAACACATTTTGCTCTTGCATTCACTTCCTCTGCCCTCATTACGAAATATTTGTCCTCCATATAATCAGGGCTGTGGAGCTCAGTGCTGACCTCGTAAATTTGGAGTTGCGCAGCAAATAACTGTTCTTTAATGGCTTTGATCCTGTGATACATGTTCTTGTATTGGGTTTGTTTTTCGGTAGCCATTCATATTTTTCTTTTTTTGAACAAATCACTAAAATATTCAAAGTTGTTTTAAACGAGAAAATACACTGTGACATCACACTCATGATCACATGACATAAACCAATGTTTCCTGGCTTTTGGAGCCAGGGCACATATTTCACATTCAAAAGATCACACGGTACACCACCACACAAAAATGTTACAAATAGCATATTGATAGTTTTGCTCTATGCACCAGGCTTAGCAGAATTGGCTCAGTTTGTCCCTAGTATACCTTTTTTGCTTTCTTTTGACCACTACTCATGCTAGAGCCCTTATCTGGGTCGCAATTTTCTCCAGGACCCAGGTCAGATTGACGACTTTTCAAATATTTACCTATTGCTATTTGTGGTATTTAAAAGCTCAAGGCAAAACACAGGATGACTGACCTGAAACAATAAGAGGAATAATTCCAAAACAGTCACAGGTACAAAGTAAGGAGAGACATCCTAATGCAGAGCACTAAGTGAGTATTTGTTTGCAATACTCTCAGAATAAGAAAGTGGTTTAAAGAAATGGACTGCTATTATTAAAGTGTGTGGACACTTCTTCTTCTTGGCAGATTTGCTGCATGTTTGAAATTCTTTATTAATATATCATCATAAAATGCCAGTTAGCCATACTCTGCCTACTTAAAACTTTTCAGTCTCCCGTTTCCTTCTAAGGAACTTTACTTTGTGACAGCTACTCTGTCAAGAAGGGAGATGAACACACTGTAACAGTGATATTTGTCTCTCTCTACAGGATAAAAGTATTTATAACGTTCTGCATGTTAATAACACGTTAAGGACAAGGAATAAGAAACCATTCACAAGCTTAAATAGGAAAATACAATAAAGAATAAGAAATACTTTATCTCAAAAGTTTGGGAATTAAAGCTTTATTGTTGGCGCAATACTAAATTCCTTTCTGATCTGATACCAAATAAAACTCAAGCTGATATGGACGATGCTGACCCGACACAGATTGTTTGTACAAAAACTGGATGTGTTTTGGAAATTTAAACTAAGCAGTAGTGTATTTCAAATGATACCTTTCATGTTTCATTATGAAGAATTATTATACAAGAAATAAAAAACCTGCATTTGTGACAACAGCTGTCTGCAGATCAACAATGGATCATATATCGAGTACTGGAGAGAGTATGAGCGTGCAGAGTTTAAAGCGTGGAAGAACTGACCTTACTTTGAGTTTGATTCCATAAAAAGTGACAAAAACATTAGTGTCCGTTGTGCGTGGGAAGAAAACTTCTTTTTACAGCGAAAAAAAACCCTAAACTTCCAAGCAAGCTCCGAGTGCGCAACCACGTAATGGGAAATTCACAGAGAAACTGCCGTATCCTTCCACTGACCGCTGTGGCACACCTGCACCAGGGTAAACCTCCGCCTACCCTGCTCCTGCTTTACAGGTGAAAATAGAGCAAAAGGACCGCTCAGTCTTTGACTTTATTTATTTTCTGCTGTGTTTTACTTGCATCTATTTAAAGACTGAGTGTAAACACACAAAAAAATAAAATTTATGTGCTGGAATGTGCAGAAAAAAGGTTTAAATATTAAACAAATTTCTTCCAGGCAGTGAATGTTGCATATAATTACATTTTTGCTTGATGCATAAAATTAAAAGATTAAAACTAATAAAACAAGTTTTAAAAAGGGACTTTTCCATTTGATTACATTTTGTATGATGGGTTATGTAGAAAAAGTAGAATTGGGCTGAAAGATCTATCGCTTTATCACCTATTCAGGTTGTAAATCGTGTTTTTAAAAAGTAACTAAGTAATTAATTACTTTTGAAAATAAGTAATCAGTAAAGTAACGGGATTACTTTTTGGGGGAAGTAATCAGTAATTAGTTACTGATTACTTTTTTCAAGTAACTTGACCAACACTGCTTACAATCAGCCATTATTGTCAGATAAGTGAGTGAGCACCTGTGAGTCAAACACAAGAGTAGATCTTCTGCCCTCGTGGATCCCAGCCAAGTTTTGAATTCTTTTGTGTGTGTTTTGGTTAATAAAGTTTGTAGGAAAAAAACTGAAGTGTCTGTGAATTCAGTTTTCTCACAACCTTTACTGTTATATCAGTGAAAGAAAAGATTGTGTAAAAAAAACAAAAACCCCTCACACCACAACATCCTACAGTTGCAAGTGTTAAGTTTAAAATGATTGTGAATGAACACATTTCAGAGGAGGTGTTGGACCAAGAGCTTAAATTGGACATGAAATACTACATGTTTAAAGGCTAATTTACACTATGGAGCAAGGGCGTAGATTTGTTGTGTGGGGCATGTAGTCCATGTCTGTTGCTGTAACAGTAGTCCATGTTTAGAATAAAAAATCCCAGCTCACTGAGTTGATCGGGGCAATAGTGCCTAAAATGTTGCATAATTTTGCTGAGAGATCTTTTACTTTGTGGTCATCTTACATCAGTAGTTTTATGGACAAAAACCAGCAGGTCATTCAGTGTTCCCTTAGTGCTAATGTGTCAGAGATGTTGGTGTACTATAACTGAAGTAATGTTGTTAAGTACTTAAAGTCATATTCTTTTATTGTCATGACTGTATTTGAAGCTATTTTTATTTTTGTATGATACCTGATTTATATGGAATATGGCTGAAGTAAACTAAAGCCTAAAATACTTAGTCAGTCATTTGTTTAATAGTAATTTAACATTATATAATTCACATATAGAACTATGAATTGTGATTTTAAATGGTTTAAAAGCACGTAGAATAGCATATGTAGGCAAGTATGTTTCTCCTCTTTTTATCAAGAAGCAAAAACAAAAAGGAAAAAAAAAAGAAACAGGGCAGGCTTCGGTCCCCACCAACGCCGAAACCAAATCTACACCCTTGCTATGGAGCACTGCTCTCACATGGATTTAACACTTTCTCTCTTCCACACAGTCCTCATTTCTCGTGTGCTTTACAACCCTGAATATTACAGCAGGAAGGCAGTACAGCCAGGGAACACCCTGTGATGTCACACTCTGGCACACGATGGCAGAAAAGTTCTTAAAGTTGTAAACACTTATTTATTAAACAACACAGTAATATGTCAGATTTTGAAAGCAGGGTATAAATGATTTTCATGTTCACTTTAAAAGGAGACCTGCCAAAGCAGTAATCAGACTCATATGATCAGCGGCTTATGCAACGCAGCTCCGTCGGTGCTCTGACCTGGTATGAGCGCGAGTGTCCGTCACGCGTGGCTGGGTTAAAATACTGCGTCCGCTGAGACATCAGTGGCTTCGTTAAATAGCACTATTTTATTTGCTCCTAAGTAAATCAGTTTGGTTCAGATTAAAGTTTCAGCACATAGTTGTACAGTAGGTGGATATTGAAAGCCTCCAGCCTGTCCAGAGATGATTATTCTATTCTGAGCTCAGCTGTCTATTAGAATTTTTGGAGTTAATTAAAATTAGAAAAAAAAAATCAAATTCACATCTGATTTGTGTTCTTTTGTTTTTTGTTTTTGTTCAATAAGCAGATGTCGGTGTTTCGATCATGTTACGTTGAGATGTAAAATGCTTGTTAGAAACTATGAAACACATCGTGCTGACTTCTGGGTGTTAGAAGACAATTAATAATGCTCATGAATAAGACTAAAGGCAAGAAGGTGTCCTTTATAACTAAACATGTTAATAGTACCACTAGAGTTTATAACATAGCGCGTGTATTTCAGTAATAGCCTGTATATTTCAGTGTAGTGATGTGCAGTTCTTACCAGTTTGTCGTTCGAACGTCAACACGAGTCGAGATTTCCGAGGAAACAGCTCACGTTGACGTTAGTTCTGATACTCCCTAACTTAAGTTATCCAAGTTAACTTAAGTTATCCAAGTTAACTTAAGTCAAGTCAGATAATTATTTTGTAATGAAAACGTAAACACTCGCCGGGAGTTACCGCAGTGTCAGCTGTTTAATTTACACAGCGTGTGCAGTAACCATGGTAACAACGGACACTGAGTGGAGGATCGATGCAGGTCAGATTTTGGGAAATATCCCTCATATCTCTGAAACTAAAAAACGGTCGTTCATCAGCTGTGCTGATAGTTTTCCAGCAGGACAGCTGAGAGAAGAAAAACTCAAACTGTCGGAGCAGGTTTGATCGTTCAGGTTTAAAATCAGCTGGAAGCTCCACGTTTTCACAGCAAGCGGCTCTGTTCAGGAGAAATATGTTTTATATGTGCACCGTGTGAAGCCTGCTGTACTAAAATCACCGAATGAAGAGCAAACAGTGCGTCGCATTGTCGCGAGAACATGCGTGTATTTATTAAATGTATAAATGTTATGATATTTGATTCTAATCTGCTGCTGAGTCTCTGACGCTGATGGAAACGCAACAAACAGAACACAGAGCAAGAACACCTGTTCAACCAATCACATTCATTCCACTTTGTGACAAACTGAAGCGCTCCCCTCTCATCATCGGGATTTTTCCTTCAGTTTAACCTCCTAAGACCCAAACTCTTTCATGGCAGCATTTTTAAATTCTCTTTGCTATTTGGGCTGTTTGGGACCTGATGAATATAAAAACAAAGAATTTACAGATTTTGGTTTTTTTACCTGATTTTATCTCTGACAAAAATAAGATTAACATATGAGGACATTTGTTTTAAATTTCAATAGAACATTTGCAGTATATTGTCCTTATAAGTGGTTATCAGGCCCTTGTAGAGTAAAATTTTGTATTTTGGTCTAGACATCCCAAAATGTGATGTCCACATATGTGGACGGCAGGTCCTAGGAGGTTAAGTGCCCATGTGAAGAAATATTTAGGTCTAAAAACTAAGGTCAGTAATGTGTTAGGAAATTAGGTTCTATAAATCATTAATACTGCTCTTTGTAAAATGTGTAATTCTTTAACTATTGACAAAAAGTCACAGCATCACTTCAAGGAAATATCACAGTTCTTCATAATTTTCTGAACCAAAATACAAAATGATTGTGTATGAAATGTGTATGAAACGTCTCATATATTTTAACAAAGGGACCTAGGAACTAGAGTACCTGTTTTTTTTTAATGTTTTGCATGATTTGATTTCTGCTTTGTATCACTTTTTTCTACTGCTGGTGAGAAGCAGTCGTCTGCTTAGACGTGAGAAAACTGGTGTAGTTTTTAGGCTTTCATATCCTATCTCTGTTTCACATTTCAGAGGCCACACTTTCCTACTGAAGATAACAATCTTTAAAAAAAACTATGTCATCAATCAGGCATTTGCTGCCACTTCAGCTACTGCTGTGTCTGCGGGTTTTAATGTGGTGTAAACAGGAAGAATAGGTTTGTAAGGAGCTCATGAAGTTACAAACATGACTTCAAAAAGTTAGGCTAAATCTGTATATGCTCCATTTGTTTCAGATTATTTCCATTTGTGGATCGATTCAATTCACAACTGCTGCTCTAGTGAGTATTTCTATGTAACGGAGAGAAAAAAGGACACTCTGTCCCATGTTTTCTTCCTCCAACCCTGGCAGCAAACTCTGTTCAGTATACAAGGAAATATGAGATGTGGAAGATAAAAATGTTTTAGTGCTAATAATTACAGCTATGAAACTACCAGTATTTCAAGTTTTGTTAGCAGATTCTGTACTTGTCTGAATCAGCCGTCTGGTCTGGTGCTGTAAGCACAAGTGAAAGGTAAGAAAATGTGCTGTCACTAATTATCACCTATACTGTACAAAGATGGATAGTTTCTGCAATAAATAACAATCATTGAATCACGTTTTCTTTCATATAACCAAATAGTTTTAGTTTGTGTTCACTAAAAATCAAATAAATGTGTGGGTATTGCAGCAGACTTAATGAGTAACCTAATCCTTATTGTGTAGAAGATTTATCTAATGATACTAGAATACCTGCTTATATGCTTGTTTTGAATTTCTACACAAGTCTGTGGTTGTGACTTCTTGAATAAGCTATCAGCTGGACCTTCACGCCACTGAAGATTATGATAATTAACTGTATAAGAAGGATGGAGTAGCTCCTTGTCATGAAAAAGATCTGTCATGTCCTTAAGAAACAGGAAAAATACACCAAAGACCTGACACACAACTTTTATCAGAATCAGAATCAGAATGGGGTTTATTGCCAGATGTTGAGGTTTACAACATTAGGGAATTGCTGCGGTGCTTCAGTGCAAACAATAAGAATTAAAGTGCTATGTAGAAAGAAAGATATGTGCATGAGATATACATGAGATATATACATGAGAATAAGAATTATGAGTGCTAC
>NW_005187512.1:2038854-2044876 GCF_000239375.1 Pundamilia nyererei | reverse complement strand
CAGTAGAAGTCGTTGAGGGTGTTGGCCAAGAGCAAGTCATCAGTGGAGTGGGGGGTTTTAGGCTTGTAGTTTTTTTTACACATGCATCTGTCTCGATCCATCTGCTGTTCACTGATCCTTCATCAGAAATGGTCTCAGTGGGAGGATGGATGTGAAGAAGCCTTTCTTTATTAAGGATACAGGCTAGGCTTCTGCAGTTAAACAAGAACTGTTATGAATATCAGTGGCAACAGCTCTGAATCTGAATTAAATTTTTGGGGATTGAACTGTCATCAGTGGGTTTGTTTGTTTGGTTTTTTTGCATGACAATGATCCCAAACACACTGCCAATGAGATGAAAGTATTCGTGAACAGAAAATCACACAGGGGAACAGTATCAGTCATGGACGGACCTCTGCAGACTCCAGACCTCAATATTATTGAAGTAGTGTGACAAAGAAATAGGAAAAAAACACAGCAACCAAGAAAGGGCTTTGATATGTAATCCAAGATCTCTGGAGTAAAACTTCTGAAGATTACTTAAAGAAACAGCAAAAGATTTTGCCCAAAAGAGTTCCAACAGTCCTAAGAATAAAGGTGGTGACACCAAATGTTGCCTTTCCAGCTCATTAGAAACTCTGTTTGCCCTATGAACTGCATTTGTACATAGCACTGTGCTGCCCCTTTAAGGCAGGTATGATAATTTGGCTGTGTTTTTTGTACCAGCAGACTTGCCGTAGTTCTTTTCCACTAAAAACAGCCTTAAAGCTAAACTGTTGTTTTTTCTACTCTTTGTTCATTTGTTCCTGCTGAGCCTGAGAGAGCAAACGCCTGTAAGGAGTTGTTTCTATCTTTCCCGCGATAGGTTTGTGTAACAGTTTCGAGTTTTGCGTGAGAAGTCTCAGTGGGAGAATGACTGTGAAGAAGCCTTTCTTAAAGAAGGCAAACAGGGATAAACGGCTGGGCTATTCCAAATTACACAAGAACTAGACTGAAAATCAGTGGTCAGATGGAGTGATGAGTCCAAATTGAAAATTTTTGGTACAGAAATATTCTGAATAAAGGTGGTGACATTAAATAGAGCCTTTCAAAATTAATAGAATTGTGCAGACTCTGTTTTTGCCTTATGTACTCTCATGGACCTCCAGTACTCCTCTGCGTTTCTGCCAGTACTCTCTGTCTCGCTCCATCCTTGGGCTCTTTCTCTTCCTCTCATTTGCTCATGGTGTGTGTCTCTGGATAACCACCTTTCAGTGGTGGGGTCTTCCTGGATATCTGCCCACCTCCTGGCACAACTGGGATAATCAAGCTCACCTGGTGGTCATCACCCAGTCTGCTGGCAGCCTACTTAAGCTGGAAGCATTCTTTGCCTGAGTGGTGCACTGCCAGTGTTAGTGCACCTCTCTGTCTGGCCAGTCTGTTGTATCTCAGAAAATTTTTAATCTCACTGTGCAAAAGCCTGGATGTTTCCCTGCCGTGGTGTTCATGTGTGAGAGAGATTAGTGAGCAGATTTTTGTGTCTGTGTGGATTAAACCCCAGAGACTTGCATTCACAAACAGACCCACTACCTGAAGACAGTTTTTGTAACTAGTTAAACAGCTACGTCCACTGTAAATAAACTCACTGCTTTCCTGTGCTTGCTGTTTTTGTATGTAGCTAATGTATGTTTTCTACATGTTTGTAATAAATCACTCCAGCTTTTTCTATTTGCCAATAAAAATATCAAGAAATGAAGGATGACTCAAAATCCTGTGAAAACATGCCAAATAATCAACATCAGAGATAAAAACCTTTTATGTAACAAAGTTTATTTTTCCTTTATGTTATTTTCAGTTTTCCATAGCTGTGTTACTTTTAGCAACAGCAGTACTGGAGCATGTTTAGATGCTAATCACATCTTACAGAACTTTACTGAAACTTAACAGAAAGCAAAGAAGATTTTAGAAAAAGAAAAACGTATGAGGTTCATTTACAGCCAGTCACTTTGAGACGGGTAACCATTAACCAAACAAACAGGAAATATATTTTTCACTGTGTAGAAAGTTTGGCTGACTGCCGCTGGCTTCATGTTCGTGGGCTGCTGTGAGTACGAGGTTTGTAAAGTAGGTCACCACAGCTTCCTTGTTTAAGACAAACTCATCACATTACAGATTTTACCCACTGGTTCAGCTGGAAGCAGCCCTGAGACAAGTAAGGCCAAAGTTTACACTTATTCATATTTTCTCTACATGAAAACGAGGATAGTTATGAAGAAACTGACTCATAACTAGAACAGCTGAATAACTACTGAAGTTGTGGTACTAACTTCTTTTCCTTTGTTCTTGTCGTGCACTTCTGTTTCAGTGTAGCTAATGTAAATGTGTGTGCTGGTAATGTATTAAGTTTATTTTATATTATTTGATGGAGACCTGATGACAGATCAGTCATTTGTGTTCACATCTTTATATAAAATAGCAGTAAATACAACAGGTGATCCTGGTGAACACAAAATAACAAAATAGTTACCCATAGAATGCATCCAGTTCATTCAGTACACATACATATTAGACTCCAATGAATGTTCAAAGTTAAGCCTTTAAGGAGTTTACAAAAATAAAAAAAAACCTGCAGAGAGTTGTTGTAATTTTTTTTTTTTTACTGTTTTTGGTGTGTTGGAACATTTTTGAGGAATTTCTGAATCAATTTTATTCACAATCATAGATTTAATAACATAACAACATGTTTAAATTTAAATTTGTGCAAATAAAATTTTTATAGACAGTTCTGTACATCTAACAAAATCTGACCAAAATCAGTTAAGTTTCAATCAAGTGCTATCAAACTGGTTTTAAGCCGGTTTTTCTTCATCTCAGCTTTATTTTACAGACGTGTCCCTGTCGGCACAAGTTGAGGCTCTTTCATGTTTTTACTTTCAGCTCAGCAGGAGTTGCTTCTTCTTAACTAATGTCATCAATAATTTCATGTCTAAATGATTACACTAATACTCTGCTGTGTTTTCCTTTACTTGCTATGCCATAAAGTGTTTTACAGAGGAAGAGGTCCTCTTAGATTCATATACAACAACCCCATCATAGAAAATGATCAAGAAGAGCGTTATGTCCTTGAAGTGATGATGTGGATCAACATGTGTGTCTGCCTTCCTTTGACCATACTGATCATCTACTGTGTGTTTTATGCAGTAAGTAAATAATAATTTATATTTATATATTTTTTATGAGTCTGTGAGTATTTGAATGATTTTAAGATTTAGAAGAAAGAAAGAAAGAAAAACACTGGTAGCGTTTCTAATTATTTGAATTCATCATCATGAAAATGAAATCATTAGCTCCATCCTCACACATAAATTAAATTGCTCTTAATCAAGCTTACCGAATGATTTAAACGGTGTTTGAGTTACACCATGTGGGTTCTTCTTAGTTCAAAAGTATTAAGTATTAGGAGAATGAGTATGTATACCAGCAAGAATGGCCAACTTTATATATATATATGTATATATATATATATACATATATATATGTATGTACATGTGCGCGCGTTTGCGTACATATAAAAAGCACTGTTTTTGTCCGCTAGAGTGGGATTTTCACGGCATATTCTGCACCACATCTCTGTGTGTTCATCATTTGTTTGAAGCCAGCTCACCTCCTGCAACCACTTTTCCGAGAATACGCGCTTGTTTTGCGGTTCGGACTCCTGACATTTCTTTGAAAGTGGAGGGACACCAAAGTATTTGCTTAAAGGAGCTTGCTTCAACATCTTTAAGAGTTCTAAACAAATGTCTGTACTCCTCCAGAAAATCTGTAAACCATTTTTCTAAAAAAATTAGCTACAGCCAAATGAAAGAATTTAGAAAAATCAGTACAAGGAAGAGAAATTCACAGCCTTATAGGAGACAGAGAAGAAGCAATGAGAGTAATTAAACGGCTGAATTTAGTCACTCAGTTTACGCTAAAAATATGGTTTAATCTGGTACAAAAATACAAACTGGAAAAAGAGCTCGGACTGCTTCAATGGATAGCTTATGATAAGGGTTTTTTCCCTTGTTCTATGGACCAAAGATTTAAACAGTGGATTCCTAATGGATTAACAGCGATATGTACACTAATTAAAGATAGGAATTCTATGAACTTCCAGGAGATTAAACAACAACATATGTAAAACTGAAGTGGCAGAGAGAGTTGGGACTGAACATATTTGATGAGGAATGGTCACAAATCTGGAAAACACAGCAGTCAACAACATCATCATTACGTGCCTGAAGATTACATTGCTGGAAAAATGTAATTAGATTTTTTATGACACCCAGAATTAGGAACAAACACACTTCATTACCACAACCGTGTTGGAAAAGCTGTGGAGATGTAATTGTGAATCATTCCCATGTATTTTGGTTCTCTCCCAAGATCCGAAAATTTGAGGAAGATGTTCATTTAGTTATAGGTTAAAATTCTGGGTTATGCTGTATCTCAGTCTTGTACATTATTATGTCTTGGTGTCATTACGGGAAATGTGTTCAACAAAGATAGAGACATATTGAAAATTATGCTTGCAGCCTGTAAATTGGCAATCACAAGAAAATGTACAAGATAGACCCACCATCGCAGGATGAATAGATCAAAATTATAGATGAAATACAAATCATGGAACAATTGACTTACAGAATAAGGACTCAGGAAGATCAATACCATTGAAAGTGGGAGAAATGGACTGAGTACAAACTCGACAGGATAAAGACCATCACACTGATAATGAGAAATAATCAAATTGTAGAAAAATGGTGACCCAACATGTTCTTTTTTTCACCTGGTTTATTTATTTATTTACCTACTTTTTATTTTATCATTTTTTTCTTTCTTTTTATCTTCTGTTTGTTGTTATCCTCTACCCCCACTGTACAATGTTTAAAGAAAAACAATAAAAAGAAAGTTAAAAAAAGAAAGTAAAAAGAAAGATACAACATATGTGTGTGAAGGAGAGGAAATAAAGTGGAAATTTAATTTTAACATGTATTTCCTACAGGTGCGAAGAGTTAAGGTCCCCATCATCTCTTACACAAACCTCCTCATCTCCAATCTAATCCAGATGTGTATAATGATTGCTTGGGTGGCGAGAGTGGAAAGAAGCATCTGTGTTATGATTCACATCTCATGTGCTATGGCCAGTCTTTACTTCAAGATGTGCATTGCTTTGGAAAGGTACCCATCTGTGTACTTGGATGTCTATGAATGTTGTTTTCTACTGGAAAGCATCATTATTGTCAGAAACATACCATTCTCTACTGTGATAATCATAATATGTTCGCATCCTGTGTTACAGATGTTTCTTCTTTGCCTATCCACTGTTGGACTGCCTCAGACAAACTAGGAGTTCTGTGCTGGTCTGTGTCCTGGTCTGGGCTTTTTGTATTGTCAGTGTTCCTCTTGCCATAATCTTAAAAGAATTTGTACGTTTAATTATTTATGCCCTCCTTCCTGCCCCTATGTCCATCTTCTGCTTAGCCTGGACTTTCACAGCCCTGCCTGCTGCCACCTCAGTGCCCACTGAAGACAAACGAAGAAGTCTGGGAACTTTGGTTCTGTTGTTCTTTAACTACTTTGTCATGATTCTTCCCACACTGATTTTTCCAATTTTAGATTTTTTAGCAGATATAAATTTATTCTGTCTTTTCATTCCAGTTTCAATCTTGTTTCTGCTTTGTCCTTTTGTGGACTTGATTTTGTTCCTTTTCATGCAAAAAGGATGCATAGACAAGCTGCTAGTCTGTCTGTGCTGCTGTATTATGAACATCACTGTATCAGATGTAGCAGCTGATTATCACTGTAACTGATGGTAACACGGAAAGGACAGCTGATGCAGTCAAAGTGAGTCAAATGTAGATAGAACAGAGAAAATAATCAAACAGCATCCTTTACAAATATTATTTAGTGTTGCCATCAACCAACAGATAAATACCAAGAATCTGAGCAGTACTGCTCTCAGCTGAAGTGGCTCTGGTTTTAGATTTCCAATTAATGTTGTATTTACTATATATATATATATATA
>NW_005187512.1:2026122-2038834 GCF_000239375.1 Pundamilia nyererei | reverse complement strand
TTTTTTTTTTTATTTGTATAAAATTGTATATTGCGATACAATAACCATTTTAGTACTGAGGTTGTGCTTGCTGGCTGATTACAGTTAATTTAGTAATGAAGTTTCTACACCACCACTATATTCGAATATTATTGTAAATAACTGGACTGAACAAACACACCAGCTGGTCATATGGATAGAGGTTTTGTACAGATGAATTACATACATTTCAAGGGAAACATTATTATTAAATGCTTAAGAATTTAACAAAGGTACAAAGAATTGTTGTTGCTCTTTTTGCTGCTGTGCAGTGCATTGTTTTCTTCAATATTTTAAAGGTTTTCTGTATAATTATCTGGGTTTATAGTCAACTGGATTTTTCACTTTTTGTTAAACTTACCATCATTATTGTATTATATATCTTGCAATAATATTACTAATATTAATAACAACTTTACTGATAAGTTTGCAGTCTCATGTGATAGGTTGTGTTCGGCAGTCTCATCAAGTCTCTAAAATAAGATAAGATACGACTTCATTGATCACACGTTGGGGAAATTTGTGTGTACAGATAGCAGAAGAAAAATACAGACAAATAAAAAAGAAAGAAGATAAATACACTATATACAACGGTAGCATACACAATATGTGATTATAGATATAAATTTAGATCTCGCAAAACTCCAACAATGGCGGCCGCTACTTAGTTGTAATATTACTCTTTCTGGGTCACAAAATACACTCTTAAGATCTTTTGAGGCGTGAATGTAGTTGTGTAAACGTCAGATACCTGCTCGGTTTACAAGACATCACATATTTGCAAAAGTGGAGATCTGACACTCACTAGCTCGAAGCTAACGGGAGGTCGAGACCTACTACAGCCGGGAGGAACACCGCTTTCCCGGCACATCGTGCCTCGACCTCCCGGTCGGCTTCGAGCTGGCGGCCTCAGAAGAATGCGGCTAAAACTTTTGCGAGCTCTCGCAATACTTTTGCGAGATCTCGCAAAAGTCCGTCTTAATTTTTTTTTTCTCCCTAATTATTTTTTTTTTCTCCCTAATTTTTCTCCCATGTCCTCTGCGGGGCTCCGTGACCCAAAGCTAACTGCCAGGATTACATGTTTTTTACTGAAAAATACATTAGCCAGATCAAACATGTTGCAATATTCTGACCCTTTCTCAACCTCCACACCAAGTCAGTCGGCCTCAGTTTTTTCCTGGTTTTCCTTAACCTGATTTTCACGTGTCCCCACACTAAAAACAGTCTTCATTGTTCCTCTATGTTCTCTTCTCCCTCCTTGTTATCTTCTTCCTCCTGTCTGCTGCTGTCTTTCTCTCCCACATCCCGCAGCAGTTCATGGCTGTGACATCCCATACGGAAAAGATAGATATAAATCTTATAAAGTTTGTATCTGTCTTGTGTGAAACATGTATGAAAAGCATACAAGAGTGAAAACAGATACAAGATCCCTTGAAAAATTATATAAATGAAACTTGTATGTTTTGGATGCTTACTAAACCAATATATGAAAGTAATGAGAAAGTGGCCACTTTCATGAGTAATGAAAGTGGCCACTTATATGATTCACTATATGAAGTAGGCCACATCTTATACAAGACTTATAAGTTTTTTCTATTTCTTTTCCGTATGGGATGTGCATTATCAGTGATACTTTTTTTTTTTTACAGTTTTTCTTCAGCCTTGTCTTGTTTTTCAGTCTCTTCTGTTGAAACTTTACTCCATCTGTGGCAAATTTCAAACTCAGACAGTCTTTCTGAGTCCACTCAGACACAGTGATATTGCAGGTGAACTTCCCAGCTTGTGATTCTCCATCCACCATGCTGTTTAATGTGCAACTGCTCCCTTTAACGTTTAAGGCATTTTTCAAGAATTATCTTTCATAATTCTCAGAATGCATTCAGTTTCATTAATTGTTACTTATTTATTCTTATTCTTTATTCATACCTTTATTATTGTTTATCTATAAAGAGTGTTTGGTTTCTCTTTTTTTTTCAAAAACAGGAAACTGGACTTTTTCTGTTTTAGGGTCTTTTAGGGTCTGGCCCGCCAAAAAAAATGTAATAATACTAAAAGGGTTTTTAGTATTCTTTCATATTTTTTCATTCTACTTTATTTATTTTGTGTCCCCTAGGGGCAGCTGGTGACCTGCAGTATCACCCTCTGCTATCCAGTTTACTGTCTGCACCCTTGTCAGTCTGTCTCTCTGTTACCCCAGCTTCACTTCCTATTCCTTTTCTTACTCATGTCTCACTTTATGCCTCTGACACTTGCAAAATACTTCACTCAGAACATTCAAAATCACTCTTTCCACAGTTTGCAATACTTCACTCAGGACAGTCACAATCATGTTCTCACACAATTTACAATAGCACTATTCTATTTGTTGCACTGCCTTATGCGTTAGGGCAAACTCCTCAGCCAGGACAGCTGCCTCTTGTAACGTGGCCACCTTCTGCATGCTCAGGTACATCACTGTCTGCTCAGGAAAACAGTTCTTAAACTCCTCCAGCAATATTAACTCGCACAGCGACTTAAAGTCTACAACACCACTCGCCTGACTCCAACTATCAAACAATATACCCTTTTCCCTTGCAAACTCAAGAAAGGTTTGTGTGGGGGGCTTTCGGAGGGACCCAAAACACTGTCTGTAAGCCTCTGAGAATGGCACTCCATACCTTATCATACACCAAACTGTCCTCAAGGTGCGAGAGCTGCACACACCTGCACCTTACCGACCAGTTTACACTGCAGCGGCAAAGGCCAAACCTCTTTGGGCCAGTGCAGGGCCAGGGCAATACGTTCAAACGCATTAAGGGCATCGCTAGATGGGTTGGAGAGTGTCCAACCCCCCAACCACAAGAGCTTTCATATCTTCTTTTTTCAGCGACCTGGCCACCACAGTACCGTAATGGGGCGGCAACAGCACAGAGATCATCCTTTCAACGCCTCCCTAGATCCTCCACTGAAGGCTGCACATTAAAATCCTCTAACCTGAACTGCGCCATAACCGCCACACACCACGAGAATAATCTCGGACAAGTTCCCACTTATGTTACGCCCGCTCCCTTGCGCTGCTCTGACCGGTGGCCACCCCGGGCTTAAGGGAGGGGGCGTAACATATGGCCATTCACTGAAGCGAGGCCTTTCATGCATGTTAGTCTATGGTAGTACTAACAAGTTTCACTCTGGTATAATCCCACACCAACTGGAGATCAGCCACACTCTTAAATAGTGTGCTCCTAACGAGGCCATCAGCTGCAGCTAGTGATGGCTGATGAGCAGCAGGTGTGGCAGCCTCCAGTGCAGAAACACTTCAGGTGTTGCAATCCTTCCAGTGACCCAAAACACCCGGGAACAAACATAAACATAGGCAGGGAGACGGAAGAAGAGGGAGAGAACACAACCAACACTATATACAGAAAGCAATACATTATCAAGAGGATCCCCAGCCCGAGGAAAAACAACAAGACACTTACCTCTCCCCAGAGAGGCAAGTGACGGAAGTGAGTTTGTTTCTACAGCATGTCCAAATAATATATTCAGTTCTCTGTAACTTAAATTTATGTGATTTTTTTCTTTTCTTATGGGATCATTTAAGGGTAACATATAGATTATATATATTTATATAGATTATAATCTGATATATATAATTATAATCAGATATCTGATTATAAATATATAGTATATTTGTGTTCGTTCACAATAACATTTCCATTTCCTCTGATCTACTGAGTTTTAGAAATAATATTGTACTATTTATTATGTATATGATATTTATACGTAGCCAAGACAATCCTGCAAATGTAGCTGATTACAGTGATTTTAATAACGAAGCTGCTTTACCACAGGTTCAGATACTGCAGCAGGACAACAACTTCATGTCATCATCTCTCCTTTATTGTTAATAACTGGACTGAAGAGGCAGCAAGAATACTTGTGATGTGGATAAGAGTTTTGTACAATGTTGAAATACATAAAGTTTCTGTATCTTCAATGTTTTTAAAGATGTAAAAGAAGACTTTCCTGTAAATAATATATAAGTAATAAAAGTCTATGAGAAAAGTACTTGTTGTTGCTGTTATCTATGATCACAGTAAACCCGTCACCAACACATTTATGTTGTTAGTTGATAGTTTGAACCTTATGCAGATCTACCTTATCTCAATATGGTATCTCAATCATCTGTCATCTATGCAGGTAGAAATATTTCTATTTCTACCTAGCATCACCACAAATTATGACATCATAAAGACTGCTGATCACTGGATTTATAAACAACGCAGACAGTCACTGAGCATTAAAAGTATTTGTAAGAAGAATACATGGGCACACAGATTATATGAAAAAGACGACTGAAATTTTATATTTTGGGTAGTTTAACAATGACAGATATCAATAAATAACTGTTAACAATTTAGATTTTTTTTAAAGCAAAAAATCAAAAAGTATCATAGATAAAAGCTTTACTTTTCCTTTACTTTGTATTATTCGTTTCATGTAGCCACTATGTTAGGTATAGAAAACAGCACAGATCAACTGATTAGTGTATATGAAACTTGAATGTGGTAATCTTGGGTAAGAAAGTGTTTCTATGCTGAAGAAAAACCCCATCTGCACTTTGAGTGTGACCACATGTCAGTGGGGGTGGGGTGTAAATTAGGCCACCACAACTTGCATGTTCAAGACAAACTCATCATATTAAAGATTTTACAACTGAAAGCAGTCCTCGGGTAAGTAAAGACAATGTTTACAATTATTGTTATTATTTATACGTGAAGAGGAGCATAATTCAATTTATTTTAAATGTATGCATAATTATGAAGAAAAACTTTATAAATAGTGCAATTAAGTACACTGAGATTGTCTGCAGTGAGTTGCTCTTAATGTGAGTGGATATAAATGTGATCACTGGTAATGGACTATTTAATTTTGTTTTGACTAAATGATGATTTGATCAATGTGTTTAGCTGCTGACATTATCAGTTACTAGTTTGTTGGGTATGCATTACTAGTCTAATGAATTAATTCTGAAGTTAAACTTCCCTTTATGAAGACTACCTTAAATTAGGCTAGTTTTAATTTCTTGGGTAAACAGAATGACAAATATAACAGTTGCTGAAATTTAAAAAGTTACAAGTGGTTGGTTTTTATATTTTTAAACAGAGCTTAAATTAATTTTTTTATCCCCAAATTTATCAGGGATCTTAAACACCATAAAAAACATGAAAGAAATTGCAGTTTTAAAAAGTTCCAAATGTACATTGGAGGCTTGAAACTCTGAGAAGTTTCACACAAAGTAAAATTTTGCATGTCTTTAATTTAAATGCTATACTATATATACTACTTAAAAAAATAGAAGAACACTTTTTAAATGTTTTTAATCAGCGTAAGGTGAGTGCCATGGGGTGTTATTAATCAATGTTAATGAAATTAACAACAGGTGCATTAGAGGGACAACAATGAGACAACCCCAAAACAAAAATGGTTTTGTATGTTGAAGTCACCTGCATTTTATCCGTCCTTATCTTTTCAGTGGATTGGTGCAGTGGCTGCAGTGATGCAGATGCTGTACCGGTCTGTTGTGGTGAAGAGAGAGCTGAGTGTAAAAGCGAAGCTTTCAATTTACGGGTCGATCTACGTCCCTACCCTCACCTATTGTCACAAGCTGTGGGTAGTGACCGAAAGTACGAGATCGCGAATACAAGCGGCAGAAATGGGCTTCCTCCAAAGGGTGACTGGCCTCTCCCTTAGAGATAGGGTGAGAAGTTCGGCCATTCGGGAGGGGCTCAGAGTAGAGCCGCTGCTCCTCCACATCGAAAGGAGCCAGTTGAGGTGGTTCAGGCATCTGACAAGGATGCCCCCTGAGCACCTCCTGGGAGAGTTTTTCTGGGCATGTCCCACCGGGAGGAGGCCCCGGGGCAGACCCAGGACACGCTGGAGAGATTATATCTCTTGGCTGGCCTGGGAACGCCTTGGTGTTCCCCCGGATAAGCTGGAGGAGGTGGCTGGGGAGAGCGAGGTCTGGGCTTCTCTGTTTGGGCTGCTGCCCCCGCAACCCGGCCTCGGATAAGCGGAAGAAAGTGGATGGATGGATCTTTTCAGTATTTTTTTCAGTTTTGCATTTGGGTAGGGTCCGTGTCACTACTGGTTTCATGAGGAAATATCTGGACCCTACAGAGGTTACACATGCCATGCTAAAGTAGTTAGAGGGTTTCCTGGGTCTCCCAAGACAGTATCAGGAGAAAGACAGTTACTCTAGGAAAGCTGGGCAGAGCTGTAGAAGGTCCTTAACCTATCAGCATGACCGGTTTCAGTAAAGAACCGGGTGAGCACTGCCAGAGACCTACAAAATGAACTCCATCACTCTTCTGGTGTGAATGTCTCTGAAAAAACAATCAAAACAAACTTCATGAAGGTAGCATGAGAGCCCAATATACACTAGTGGGCCCTGTGGTCACTGCCCGACACCATGGAGCCCAAGTGGCATTTGCCAAGTGCGTTTTGTTGCAGAGCCACCACTGTTATCCTGTGCTTTTGACAGATGAAAGCAAGTTTACTTTGAGCACACATGACAGGTGTCAAAATGTCTGAAGCCATGGATAACATAATGCTGCCCGTAACATAATTCAGCATGACCGTTTTGGTGGTGGGTCAGTGATGGTCTGGAGAGGCAATGAAGGGACACACAGTCCTCTATGGGTTAGGCAACGGCACCCTGACTGTTATTTAGTATCAGGACCCTGCACTGGTGCAGAGGGTTCTGGGTTCCTCCTGGTGCAACACAATACTCATCCTTATGTAGTGAGAGCAGGTAGCTCCTGGAGGATGAAGGAATTAATTCCACTGACTGGACCCCAAACTCACCTAAAGCCAATGGAAAACCTCTGGGTCACTTTCCACCTCAGTGATGCCCTTGTACCCACATCATCCTAGATGTGGGATGAGATTCCCCAGGACACAAGCCATCATCCTATTGTCAGGCATGCATACAAGCATGTGGCAGTATTTTGAGTTGCTATTATTATTGTTACTATTATTATTATTATTTTTTTTTAAAGAGAGTAGAAAATTCTTCTACAGCAACTCCACCACACAGAAAGTCAGCTGGAGATGTGGGGAGTCCTGATATGGATCGAGGTCTGCTTCTTCTTTCCAGTGACCATACTGTTCTTCTGCTGTGCATGTGGTGTGGTACGTAAATATGTCCAATCTTTTTATGTCTATATAAGTTTGTGAACAATTAAAAAAACTTAGCAAAAAACAAAAACAAAACACTAAATTAAAATTAAAAACAAAAATAAAAGAAAACATATAAAAATTTAAAAAATTAAAAATTAGCCCAGCGATAGACTGCCAGATGTCAGATACGATCCAGCACCCACGTGACCCTGAATTAGATAAGCTGTTGACTCAAAGGAGAAAGAAAATAAACATGGAGTGTTGAGTCATAATTAAAGTTAAGTAGTTACTTTAATCTTTACAAATAAAATCAAAAGTCTGACAATCAAACACTTTCCAGTTACACTCTGTAGATTCATCTTACTATAAAAGTAGCCCATTGATAGTGTAGGAATAGTAGAATAAAATAATAAAGTCTTACCATATTATATTTTATTGGTGCAGCAAAAGTAAAGGGCAATAATGTCAACTTCACTGAACCAGATACAGTCATGTCATAAAATTAGCACATCCCATGTTAACTGTTGGGCTTTTGACATACAGATTCATGAATAAATGAAACTCCTTAAAGCCAATCATGTGCTGACAGCTTCACTACTATTTAGAAATTATTCTCTAAGTTCCCAAAAGTTGATTCTGTTCATCTGGACGTAGCATTTTCTGGGAGAAACATTTCGGCACTCATCCAGGTGACTTCTTCAGTCTCAGCTGACTCCAGGTTTCCCCAATCTTATAAACAGTACATTTGCATAATGACTGAAACTAGCACCATCAAAGCCATTGATCAGTGGTTGTTGATCAATGGTCATGAGAATTTGCATATTAATGATCAAGGAACTGACCTCCAAGCCCATTGTTCATTCAGTGGTGCTAGTTTAAGTTATTGTGCAAATGTTCTCTAAGGATGAGAGGTTCAAGCAACTTAAAGAAGTCCAGACACTTTTTTTTCCAAGCTCCTTAGACTACGATGACCTGGATGACTGAGGACCTTCACAGACACATGCAAATGTTCTGTTTATAAAGTCAGCTGAGAGTGAAGAAGTCACTTGGATGAGTGACAAAATGTTTCTCCCACTGAAATCGCTACGTCCAGATGAACAGAATCAACTTTTGGGTATTTACTTACTTGCTAAATTGTGCATGCATCAAGATATTCTCTAAATTCCTGGGATTAATAGGGGGCTATATTGTTATTCTACAGCAAAACAGTCAACACTATCTATCTATCTATCTATCTATCTATCTATCTATCTATCTATCTATCTATCTATCTATCTATCTATCTATCTATCTATAGTGTTGACTGTTCTATATATCTATATACCTATATCTATCTATATCTATCTATCTATATGGATAGATAGATATATATAGTGTTTTTGGGACATAACATTTTTTGGTTTCTTATTTTGTTACTCATCTGTGTTGCTGTTATAGTCAAAGTAAGCAGGTTGACACAGTGTGACACCTGCTGTTCACTTTTTGTAACTGCTTCTGTTATTCTTCCTGTTTGTTCTGCATCTGGAGAAATAAGTAGGCTACTGGAGAATAAATTTTACTTACTAATTGGCGTTAAATAAAAAAAATATTAAGTGTATGTCATGTACATTGGCTTCACTGTGGTGAAGCAAGAAGGTGCAGTGTTCAAATATTCATTTTATTTCTGTTGGACATACATGTGAAATTAATTTGATCTTCAATGTGCAGATGTAAGTGTTTGAAATTTGTGTTTATTTTGAGGTGTATGAATAATACACAATATATAAAAATATATATTATAGGAGAAATTGATTTTCATGTTTTCCAACATAAAAGTAAAATATTTATCTTGCTTTATAAGACATAAAATAAATATATTTATTTATTCATACACATTAATCTACACTTATGACTATATAATCTCTATTACTGCATTAATGTGGTTTCAATTAATATTTCTGGCAGGGGCGAAAATATCAGGTCCCTGTCATCTATTACACAAACCTCCTCATCTCCGTTCTAATCCATCGCAGCATGACGTTCCTTTGGTGGAGGACACTGTATGACAACAGTGCATCTTTCTTTTACAATTTTGCTGTGACGGCCAGTCTTTACTTCAGGTTGTGCATTGCTCTGGAAAGGTACCAGTGTGTGTGTGTGTGTGTGTGTCTCTCTCTGATTATTATTATGTACTCTGAAGGATCACTGTGGTCAAAAACAAACTATTCTGTGTGATAATATGATCATCTTTCTGTTTTGTGTTGCAGGTATTGTTTCATCGCCTGCCCACTGTTGGACTGTTTCAGACAAACTGAGGGTTCTGTGCTGGTCTGTGTTCTGGTCTGGGTCTTTTGTATTGTTAGTGTTGCTCTTGCTGTATTTTTATATGAATTTGTACGTTTAATTATTTATGCCGCCCTCCCTGCCCCCCTGTTCATCTTCTGTCTCGCTGGGACACTTAAAGCTCTGCCTGCTGCCACCTCAGTGCCCACTGAAGAAAAACGAAGAATTGTAGGAACCTTGGTTCTGTTGCTGCTTAATTACTTTCTCATAAACCTTCCTGCAGTCATTCTATTACCTGTCAGCTTGCGTCCACGTCGCCCTGAGACAGCTACTGATTTTATCATTATGATCTTATTTCTGTTTAGTTCATTGTTGGACTTCATTCTGTTTGCCTTCATGTGTAAAGGGCCCATTGACAGGCTGCTGGCACGTCTGTGCTGCTGCAGTATGGAGAGCAACAACACAGGAGATGTTACTGATGTTAGCACAGACAGGTCAGATCATGTAGTCAGAGATGAAGGGAAAGAGGAAACAGGGTCACATGATAGGGAAGATGAAGAGGAATTAGAAAGTGTGAGATAAGTAAACACCATCCAAAGTCTTTCTTCAGCTGAAGCTTCAGGCTGTAAGAATTGTTTTGTTGAGTAGTTGGATGATGTCAGTTTAAAAGTAGAAATTGTTTCATAATTTCTTCTAAAGGCCCCGTGGTGGTGAGGTAGCCAGAAGGACCCGGGTTCATATCCAGTTTGGGGCCTTTGAGTTTGGAGTTTGCATGTTCTCCTCAGGTCTGTGAGCACCCTCGTCAGGTACTTTTAATTCCTGCAGTCCAAAACCTGCATTAGGGTTAGTTTAACTGGTGATCCTAAACTTCCTGTAGGTGTGAAGGGTTTCCTGTGTTAGCTTTGTCTTTAACTCCTATAAGGAGGATGAAAAGAGACTGATGAAATTTCTTCTGAAGGCTTCTTATATTCAAATATTAATCACAGAAGGTTATTATTATGTTATTGCTTTTTATAAGACATTTAATGATCATATCCAGCTTACATTGTTTTTTTTTTAATATCATACTTAATTATATTGTTGTTTAATTTCTTGGATAACTTTTGTTTTCCCTCACAGTAACAATTTATTTCCCTCTGATCTTTTGAGTTATGACGCAATGTAGTGTAATATTAATATTATTGTTGTAAGATGCTTTCTTGGTTGCAGGTTTTTTATGTTCAAAAATTATTATTATTATTTTTCTGAAGTTTGAACTGAAATACCTGATATTTTCCTCATTTGTTAAACTCCTCTTCTTTGAGATATCAAAAATAAATAACTAAATAAAAGTTGTCCATGGAAGTTATGATCCTCTATGCGCATTTAAATGAGCATTTAATTTCTTCTTACAGTGACTCACAGATGTCATCAAAACTTCAGAGCGAGAATGCTGAAACTATTGAATCTACTGAACAAAAACCTAAAGCAACTACTAAGGCTAAATTTATTTGTGGTACAAAACATAGATGGGAACAAACTTTTTTGTGATTCAACAGAACTGGGTGGTTTGAGGTAATATTTATTTAGTTTAGTTTACTGCACTGGTGATATGAGGCACTGTATTTTTCTTCAGAGCTGTATTTGTGAAATAAAATACAATCTAGCTTGGAAAAAATAGCTTTGTCTAATTTTTTGCAGTTACAAATTGTTCATCCATTATGGGTCCTACATTTAATCAAAAGGCCAGCAGGTGGCAGTTCTCTGGTTTTATAAAGATGTAAAATTAAAGTCTATGAGAAAATTACTTGTTGTTGCTGTCATCTATGGCCACAGTAAACTCCTCACAGATACATTTATGTTGTCAGTTCATAGTTTGAATCTTAAACAGGCCTACCATTTAAAAGTATCTCAATATGTCAGTCATCTATGCAGGACCGTGTTCATGTAGAAATATTTCTATTTCTGCCTGGCAACACCACAAACTGCTGATCACTGGGTTTATAAACAACCTAAAGCAGTCGCCAAGTACTTGTACAAAGCAAACTTGTGAACACAGATTGCATGAAAAAGTGTACAGAAAATTAATATTTTAAGGGGAAATAAATCAATACATAAGTGATAACAATTTAGATTTTTTAAAAAAGCAATAAATGAAAAAGTATCATAGATAAAAGGTTTAGTTTTCTTTTATTTTGTATTATTAGTTTCATGTAGCCACTATGTTAGGTTTATAAAACAGCACAGATCAACTGATTAGTGTATACGAAACTTGAATGTGGGCTACATCTTGGAAAAAAAAAGTTGCTTCTATGCTGAAAATAAACCATCTGCACTTTGAGTGTGACCACATGTCTATGGGGGTGGGGTGTAAATTAGGCCACCACAACTTCCACGTTCAAGAAAAACTCATCATATTACACATTTTACCCACAGTTTCAACTGAAGGCAGACCTCAGGTAAGTAAAGACAATGTTTACAATTATTGTGATCATTTATAAGGAGCATAATTCTATTTATTTTAGATTGATGTTTCTTAAATTAGTTGTCTGATCCTGGTGAATATAAAATAAGTACTGTATTTAGCTGCTGACATGATCAGTTACCAGTTGATTGGGTACACATTCCTAGTCTAAATTAAACTTGCCTTCATGAAAATGACCTTAAATTAGACTGTCTTGATGCATGGTCAATCATCCAGGTAAGTAAATCTCCAAAAGTTTATTCTGTTCTTCTGGATGTAGCACTTTCTGTGGGAGAAACAGTGGACACTCTTTCAATGATGAGGATGTAACATCCTGGACAGGGAGGAACGCTGGTTTGAGCGCGGAGTCAAGGAGGCCATTTACGTGAAAAGGGAAAGACCATCTCTGAATCGAGGAGGGGCCTAAGGGTACATCTGTCACCATCTCACAATGCTGTGATTGCAGCCATTCCCCAACTCACTGTGAATGGTACTCATGGCCATTGATCAGTGTTTTGTAATCAATCGTTATGAGAATTTGCATAATTATGATGAAGAAACTGACCTCTCAGCCCATCGTTCCTTTGGTGGGCTGGTTTCAGTCATTGTGCAATGGACTGTTTATAAGATTTGGGGAAACCTGCCTTCAGTTGAGACTGAAGAAGTCACTTGGATGAGTGACAAAACATTTCACGGAAAATGCTACGTCCAGATGAACAGAGTCAACCTTTGGAGATGAAATTAGACTGGTTTTAACTTCTTGGGTAAATATAATGTCAAATTTAGCAGTTGCTCAAAGTTAAAATGTAACAATATAAAAAAAAAAAA
>NW_005187512.1:2022942-2024978 GCF_000239375.1 Pundamilia nyererei | reverse complement strand
ATTTCTTTTTTGAGTTTTATTTTAAACTGGTTTATATCACTACTGACCTTTATTTCTTCTTTTAACTCATTCCAGAATTTAACTCCAGCTATTGAAATAGACATCCTTTTCAATGTTGTTCTTACTCTTTGTAATTTTAAATTCCACTTCCCTCTAAAATGATACCTCCCTTCTCTTTCTAAGAATTATATATTACATATACGAGTTTAAAAAATTTAAAGAACACTTTTAAAAAGTCTTCATCGGAATATATCATCAGAGAAGCTAACTACAACATTGATCTGGTAAGTTGAGTGGCGTGGGTGTTATTAATCAGTTTCGGCTGCTTTGGTCTTAATGAAATTAGCAAAATGTGCATCAGAGGGGCAACAATGAGACAACCACCCCAAAAAATGGTTCTGCTGAAACTGCAATGAAGGGACACACAGTCCTCTATGGGTTAGGCAACGGCACCCTGACTGTGATTTAATATCAGGATAATATCCTTGGAACCCAGCCCTTGCACTGGTGTAGTGGGTTCTGGGTTCCTCCTGGTGCAACACAATACTCGGTCTTATGTGGTGAGAGCAGGCAGCTCCTGGAAGATGAAGGAATTAATTCCACTGACTGGACCCCAAACTCACCTAAAGCCAATGGAAAACCTCTGGGTCACTTTCCAGGAGCTCAGTGATGCCCTTGTACCCACATCATCCTGTGTGACTTTTCCCACACATGTATTTTAAGTCAAACGGGAAAAAAATATGAGTTTGAGGAGGGTCATTTGGAGGAACTCAATGTTTTTCCAGCATTTAGAGCAAACCAGTGAATCACTTTCACCACCTGCTGTTTCACTTTTTTTTTTTTCAGAGTAGAAAATTCTTCTACAGCAACTCCACCACACAGAAAGTCAGATGGAGATGTGGGGAGTCCTGATATGGATCGAGGTCTGCTTCTTCCTTCCCGTGACCATACTGTTCTTCTGCTGTGTGTGTTGTGCGGTACGTAAGTATGTCACATCTTTTTATGTCTGTGAGTGTGTGAACAATGAAAAAACAAAATTAAAATTAAAATTAACAATAGAATAAAATATATTAAAAAAGAAAAGAAATAAAAATTAGCCCAGCAACAGACTGCCGACCTGCCTACCTTTGGCCCAGTGACAGCTGGGATACGATCCAGCACCCACATGACCCTGAGCAAGATAAACAGTTGGGTAAAAGGAAAAACTGAAATAATAAATAAATAAACATGGACTGTTGAGTCATCATTAAAATTAAGTGATTGCTTAAATACTCACAAATAAAATAGTCTGACAATCAAACACTTTCCACACTGTAAAATATAAGTTGTTGTTTCAACTTAAAAATATGATGTAAAGGGCTGCCTTAAAATTTTAAGTTAAGTCTACACAGTCTCTTCAAGGTAACGTTCAAGGTAACTTTATTTCCAGGGTCCAGGACACTTCACCAAAGTATTGCCCCCCACAGCTGTAGCAGCCACTGCAAACCCTTAAATAGTCTAATATCTCTGCCATTACAATATACAATGTGAGAAATCAAACGTAAAGCTGAAGTGAACAGTACAGCAGCGAAATGTCAAAGACCCTGGTGAAGACATGAATAAACACAAGACACTAATAATATCAATGCTAGCTTGCCAGTTAATTTCTCTAAAACCCAGACCATCTCCAGTGTCAAAGATCTTGTAATAATACATTTGGTGTAGAAAAAGTACACATGTTATCATGTGGCATCTACAGGGAGGAGGGAGTTAACCCTTTGAGTTAAAGCTGAAAGTCTGCACTTCAATCACCACTTGATTGTTTCATTTAAAATCCACTTTGGTGCTGTAATTATTAAATTTACTAAAAGAAACAATGCTAACCTTCACAGTCTTGAGAGTCTGTGAGGGATCTTCCTTTAGAAAATGATTATTGGAAATATTGCCAAAATGAACTTCCACCAAAATACAACAGCCTGTGAACTTGAAAGAAATTTACAAGTACAGAGACAATATGAAATAAGCTTTATTAATTAGCTGAGTTAGCTTGCTAATAT
>NW_005187512.1:2020725-2022579 GCF_000239375.1 Pundamilia nyererei | reverse complement strand
GCCAATTCCCCATGATGCACCTCGATAGCAGTCACGTGGAATCCTGCTGTGCTCAACTTCCCCACATTGTCAAGTTCACATAAGTTGCTGATTTAGCTGGACACGAGTTTTTAAGTTAGCTTTTTTTGGTGTAATTGGGACGTTTTTATTTTGTAATTCTATGTTATAACAACAACTTCAGTCATCTATTGTCAAACTGATATAGAATAATATGTTACAATAACAAACATCTAGAATTACATTTTACAGTGCAGTTACACTCTGTAGATTCATCTTACTACAAAAGTAGCCCATTAATAGTGTAGGAATAGAGAATAAAATAATAAATTCTTAACATATTATTTTATTGGTGCAGCAAAAGTAAAGTAAAAATTTAAATCATTCAACTTCACTGAACCAGATACAGTCATGTCATAAATTAGCACATCCCATGTTAACTGTTGGGCTTTTGACATACAGATGAGTGAATAAATGAAACTCCTTAAAGCCAAAATCTCATGTAGACGTTCAACATGTTTGCAGTTTGGCTGAAGAAAAAAACACATGTTGGGTCTAAATTTTAGCCTCACATTTTTAGACCATTCAGTGACCTCTGCACCGGACTATATTGTTATTCTACAGCAAAACAGTCAACACTTAATTTTTTTTAGATATGTCTTAAGGTAGCTGTGATCATTCTCTGTAATATTCTCAGTAACTGCAATATATAATTCTATATACAATGTTTTTTGAGAGATACCGGGTTTTTTTGGTTCTGGTTGTCACTCATCTGTGTTGCTGTTATAGTCAAAGAAAGCAGGTTGACACAGTGGGACGCCTGCTGTTCACTTTTTGTAACTGCTTCTGTTAATCTTCCTGTTTGTTCTGCATCTGACCTTTCTAAATCCTGGAGACCAAATTTTACTTTCTTATTGAAAAATTAAATTAAATTAAAAAATATTTAGTATATCTCCCGCACTTTCGCTTCACTGTGATCAGGCAGGAAGGTGCTGTGTTTAAATACTCGTTTTGTTTCTGCTGGACATGCATGTCAGATTAATTTGATATTCTAGGTGCCGATGTGAGTGTTCGAAATTTGTGATTATTTTGAGGTGTATGAATAATTAATTCAAAACAATACATTGTAATTATTATTATTTTTCATCTTTTCCAACATACAAGTAACTTACTTTTTAAGAAGTAAACTAAATATATTTTATTTATTTATTTACTCTTCATACACATTAATCTACACTTATGACTATATAATCTTTATTACTGTATTAATGTGGTTTCAATTAATATTTCCTGCAGGGTCAAAGATATCAGGTTCCTGTCATCTATTACACAAACCTCATCATCACCGTTCTAATCTATCGCAACACGATGTTCTTTTGGGAGGAAATACTGCATTACAACAACATTGCACGTTTCATTTACTATTTTGCTGTGATGGCCAGTCTTTACTTCAGGTTGTGCATTGCTTTGGAAAGGTACCAGTGCGTGTGTGTGTGTGCATGTCTCTGAATATTATACTGAACTATGAGGCATCGTTCAGAAACAAACTATTCTGTGTGATAATCTGATCATCTGTCTGTTTTGTGTTGCAGGTATTGTTTCATCGCCTGCCCACTGTTAGACTGCCTCAGACAAACTGAGGGTTCTCTGCTGGTCTGTGCTCTGGTCTGGGTCCTTTGTAGTGTTAGTGTTGCTGTTGCCATAGTCTTACATGACCTTGTACGTTTAATTATTTATAACGCCCTCCCTGCCCCCCTGTTCATCTTCTGTCTCGCTGGGACACTTAAAGCTCTGCCTGCTGCCACCTCAGTGCCCACTGAAGAAAAACGAAGAACTGTAGGAACCTTGGTTCTGTTG
>NW_005187512.1:2018336-2020134 GCF_000239375.1 Pundamilia nyererei | reverse complement strand
TCCTAAACTTCCTGTAGGTGTGAAGGGTTTCCTGTGTTAGCTTTGTATTCAACTCCTCCAATTGTTATTGTTGTAAGATGTTTTATGGTTGCAGGTTTTTATGTGCAAAAATTACCTTTTTTTTTCCAACATTTGAAGTAAAATACCTGAATTCCTCATTTGTTAAAATCTTCTTTGAATTATCAAAAATAAATAAATGAATAAATATTGTCCTTGGAAGTTGCATTCCTTCTTATTATCTTTATTATTATTATTATTTTATTATTATTTATAAACAACACAGAACTGAAAATACATTGTGTTTATTCACAGTATTTTACATTCAAAGATTCAAAGTGTTTACTGTCATGTGTCCATAGAAAAAAAGGCATTTCTCTGTGCAATGAAATTCTTTCTTTGCTGTCCACACACAGATGCCGATTAATATATACAATAGAAACAGAACAGATAAAAATACAAATAGCACAAATAAATAAATGAAGACAACAAATAAGACAAAATATTGAAGTGTGAAACAGAGATGTGTGCAAAAGAGCTATGAGCTTAATATTCATTGAGCCAGTTAAACAAAAACACAACTAAGGTTTACTTAATATAACCGGCCAGACAATTAAAAAACAGGGGTATCTGCTGAGAGATATGTGACGTCATGTGCACATCGTTGCATGAAATGAATAGTAGTATCAGTTATATGAAGTTCTAATCAGTATCTGTTTCAAACAATATTTTTGTTTTCTCTTGCCTCCTCTACTCCACCACTACTCTCTTCTCCTCATCTCCATCTCCTCCTGTTCCTCCTCACCTGAAGTGTTCGAACATAAGAAATCAGGACCATGTTTATTTATTCTTGATATTGTCGCAGCTGGTTATCATCAGCAGATATCAGACCCAGCCATCTCTGGACAGCTGACAGGAGTCGGCTAAACAATAATATAACATTGTAAGCTAACATTATGCCAGCTAATATTAGACTTTAGCCTTCTAAAACTCTTTGAGCACTGAAAACCAGTGTGATTAAATATTATATATATATCAGTATGGAGCTGGATAGGTTAGTGGTAAGACTACACGCCTTTGGAGCGGACTGAGGAATAGAGGAACTGACCTGAAAGATAGGATTATGGTGAAGCTTGAAACCTGAATCCCCTGTAGCTGGTTACCAAGACTACGTGAAGTACCCTCAGAAGGTCTGCTAGATGATTCACATCATCTAGCAGACCTTTGGTCCTTTTTCTTGGTGTTGCTGTCATTCGGAACCGCTACGTTTATCACTACAGTCGTCTTCTTCTGTGTGCCTACCACCACTATGACCAGTTGGGTAGCCACCACCATTTGTCCGTCTGTATCTGGAAGTCCAACAGGTAGTTCGATCCCCTCAGTTCTGACTACCTTCCCTCTCTTTGTTATCATCTGACTACATTTCATCCAGTGTCATTGCTGTATATCCTGGTGGTGTGGATCAGTTAATCGATGTCACTCTTGGCATACAGCTTGATGTCATCCATATACAGGCGGTGGCTGACAACTCATACACTCCGTAGTCAGTATCCATAGCCAGTGTTGTCAGTGATTTCACTGAGAGGGTTCAGGCCTGCCTACCCTGCCACTGAGAGTACAAATTGGCTGGTTCTGTGGAGAACGGCTGGTTTATTCTCCTGCCTTCTATCTCTCTGGTGTACCTCATCAAGCAGCTGGCCAAGGCTGTGAGCCATGGCTTAGCAGTTTCCAAGGCTTCAGGTATGGACAGCCTTGGAAACTGCGCCTTGTTTCTTCTTTGTTTTTTTGTTGCTGTTTTTTT
>NW_005187512.1:2014961-2016335 GCF_000239375.1 Pundamilia nyererei | reverse complement strand
GGGATATTTCATGAGCAATTTCTGAATCATTTTTAAAGATTGGCATGTAAAGTTTTCAAGATCAGTAATGCAAAGTAGATTTTATATTAGAGTTAGTTTGATTGAAATTTATGGTTAATCAAATAATTGTAAACTTCTCTGAACTCACAAAAAAGTTGAATCCAGTTGAGTTTTAATCAAGTGTTAGCAATCGACTTTAAATTGTGTTTATTTTATATTTTCATAATCCTTTTCTTCACCACCACTGTTTATTATTCTGTGCCAACTTTTGTTTTGACAATCTGTTTTTATTTTTAACTTTAATTAAAGTTAAAAGTTAATTCTCCAGCACATTTGAGGCTATTCCACGTTATTATCAGTTGCCTTTGCTGCTTGTTTACCAACATAATCAGTAATTTCATGACTATGTTAACCTGCTGCTTTTTTAAATCATTTTCTATGCCACACCAAAAGTGTATAGATTCCTACAAAACCCTATCACAGGAAATTATCTAGAGTTTCAGAAAGTCCTAGAAGTGATGATGTGGATCGACATGTGTGTCTGCCTTCCTTTGACCATACTGATGATTTGTTGTGTGGTAAGTAAATAAAAAAATTTTTTATATGTGAATAATTTGACGATTTAGCAAAATAAATACATAAATAAAGGAAGGGAATGACTTAATTATGGATCATTAAAATTAAATAATTAGTCCTTTACACTCGAGTTCAAGCTTACTAGTGCTGATTTAGCTCACAGGTTGAGCAAATACTCACAAATGAGTTAAATGAGTGGCAGAGTTTGACTCTAACCCGTCTTCCCCTTCTCTTTCTCCTCACTAGCCTGTATCCTCTTCATCATAATAATAATAATAATAATAATAATAATAATAATAATAACTTACTGAATGACTTAAAAGAGTGTTCCGTTCCACTGTAGAAGTTGCCTATTAGTATAACAAATGTCAATGTGTAAAATGACAGTTCACCAAAATTTAGACTTTAACAACACTCAAGCCATCAACTACAAACGGTGTTTCAAAGAGCTCGTTTAACTGTAAAACTGTGCTGATTAATTACTAAAGTAAAACAATCAACATTGTTTCAACACAGCAAAGACAACAAACTTGATTACATTTACATGCATGTCCACAGCACATTTTCATGGTCTGAAAATGGGAATATATATATATATATATATATATACACTGAACAAAAATATAAACGCAACACCTTTGTTACTGCTCCCATTCCCCATGGGATGGACGTAGAGACCTAAAATTCATCGAATGTGAGCATTTGATTGTGACTGATTTGTGACCACTGTTTGGGAGGGATGGTTATATTGTGTATCTGGAATGAATTTTAGGTCTCTACGTCCATCCCATGGGGAAT
>NW_005187512.1:2001179-2013698 GCF_000239375.1 Pundamilia nyererei | reverse complement strand
ACAAAATTACAAATTTAAGCACAACAATAACAACTATTATCACAATCAACCTAAAAGGGTCTTTCACTAAAATTTAATTTAACTTCACACCACCTCTAAATGATTGACACTTCTATTATATGTAGTGTTGTGAAGTAACCCAAGTGAGTATTTTGTCCTCTGGTGCTTTACATGCACCAGTTTGAACCATTAGAAAAAAGGAGAAGTTCTGACATCAGAGTCTGAAAAGCAAGGAAGTCAAGAGACACTTTGATTTTACAAAGGTTGCTACAATCTGAAAGAAATATTGATAGTTGTTTTATGAATTACTCTCCTTGTGCTGCCAGAGATCATAAAAACAGCATAAACAGCATGTCGTGTGTATTATTGCATTTATTTATTATTCATTTATATTCCCTGCAGGTGCGAAGGAGTCCAGTCCCTGTCATCTATTACACAAACCTCCTCCTCTCCAATCTAATCCAGATCTGCATAATGATTGTTTGGTTATTAAGAATAGGCAGTAGCATACCTGCTGTTATTCACCTCTCGTGTGTGATGGCCAGTCTGTACTTCAGGATGTGCGTTGCTCTGGAAAGGTACCTGTTTGTCTTTTAGTGTGTGTACCTGCATGTCTCTGAACATTATATTTTACTGTGAAGCATATTACAGTCAGAATCATATTATTCTCATTAATTATAAACAGAATTTGTGTCTCTCCTCTGTTGCAGGTGTTTTCACATCTCATATCCACTGTTGGACTGCCTCAGACAAACGAGGAGTTCTGTGCTGGTCTGTGTCCTTGTCTGGGCTTTTTGTATAGTCAGTGTCCCTCTTGCCATAGTCTTAGATGAATTAGGACGATTATTTATTCATGCCGTCCTCCCTGGCCCCCTGTTCATCTTCTGCTTAGCTCGGACCTTCAGAGCCCTGCCTGCTGCCACCTCAGTGCCCACTGAGGAGAAACGTCGAAGTCTAGGAATTTTGATTCTGTTGTTCTTTTACTACTTTCTAATCGTTGTTTCCACAATCATCAGTAACATATTTCGTTACTTTTCTGTTGTTTTTGGGTTTTTTTTGCTCAGTCCTTTTGTGGACCTGATTCTGTTTCTTTTCATGCTAAAAGGATGCATTGACAAGCTGCTGGCATGTCTGTGCTCAGCTGATGGAAGAGTGTGACTGACAGCAAAGACAGGTGGGCTGATGAAAACACAGTTATAGAGAAATGGGCATCAAACTTTACAAATTCTGACAAATTAACCAAACACCATCCTCCACAAATATCAGACTCTCCGCCATACCCATTCCCACAATCATCTGTCCTGTTTATGTTTTATCTTCTATGGACTTTCTCAGTCCTTTCATGGACTTGATTATGTTTCTTTTATGCAGAACGGATGCATTGACAGGCTGCTGGAGTGCCTATCTAAATGTTGTTCACCTTTTTTTTCTTTCCCACATAGGTTTTAGTAGTCTACTTATTTTTTGCTTATAATTTTGTTTGCCACATCATTTTTCTTTGTTTCTACAGTATGTCCAAATAATAACTTGTCCCTTGAGAACGAAAAAAAAAAAACCAAGATAATGGATACAAGCAGCTGAAATGGGCTTCCTCCGAAGGGTGGCTGGCCTCTCCCTTAGAGAAAGGGTGAGAAATTCGGTAGATGGAATTT
The DNA here is from genome assembly GCF_000239375.1 of Pundamilia nyererei. NCBI lineage: Eukaryota > Metazoa > Chordata > Actinopteri > Cichliformes > Cichlidae > Pundamilia > Pundamilia nyererei. Next base: position 2,012,046 of record NW_005187512.1, on the reverse strand, counting down.
GGATGGATTTCTTCTTCTTTTTTTAAATGATAATGGGTTTTCTTTCTGTGGATTTAGGGCTAACATTTGGTTTTTCTGGATTATATTTGTGTTTCGTTACATTAACATTTCCATTTCCTCCCTTGTACTGACTTTTGGAAATAATACTGTACTATTTGTTATGTTTGTCATATATCTATATGCAGCCAAGACAATCCTTGTAGCTGATGACAGTGATTTCAATAATGAAGCTGCTTCAAAACAGCTTCAGATATTGCAGCAGGAGGCAGCAACTTAATGTCATCATCGCTCCTTTGTTGTTAATAAGTGGACTGAACAAACAGCAAGAATACTTGTGATGTGTGACATGGACAAGAGTTTGGTACAAGTTTTAAAACACATAAAGACGTTTTTGTATATTCAATGCTTTTAAAGATGAAATAAAAGGGTCTTACATCACTGTAAATAATATTCATTTAGTTCGGTTTACTGCACTGTTGACATGAGACACAGCAGTATGTTTAAATACAGGACTGTTATTTTTCTGTCTGTTCAATGTTTCTTCAGTTTCTTCTGTATTGGTGAAATAAAACAAATATTGCTTGAAAAAATAGCTTTTTCTGACTTCAGTATGACTGTAGTATGGAGTCTACATTTAATAAAGGCCAGCAGGTGGCAGTTCTCTGGTTTCATAAAGATGTAAAGTTAAAGTCTATGAGAAAATTGCTTGTTGTTGCTGTCATCTATGGCCACAGTAAACTCCTCACAGATACATTTATGTTGTCAGTTGATAGTTTGAATCTTAAACAGGCCTACCATATAAAAGTATCTCAATATGTCAGTCATTTATGCAGGACCGTGTTCATGTAGAAATATTTCTATTTCTGCCTGGCAACACCACAAACTGCTGATCACTGGGTTTATAAACAACCTAAAGCAGTTGCCAAGCATTAAAAGTACTTGTACAAAGCAAACATGGGAACACAGATCATATGAAAAAGTGTACAGAAAATTAATATTTTAAGGGGAAAGAAATCAATACATAACTGTTAACTATTTAGATTTTTAAAAAAGCAAAAAAATCAAAAAGTATTACAAACAAAAAATGTTTTTACTTTTCCTTTACTTTGTATTATTAGTTTCATGTAGCCACTATGTTAGGTTTATAAAACAGCACAGATCAACTGATTAGTGTATACGAAACTTGAATGTGGGCTACATCTTGGAAAAAAAAAGTTGTTTCTATGCTGAAAATAAACCATCTGCACTTTGAGTGTGACCACATGTCTGTGGGGGTGGGGTGTAAATTAGGCCACCACAACTTCCACGTTCAAGACAAACTCATCATATTACACATTTTACCCACAGTTTCAACTGAAGGCAGACCTCAGGTAAGTAAAGACAATGTTTACAGTTGTTGTTAGAATGTCATGGTGAGTTCTGTGTAGCAGTGGGGATGTAGGACACTCTACTGAAACTGCACTTATTAGAGTCTCCAGTGTTTATGTAAAGCCTCTGTGGATCACCTGCAAGTTGTTCAGAATGCTGCTGCAAAGCTTCCAAGTCTTCTAAATACTCTCACGTTACACCTCTGCTGATCCAGTTGCACTGGCTCCCCATAAAATTCAGAATCCACTTCAAGATTTTGACTTTGACATTCAGGGCTCTGCGTGGACAAGCGCCAACCTATATCAGAGATCTTTTACATCCGTACATCCCCAGCAGGTCCCTGAGGTCATGTGATCAGGGCTTGGACGTCCAGCATACGAGGCTGAAAACGAAAGGCAATAGAGCATTTGTAACTGTGGCCCCCAGACTCTGGGACTCCCTTCCTTTGAGTTTGAGATGGGTGTACTCCATGGTTTCATTTAAAAAAACTCATCTTTTTAAACTTGCTTTTGGTTGATTTCTGTTTTTATGTTTTAGCTTTTCTGTGAAGCAGAAAAGAGCCAAAAGTGACTAGACGGGAACGTGGACACAGGAAAAGTACAGAGTACACATGGGAACAGAGACTAAACACGGGCCATAATGCGGATCGCCCCGTGCAAGGTCTGCACGGCATTAACGTGTTAGCACGGGTAGCTTGTTAACGCGTTCACACTGTGCAGCCCATCCGCATTAACTCGCTAACGGAGAATTGCCACACATCATGTGGAATGAGATCTCCCAGGACACAAGCAATCATCCTATTGTCAGGCATGCGTACAAGGATGTGGGAGCAATAAAAATTACTGAGTATTTTGAGTTGCTACTGATGAAATGTCTGCAAAATAGACTAACCTGATGCATAGTATTTTAATTGGATTTTCATGGTTTGTTTGAATTCAGAGCTCGTTGACAATTTAATTTCAAACAAATAATTTAGCATCCTTTTGTCACGGCCTGGGTCTAGGGGCCCAGGGCTCATGTATTTTTGGTGTTTTTTGTCTCTTTCCTGTTTCTCCTAGTGGTGTGCGGATCAATACTGAAATATCGATTCCTCCTGTACCAGTTATTTATGTTCTAGAATCGATTCTCATATTAAAATATCAATATTTTAGTGCCTTGGGGTAAATTTGTAGTTTATCATTAAAAGGAACACAGTGGAAAGAAACTATATCATTCGGATCATCTAAATTGAAAGGAACTATTTCCTCTTCCGCCTTTCATAGTCACATGCAAAATACAGCTGTATAAATGTGTTGTAGCCCCTTGGCGTGCGCACTCACAACAATGGCTGAGCATAAACAAAGTCACGTGTGGACATATTTTGCCTCCACAAACAGCCATAACGCGGTTTGCAATACATGTGGCAAGACAGTGACAGACAAGACAGTGAGGTGTTGTGGCAACACCACTAACCTCGTCAAACACCTCAGAGTAAATCATATCACAGAATATGACGAGCGTATGTTGAGGAGAACTGGAAAGGAGGAGAGGGACAGGTGCTGCTAGCATGAGATAGACGTCTCCCGCGGAGTCATTTAGTGCTGTGTTCAAAGTGTTCAAATAGTGCACAACTTTTTTATTTCTATATAATTCTGCATTATTAAGCAATAAGAACAAGTAAGTTGATGTCCTGTAATCAATATGAAGCTATAATTTGAAATACAATAAAACATTAAATTTTTGTACGCAGTATCGGTATCGGATCAGTATTGTCGATACCACCCTGAATTTTACTTGGTATCAGATCGTAAAGGAAATCAGTGGTATCGCACATCACTAGTTTCTCCGTCTCCCTGTGTGTGTGTGCTATGTTATGTTCGCACTCCCGGATGTTTTGGTTGCCAGAAGGATGGCGATCTTGGAAGTATTCCTGTGCTGGAGGCAGCCACACCTGCCGCTCGTCACCTGCAGCCACGAGATCACTCTCGTTAGGAGCGACCTATTTAAGAGTGTGGCTGAGCTCTAGTCAGTGCGGGATTCTGAATGTCAAACTTGTTAAGTACAGCTGTTGACTAGTAAGTGTGAAAGACCTTGCTACTGTGGATTGCCTGCTGAACTGTTTGTGTGTCACCATGAGCCAGGAGCGGAGTGTATCTTCACTGGAGCAGTCATTGATTGGAATTTACAGTCTTACATATTTGTTCAATATGTGCATTGAAGGACATGTCCTGGTCAAAAATGACTCCAAGGTTCCTCACAGCATTACTGGAGGCCAAGGTAATGCGTACTGTGCTGCCGTGGTTTGTATCATATCTATCTAATAGACTCCAGTTTGTGCATGTAAATGGAGAGTCCTCTTCACACACTGAGGTTAATTATGGAGTTCCACAGGGTTCAGTGCTAGGACCAATTCTGTTTACACTATACATGCTTCCCATAGGCAGCATCATTAGAAGACATAGCATACATTTACACTGCTATGCTGATGACACCCAGCTCTATCTGTCCATGAAGCCAGATAACACACACCAATTAGTTAAACTGCAGGAATGTCTTAAAGACATAAAGACCTGGATGGCCGCTAACTTTCTGCTTCTTAATTCAGATCAAACTGAGGTTATTGTACTCGGCCCTGAAAATCTTAGAAATATGGTATCTAACCAGATTCTTACTCTGGATGGCATTACCTTGGCCTCCAGTAATGCTGTGAGGAACCTTGGAGTCATTTTTGACCAGGACATGTCCTTCAATGCACATATTGAACAAATATGTAAGACTGCGTTCTTCCATTTGTGCAACATCTCTAAAGTTAGAAATATCCTGTCTCAGAGTGACGCTGAAAAACTAGTTCATGCATTTATTACTTCCAGGCTGGACGACTGTAATCGACTGTAATCCCCCACGTCTCACCTGTCTGCAGCTGCCACGCCGCCATCTTCATCTAAACCACCTGCTATAGCCACGGCATCCTCTGCTCACACCCCTGTGGCTACTAGTCTTCAGTCAAGCCCAGCCACATCTCAGCCAGAGCCTGAGGTCTGCGCGCTGGAGGGATTTGCTCAGTCCGAGCCGGAAAAAATTAGCCAAGCAATAGACTGCCGACATGCCTAGAATGTACCCGACGTTTGGCAGCTGGGATGCAGCACCCACATGACCCTAAACTAGATAAGCAGTTTGCTAAAAGGAAAAATTTAAAAAGACTCTAAACATGGAGTGTTGAATCATTAAAATTAAGTGGTTATTTTAATGTTAACAAATAAAATAGAAGTCTGACAAATAAAAGTCTGACAATCAAACACTTTCCAGGTACATTCTGCAGATTAATCTTGCTACAAAAGTAGCCCAGTAACCAAAAGTAGTAAAGTGTAATAATGTCACATCACTGAACCAGATACAGTCATGTCATAAAATTAGCAGATCCCATGTTAACTGCTGGGCTTTTGACATACAGATGAGTGAATAAAAGAAACTCATTAAAGCCAATCATGTGCTCACAGCTCCACTATTATTTACTTTCTCTAAATTCCTGGGATTATTAGAGGGCTGAACACTATTCTTTAAAATATATATTTTCATCTTTTGGTGCTTTCATTATGTTTGAAAAGAATGTTTAAAAAAAAATCTCCTTTAGACATTTAACTTGTATTTCATTTGATTGAAGAAGAAAAACACATGATGTTTCTACATTTTCAGGAACCTCTACACGTGGCTAGACTGTTATTCCACAGCACAGCACTTAACAACAATTTTTTACATTTAATATAAGATAAATGTGATCACTCACATAACAACTATATGCATCTCTACAGAATGACAGAGTCAAAATGTCTGTATCCTATATACAGGTTTTTTTTTGGTCATAACAGGTTTTTCATCTGTGTTGCTCCTGCAGAAAAAGGAAAACACTGACACCTGCTGTTCACTTTTTGTAACTGCTTCTGATAATGTCTGTGAAGGTTCTCAGTCATCCAGGTCATCGTAGTCAAAGGAGCTTGCAAAGAAAAGCGTCTGGACTTCTTTAAGTTGCTTGAAGACATTTGACCTCTCATCCGAGAAACTTCTTCAGTTCTAAGGTCAAATGGTGGAGAGTCCCAGATTTAAACCTAGTGGGAGTATCCCCCCACAGAGGGACAAAAGTACCTCCTCTTTGACTCCCATCACCCTCTGGAACACAAACTTGGGGTAATCAGGACCCTACACCACCGGGCAGACACCGGGCGCCAGTGTCCGGCAGCCTCGCCTCTGTCAGTGCGCCCCAGGGTGGCTGTGGCTACAATGTAGCTGCCATCATCAGTGTGTGAATGTGTGTGGGAATGGGTGGATGACTGGATGTGTAAAGTGCTTTGGGGTCCTTAGGGACTAGTAAAGCGCTATATAAATTCAGGCCATTTACGATTTAATAATAACAACAATAACAGTTGTCTAAGCATTTCACTGCATATCGTACTGTGTATGACTGTGTACGTGACAAATAAAATTTGAATTTGAATTTGAAACAGTTTTTGAGTATCTGAATGATTTGAAGAATTGCCAGAATTAAAAAACAGGGGAATAACAACACAGGGCAGGCCGCAGTGATTTAATAATCACTGAATTAATCATTCATATTACAATAAAAATGAAAGTTTCATGCTCACATATTAATTTAAAATGATCTAATGAAAATTAATGAGTGATTTAACAAGTTAGTCCAGTTGACTGTAGACTCTTTCTTGGGTTTATCTAGGCACAAACCCCGCTGGAACACAAGACCAACAAACTGCACAACAAAACAAAACAAAACAAGACAGAGCTCTTTGTCTTTGTGGCTCACGAGGGAAGTCAGTCAAAGTTGAGGAAAAGATTCCTTCACCTGAACCCAACCAACTTCGACTGATTCCTTTGCTACAGCCCTTTTTATTGTTAGCAAGTAATCATTCATGGATATGCAATTACAAATACATCCTTAAGCAGGCATATCTGAGCAACATCAGTGTCTGTATTCTGTGTGTGTGGGTGTGTGTAGGTGCGTGTGTGTGTGTGTGTTTCCAGCCATATTATACATAGACATATGACCTTTCAATGAAATTAAACTGTATGCAGAAAAGCAGAAGTAAGCGTCTTGCTAAACTATAAGAACAGGAACTTGCAATGGGTCATGTCTCAAATACACATTTAAAGGTGTGAACTCTGGCATGTTTAAAGAAAACAGAACAGGACAGTTTGGTTTCAAAAGCTATAATGGAATTATAACATCGAGACTGCTTCTTCTCATCTCACAAGTGCACAAAGAATCTTATCAGACCTAATATGATGATTTTTATCAGCATACAAATGATTATATGTAAGTTTTCAAGCAGCGTTGCATATCTGGCTCTTTGCTTACTCAGGGTGGCGCTGGTGACTTGCCCGCTGGCTTTTAGGTGGGAAAATGCGTTAAATCTCCCTTTTGAATATGCATCTTCAACAGTTTGTTGACAAACGCAAACATACTTTGCACCAGGTCAGGCAGCATTTTTAACTTACCCCGCAGGGCCAGGTTCAGTCTGTCCCGAGTGACACAGCATGTTGACCAAAAAGGCCAGATCCATAATCCACTCGGGATAGTCCTTGTCGTTCTTTTCCATAAAAAGTTTCACAGCATCCAAAAGCTCAAACAAGCGAGAGACTACCTGGCCTTTTGACAGCCACCTCAAAGTGCAGTGCAGCGGCAGGTCGCCTGGAAGCCCTTGGTCCAGCTAAGCGATGAGATTCTTGAATTGCCTGTGGTTAAGTGCATGTTCACAGATCCCATCATGGCTGGTGCTCCATCTGTGGCTATTGCAGTTCATTTCGTTATGTGCAGATTTGCTGCCATCATGGTTTCTTTCACATCTATGCCACGGGTTCTGTGTTTTAATGGCACAATATCCAGGAGTTCTTCTTTGATCACACAATCATTTGACACAGTTGGCAATATTTGCACGGTCTGAGGCTTGTCTTGTATATCACAACTCTCATCTAATGCAACACTAAAATACTCACATGCTTGAAGGTCAGAGTGCAACTGTGATTCAATAGCCATGTTAATGTCTGATATTCTGTGTTCCACAGTGTGGCAGGACAGTTGGATGTCTGATACCATGCGTTTTAGTTTGTTGTTTTCAGGAGACAAGATTTCAACAACGTCACTGAGGCATTTTTTAACGAACTACCCTTCACTGTATGGCTTTTTAGCCCGTGCAATGTTCCAAGCCAGCTGATAGGATGCGAGCGTTATGGTCTCTGACCGCTTCGTAAATCTTTGGAAAAACTGTGACTGCTTTCTGCCTGACTTTTCGAAGTGGCCAACTCGTGTTTGCAAAGTTCAGTCCCTTTTGGAAATTTCTGGTCGATGTTAGCATGGCGTGAGCTGAAGTGGCGGTGAAGCTTTGAAGCTTTGAAATGCACTAATGATGTCTGACATATAAGGCAGAGTGACTTACCATTGTGTTCAACAAAAAAATATAAACTCTCCCACTCTGTTAAAAACGTCTTGTCTTCATCTTCATATTTTGGTTTTGCTGTGCATTTTTTCCCTGCCATTTTGAGGGCGAACTTGCCCCTACTGGGAAACTTTGCGGTATTTTCATCTCAAACACATTCGCATTTGATGAAAATACCGTATTGAACTCAAACGAAGCGAACACGCACATTTAACAACAACAACAACAACAACAACCAAACTTTGATATCAACGTAAGAGCCGCATGAAACCAGGCAAAGAGCCGCGTGCGGCTTTCACTTCTCTTTGACAGAGTTTCAAACTTCAACATAAAGACTGCATTTCGTTGACCTGTACCTGTGCATGTGCAATGACAATAAAGTTGAATTCTAATTCTAATTCTAATTAAACTCTGATGTTATCAACCACCTGAAGCAAGTGCTGAATTCACTGATATAAAACATTAATTGGAACATAGATTATGAGAAAAAATGGATTAAAAATTAATGCTTTTATAGGTTTAAAATATCAGATATGAACTACTAACTTGGTCGTTAACAATTCAAAGAAGAAAAACATTCATAAATCATAAGTATCATAGATAAATTGTTTACTTTTCCTTTTAGTTTCATGTGGCCACTTTGTTGGGTTTAAGAAACACAGATGGAAAGATGAGTTATTGTAAATTAAAGTTAAAGGTGGGCCACATCCTGAAAAAGAAAAACTCTATGTTAAAAATCAACCATCTACTCTGAGCGGTGAGTGACCTCATGTCAGTGGGGGTGGGGTGTAACGTAGACTACCACAACTTCCCTGTTCAAGACAAACTCATTATACTTCAGATTTTACACTCAAGTTCAACTGAAAGCAGTTCTCAGGTGAGTGAAGGCAATGTTTACAATATTATTATTATTTGTACTTGAAGAGGAGCATAAATATGATGAAACAGCCTCATAAATAGGACTGTCGGTGTCATGTGATTGTACTCATAATGCGATTAATATAGAATAAAAATGAATGATATTTAATCGTGATTAGGGCGGTCATGGCTCAAGAGTTGGCAGTTCGTCTTGTAATCGGAAGGTTGCCATTCCAATCCCCGGCAGTCTCGGTCGTTGTGTCCTTGGGCAAGACACTTCACCCGTTGCCTACTGGTGGTGGTCAGAGGGCCCGGTGGCTCCTGTGTTCTGCAGCCTCGCCTCTGTCAGTGCGCCCCAGGGTGGCTGTGGCTACAATGTAGCTGCCATCACCAGTGTGTGAATGGGTGGATGACTGGATGTGTAAAGCGCTTTGGGGTCCTTAGGGACTAGTAAAGCGCTATATAAATACAGGCCTTTTTTTTTTAATCATTTACTCATTTCTAAATAAACCAGATTCTGTTCAGATTGGGTCAGTTTAATTTTATTTATAATCAAAGTGAAATTATTTTATTTCACTCTGGTTGCTTTATATAGTAAGTAGTGCTGTCAAAATTTACGCGTTAACGCAAATTAATCCGCCATCACGGTCAACTCGATTAAAATGAACGCATCTGGAGTGCAGAATGACTCAAAATCCCTGAAATGTTTCTGCCAACACATTTTGGGCAGTTTGTCCAAGTAGAGTTACCTTCGCACATACGCAAACGGGCAGTTGATCTGGTAGTGACGGGCAGCTGAACCAATCAACTCAATCTGGAAGATGATAAACGGACATTGGCCCTCTTGATGGGAAATTTGAGTATTAAAAAATAACAAGACGGAACAGTCAACCTACATAAAGTATTATGTGCATTGTGCAAGAAGGAATTTTCTTTTCACCGAAGCGCTTCCAGCTTAAAATATCACATTGACGCAAAGCATGCGTTAGTCGAGGATGCTGTTAGCACTTTGGCTAACGTGTCACCCAGCCTGCGACAAACCACTCACAGAGCATCGGGGACTCAGCAAGTCTACCTCGGAAATATTGACTGACACAATTGCCAAATGGATTGCAACAAACTGCAGACCTATTAATATGATTGAGAACATGCACTTTACATAGCTTTGGTTCCTCGTTTCAAGGACTTGAAGTGCCTCCCCAAGAGTGACAGAGAGAGAGTGGATAAATGCTTTTGTTTTCTGTTAACATGAATGTTCAAGATGTTTAATAAACACGTTAAGTGCGTATATTTTCCCTTTTTTGTTGAGTCTATTTGCTCATGCAAAATGAAATGAGATTAATATAGAATAAAAATGAAAGATATTTAATCGTGATTAATCACAACTAATCCACAGTAACCCTGTGATGAATCTGATTAAACAGTTTAATTGTTTGACAGCATACTTACCTATTAGCATAGGTGTCAAACTCTGGCCCACGGGCCAAATTTGGCCTTATTACATTTGGCCCGCAAAGCCATTCCAAATTATTATTAGAGTTGGCCTACTGGTATTATACAGCTAATATATATTGTTTAGTATTAAGCTTTGCTTGTTCCATTTTCAGTTTTTCAGCAAAACTTGTTTGAGTCCATAAGAAGAGATTCATTCTTAAATCTGGAGGAAGATATTTTTCAATAAATATTAATGTTAGCCCGCGACCTTGTTCCAGTGTTGAATTTTGGCCCACTGTGTATTTGAGTTTGACACCCCTGGTATATAGGTTTTTTTGAAGTTGTATTTCACAGGAGAGAACCTGTGTTAAAAGATTGAAGAAAACTATTCAAATTCTCTTTGAATTTAAGCATGCATTCTTTGTGTTTATTCTGCTTTTACTTCATTATATTACATAAATGTCAGTTACAAGCTTAAATATAAAGTTGAAAAATGTAATTGCAACCAGGCTATTGATCAAGTAATTGCAATTAATCGCGATTAATTACCGAAAATTGTGAGATTAGTTATTTTTTTAATCTATTGACAGGCACTAATATAAATACAAATAAATTATGAAAAGTAATGATATTGTGCTCTTTGCTTCCATATACAGTGGGGCAAAAAAGTATTTAGTCAGCCACCGGTTGTGCAAGTTCCCCCACTTAAAATGATGACAGAGGTCAGTAATTTGCACCAGAGGTACACTTCAACTGTGAGAGACAGAATGTGAAAAAAAAATCCA
>NW_005187512.1:1988417-1999867 GCF_000239375.1 Pundamilia nyererei | reverse complement strand
TTTTTTCACATTCTGTCTCTCACAGTTGAAGTGTACCTCTGGTGCAAATTACTGACCTCTGTCATCATTTTAAGTGGGGGAACTTGCACAATCGGTGGTTGACTAAATACTTTTTTGCCCCACTGTATATAGTTAATGTGGACTGAACTAATTGTACTAAAATTACTTGCCATACCCCTTATCTCAAATCAGATATTTTATTTTTGTATCTTTACTTGCTTGACTGTGAATGTTTGTGAGTGAGATGTAGAGTGAGTTACCACAACTTCCCTGTTGAACACAAGCTCTAAAAACATCCTCACTAGTGACAGGTGACTAGTTCTGGTGGAAGCAGCACTGCGCAAAGTAATGTAAATGCTTACAATTATTAACATAAAGTCATGACACTTTATATACACTTGTAAATGTGTATATCAGGGGTCCCCAATCCCAGTCCACAAGGGCCGGTGTCCCTGCAGGTTTAAGATGTGTCCTTGATCCATCACCGCTGATTTAAATGGATAAATGACCTCCTCAAAATGTCTTGAAGTTCTCCAGAGGCCTGGTAATGAACTAATCATGTGATTCAAGTGTGTTGACCCAGGGTGAGATCTAAAACCTGCAGGACACCGGCCCTCACGGACTGGGATTGGGGACCCCTGGTGTATATGCTCATCAACTAGCTGAACTTAATTCTACTCAGTTTACTTGACAGAGAAATGTTAGTTTTTAAATCACAATGCATAAAAATTGATTATTTTGTCATTTTGGTTCAAAATCATTTTATCAACTTTATCTACTTCCAGTTGCGGCGTAAGATGGCTGCACCGACGAGAGCTCCCAGTCATCTCAGCAAAAATGTTATTATTTATTTTGTACTGCTTTCTATTTCTGTGCACACAGCGCGATCATACACTCGGTATGACAGACAAACGCTTTTGGAGCTACGTTCGTCAGCCAGTTCGGACTGGCTGACGAACTGGCTGATGTTCCCATACATATATTTATATATATGTACACACTAGTGATTAAATATATTTAGACAGTTAACCAAAAATCTCTTTTTTCTTTTACTACATCTTATTAATATTTTGCTCTTACTATTTTTCTATTTATTTTTTATTTATTTATTTATTTTTTCTTCTACTGTACCATTCTGCTGAGTGACTGTCTTTTGCTCATCAAATACATTTCATTGCGATGCTGACCCTGTGTTAACTTGCATATGACAAATAAAACTGAAAACTGAAAAACAAAGTATTTAGACACATAAATCCAGACTGCTACAGGCACAATCTTGAAAACAATATTGTGTTACACAAGTAAACCCAGTTTTGCAAGTAAAAATAGCCTTTTATTGTCATTGTCATTGTACAAGGAAATTGTACATTTACAATGACTTGTTTGCCTTCTCACCATTATTTTTATCCATCATTTGATGTTCAGCTAACGGTGTTACACTCTTGCTTTTTCCAACACTAGCTTTTCCAATAGCTGGCATTATCTTCTGGAGGAACTTCATCACAGATTGAGCTTGAGGTGGGATGGAAAGTGGGATGGGGCTTATCCTCGTGGTGCTAACAATCTGCGGGAGCATCTGTATTGCTTTGACCATCGTGGTTATCTGTGGTGTGTGTTTTTCAGTAAGTAAATAATAACTTATATTCATGTCTCTTTATATCTGTCATGATGTGAATAATTTGAGGAAAACAATCTCTCCAATACAATAATGCATGGCACTATTATGCTCACATTTCTACTACAGTCTGTAGATACATTTGTCTTTGTGTTTTTCAATATAACTTTAATTTATGATTATTACAATTAAGGTATTTCTTCAGTATTCTCAATGAACAGGAACTTGTAGGTTTTAACTGGAAGATGTGAAACACATTATGGAACCGCATGTCTTGTTAGGCGATCGTGGCTCAAGAGTTGGGAGTTCGCCTTGTAATCGGAAGGTTGCCGGTTTGAGCCCCGGCTTGGACAGTCTCGTCGTTGTGTCCTTGGGCGAGACACTTCACCCGTTGCCTACTGGTGGTGGTCAGAGGTGGCGCCAGTGTCGCCTCTATCAGTGTGCCCCAGGGTGGCTGTGGCTACAATGTAGCTGCCATCACCAGTGTGTGAATGACTGGATGCGTAAAGCGCTTTGGGTTCCTTAGGGACTAGTAAAGCGCTATACAAATACAGGCCATTTACCATTTATGTGGTAACTTGAGGCAGACAGAAACAGGGTTAATTAGGCCTTGATTTCAATTTACCTCAATTCGATTCAGTGTTATTTATATAGCTGACAATCATAACAACAGTTACCTCAAGGCCCTACAGTACTACAAAGAAACACTATCAATCATATGAGCCCTATAATCAAGCACTTTGGCAACAGTTGCGAGGAAAAACTCCCTTTTGACAGGAAGAAACCTCAAGCAGAACCAGGGTCAGGGAGGGGCGGGGCCATCTGCCGTGATCAGTTGGGTTTAGGGAGGAAGACAGAACAAAGACATCCTGTGGAAGAGAGCCAGAGATTAATAATAACTAATAATTAAATACAGAGAGTTGTATAAACACATATTGGGGGGGAAAGTGGCCGAAGAAGAAACACTCTGGGAATCCCCAGCAGCCCACACCTATTGTTGTGTAACTAAGGAAGGATTCAGGGTCACCTGGTCAAGCCCTAAGTATGTGCTTTAGCAAAAAGGTAAGTTTTAAGCCTAATCTTAAAAGTTGAGAGGGTGTCTTTCTCCCAATTTCTCCCAGTAAGCTGGTTCCACGGAAGAGGGTCCTGAAAACTTAAGGCTCTGCCTCCAGAGTACAAAGTAATTTAGGCAGGAAACAATGTGGGCTAGTTTAGGAAAAAAAAATCAACAAAGGTTAATATTACTGTGTAACCTTGAGATGGCGACAGACCAGCTACAAAGTCCAGGGTTCCTGCCATGTGGGGTAGTGGACCAGTGATTTAAGCCCCCAGGTAAGTCAGCCAATAGTATAGGAGGAAGGCAGTCGAAATTAATCAAGCATGGGGACTACCTACTTGTCACCCGTTGAGATGTTTCGCCTCTTTGAGATAAGTGATGCTTTTATGGTCAGTCCAGACGATGAATGGTTGGATGTAGATAGGTGTTGGGGTAAATAACTCTTTGGGCTAAGAAAAAGGCTTTTGCTTCTGACTACTGAAAAGGGATTTTGAAAAGTGATGTGAGTAAGAGGGACCAATCTGACTATGGTTCCAGATGAAGAAGAGATAGAAGTCTCCAGGAAACTCCAAAGTCCAGGAAACCTTGTAAAAAACTGAACATTAGACACGACACAGTCTGATCAGTGAGGTCTAAACTCCTAAACTCCTTATGATATGCCACTCATGTCTTCATTCTCATGTCATGCTCAGAAACATTTCCACAATAATAATTAAAGTAAAAGCAAGTGGAAAAATGTATGTTGTCACTACAAAAACAATTTGTAAAAAGAGAGTTAGTTTAAGATGTGTAATGTATAACTGCATTAATGCATTTTTTTTCTGTTGCAGTTGCGATGGGATCAGGCTCCTGTCACATATTACACAAGCCTCCTTGTCTTCAATCTATTCCAGTTCCCATTTGTAATGGGCATGAAGATCAGCGATACATCCTTCAGTATTCCTCTTGTCATTTATCTCGCTGGTTTGATGGTCACTCTTTACTCCAAGATGTGCATTGCTCTGGAAAGGTACCGCTCTGTGTTTCAGTGTGTGTACTTGCACGTGTATGAACATTATATTATACTGTGAAGCATCATTATGTTCAGACATATACCTTTCTGTACTGTGATAATCAGAATATCTATATTACATATTTTGCAGGTATTTTTTCATCGCATTCCCGCTGTTGAACTACATCAGGCAACCTAAAGGTTCTGTGCTGGTCTTTGTTTTGGTCTGGGTCCTTTGTATTGTTAGTGCTGCTCTTGCTGTAACCACAGAAGACGTTTCACGCTTAATCATTCATGCCTTTTTCCCTGCCCCCGTGTTAATCGTCTGTTTAGCTGGAACTATCAAAGCCCTGCCGGCTGCCACATCAGTGTCCATTGAGGAAAAGCGAAGAATTGTGGGAACTTTGGTTTTGTTGCTATTTAACTACTTTCTGATAAACCTACCTGCAGTTAATCTATCAATATATCTATCTGGCAACACTGACCAATATTGCATTGCATTCCTAATTTTTTTTCTTTTCAGTCAATTTGTAGACTTTACCCTGTTTATTTTCATGCAGAACGGGCCCATTGACAAGCTGCTGGCATGTATGTACTGCTGCAGTTTTGCTGCAGCAGATATCAGCAGCAGATCATCAGTGTGACTGATGGTAGCACAGGGAGTTGGGTTCATGCATTCAGAGACAAAGAGAGAACGAGATGGAGACTCACATGAAGGTAGAGCTTAGAGATTTGAGTGAATTAAGCAAACACCATCATCTGCAAATGGACATCGGACAGCTCCAGGATTTTAGAACTGCTGTTCTCAGCTGAAGCATTTTTGGCTATTGACCACCTGGCATCCAGTTCTCAGTCAATCTGAACCCGCCTAACAGGAAGCATTGTTTTATTGGAATGAATGAATTCTCCTGTACTTTTAAAAAATAGTCCTTTATTAATGTTACATTTACATTTCAGCCTTTTTGGCACTTTTTTGAGTTTTGTGTTCCTCACAATAACATTTGTGTTTCCTCTGATATACTAGTTATGATTCCATTATGTAAAACTAGTAATATGAAATATGTACCTGCATACGTGCTTTGGCTGTGTTGGTTACCTGAATATAGTGATTCAATGTTGAGACTTTGTTTTGAAAACTTCTTTTACATGTTGGATTAAAAAAATGACAAGAAAAAAAAATTAAACTGGAAGTTTTGTTTTCAGTTGAACTAGCTGATCACAGTGCACAGTGAACATCTATGCAAGTGCATGTCAGCAATCCTTTTAAGGCTTTTTATACATTTCATATACTTTTTTCCACACTTACTCTGGGAAACGATACGTGTGACTTTCCTATACCTTCCTTTTGAAGCAAACAGTTTAGTTACACGATTTGCTAGTATATGATGCTGATGATACATTAGATAACAGATATCAGAGGAGGCATAACAAGGACTGGGAGAACAACAGAAGGACACAAACAGGAAGAGAGATATTTTTACTAAGGTGTTGTCATATTACATTAAAACTACTTTGTATAACTACTGCTATATAATATATTGCCAAAAGTTTTCACTCACCAATCCAAATAATTGAATCAGGTGTTTCAGTCAATTCTTTATCAACAGGTGTATAAAATCAAGCACCTAGGCATGCAGACTGCTTTTACCAACATTTGTGAAAGAATGGGTTGCTCTCAGGAGTTCACTGAATTCCAGCATGGTACTGAGATAGGATGCTACATGTAGAAGAAGCCAGTCATCAAATTTCCTCGCTAATAAATATTCCACAGTCAGCACTTAGTGTTGTGATAACAAAGCAGAAGTGGTTGGGAATGACAGCGATTCAGAAGGATGGTCAAACCTTCCTATAAATTTTCTGGAAAGCCTTCCCAGCGAAAAATTCTTCTGAAAAAAGGTAAATAAGCTGAAATTTGTACTGAAAAGAGGTATAAAGAAATGTTGCCGTGAGCAGGATTTGAACCTGGGCCTCCTGGTCTCAAAGCGGCTAATCATCTCACTGAGCCAAAATGGTTCCCAAGAAGTTTAAAAGAGATGGTGAAACTGACAATTCTGCTGAAATGAGCAGAAGATGCTGAGATTTGTGCTGATAAGAAGTGAAAAGGCTTAAAATTCTGCTGAAAAGAGATGAAAAACTGAAAATTCCACTGAAAACATGTGAAAAAGCTGAAAATTCTGCAGAAAACAGGTGAATCAGTAGAATTTCTGCTGAAAACAGCTGAAAAAGCTGGGATTTGTGCTGAAAATCCCAGCTTTCAGTTAACAGTTAAAAAGTTTTAACTGTTAACTGAAAGAAATGTTGCCATAAACGGGATTTGAACCACGACCTCCCAGTCTGAGAACAGCTGCTCATGTCACTGAGCTAAAGCACAGCTCAGTCTGGCAAACAGTGACCACATTGATAATGTGTTCCATTCATTTCAATGGGTAAACAAAAATTGCATAAAAATTCAATATCTCAAAACGTATAGAAGTTATGAGCACCAAGGGGGAGGAAAAACTCCCTTTTAGCAGGAAGAAACCTCCGGCAGAACCAGGCTCCTCTTGGGGCAGCCATCCGCCAGGACTGGTTGGGTTTTGTTTAACTGTAATTTGGATAAAGTGCCAGTTTAATATTATTTTTGAGATTAGAGCTGAAATAAGGCCCCTGGAGTAAAGCCAGTTCAACACCATAAAGTCAGACTTCACACAGTGGTGGACTCACATTCTAACCTTCTTGTATGACGTTTAAAATTTAAACCATCTTCTCCTAACTGACAATCTGGTGCTTTCTGTGACTGAGCTTTCAAAGTCTGACCTTGTTGAATCTGTGAAATCGCTGAGTTCTGTTTTTAGAGCATCTCGTTGTCTGCATACATTCTCTTTTTTCACTCTCATTGCTGCGACTTTCTCTTGCAGAGCCTTTTCCTTTCTCATTTTCTCTTTTAGCTTATCCACTTCTTTTTGCAGGACCTTGTTGAGCTCAGTAATGCTCTTTTTTTTCCATTTTCAGGGAATTGTACTCAAGGTTAAAAACTCTTTTCCCTTGGAGGTTTTTCCGGAGCTCTGCAATTTCAGCTTGGAGAGCAGGAGTTGAAATCGCGAGGCTGTCGATCTCTGCTCTAAGTTCACTATTCTGCTGACGCAAAGCCTGTTCCTTAACCAGCTTTGACCGCAGCCCCTCAAGCTCTTTCTGCAGAGTGGTACCTTGGCTGATAAGAGACTTTTTCTCTGCTTCCAGAGCCTTAATAGCCTTTCGACTGTCTAGTTCTCCATTCAGTCTTTCAATTTCTGTAGTTATCTCGTTATTTTCTTTCTTCAACACTTCTAGCTGTTCCTTTAGTATGCTGTATTTTTTCCTGTTTGTGGAGCTGAAATAGCTCCACACATGACTCCACTTACAATCAGCCATTATTTTCAAATAAGTGAGTGAGCACCTGTGAGTCAAACACAAGAGTAGATCTTCTGCCCTCGTGGATCCCAGCCAAGTTTTGATTTCTTTTGTGTGTGTTTTGGTTAATAAAGTTTGTAGGAAAAAACTGAAGTGTCTGTGAATTCAGTTTTCTCCCAACCTTTACTGTTATATCAGTGACAAAAAACAAAACCCCATCACACCACAACATCCTACAGTTGTAAGTGTTAAGTTTAAAATGATTATGAATGAACACATTTCAGAGGAGGTGTTGGACCAAGAGCTTAAATTGGACATGAAATACTACATGTTTAAAGGCTAATTTACACTATGGAGCACTGCTGTCAAAAACTAACATGGATTTAACACTCTCTCTCTTCCACACAGTCCTCATTTCTCATGTGCTTTATAAACCTGAATATTACAGCAGGGAGGCAGTACAGCCAGGGAACACCATGTGACGTCACACTCTGGACTGGCACACGATGGCAGAAGAGTTCTAAAACATGTAAAAATTAATTAAACAACACAGTATTAAATATGTCAGATTTTGACAGCAGGGCTCTGCAGCATAGATGATTTTCATGTCCACTTTAAAAGGAGACCTGCCAAAGCACTAATCAGACTCATATGATCAGCAGCATATGAAACGCAGCTCCGTCGGTGCTCTGACCTGGTATGAGCGCGAGCGTCCGTCACGCGTGGCGTGTTGGGTTAAAATACTGCGTCCGCTGAGAAATCAGTGGCTTCCTTTAATATAAGATAAGATATTTTAAAACATTTTTAGTTTAATTTACTTCTAGGCTAATCCTAATGCTCTTAATGCTGCTGACAGGCATACAGCAGTCTGCTTACCTGTTTTTAACAGGAGCACGACAAAACATATTGCACTGCTACTTTGATACTATAAAAGTGTAAAAGTGAGAAATACTTTCAGTGAGTTTAAACTTACATAAAGGTGAAAACTGGTGTAATTTTTAGGCTTTCAGTCCTATCTCTGGTTGGCATGTCAGAGGCCACACTTTCCTAATGAAGATAGCAATCTTTAAAAAAGTATGTCATTAATCACGTTACGTGCCGCCACTTCAACTACTGCTGTGTCTGTGGGTTTTAATGTGGTGGAAACAGGAAGAATAGGGTTGTAACAAGCTCGTGAAGTTACAAACATGATTTCAAAAAGTTAGACTAAATCTAACTTTTGCATTTGTTTAAATTTCCAGTTGTGGATTCATTCACAACTTCTGCTCTAGGGAGTATTTCTATAAAAAGACACTCTGTCTTATTTATTTTGTGTTAAACCCTGACATCCAAACTCTGTTCAGTATACCATAAAATATAAGATGGGTGCTGCATAAAAGGTCCGCAAAAGAACATAACTCATTCAGAATGCTGAAACTGGATTAACAAGTTAATTTTATCTATCATTCATTTTTATGTGTTATAGTAATGAATATGGAGCTACCAGTATTTATATTTTTGTTCAGGAGACTTGTTTGACTCAGCTGTCTGAGAAATTATCTGCCATGTTTGCACTGAGCAGAATTACTGAATTACTTTTTTGTCTGAGTTTTGTCTAATAATGCTGGAATGCATCTGGCTCTTCAGCGATCCATCTACAGTTCACTGATCCCTCAACAGAAATGGTCTCAGTGGGAGGATGTCTGTGAAGAAGCCTTTGTTAAGGAACGCAAAGACGGATAGACACCTGGGCTATTCCAAATTACACAAGGACTGGACTGAAAATCAGTGGAAAGGTCAGATGGAGTGAATCCAAATTGTAAATTTTTGGTTCAAATTGTCATCAATATGTATTGTTAACAATTTGTATCATATATTGTGAGTGTCTTCATCTGTAAAACATGTTAGGATTGTCATAGCTTGGGGCTGCATATAAATGGTTTCTATTTGGAAAAAAAAACAAAACATCATTCAGGCCTAATATTGAAGATTAGGAATGATGATTAGATTTCCAAAATGTTTTCACATTTTTAAAACCGAAAAGCACTGCTAAACACTACTTTGATCTACTGATCTAGTGAGCAGCAACATCTGGAACCCTTAAAATTATCAATAACTATGGTTTGCCTTTCAGGGGCAGGGTCTTCCTGGACATCCCTCCTCCTCCTGGCACACCTGGGATAATCAAGCTCACCTGTTTGTCATCAGCCAATTTGCGGCCAGCATATTTAAACTGGAAGCAAACCTTCATTCTTTGCCTGCTTGTTTTAGTGCCTCAAAGCACATTGTGTGCTGTCGGTCCTGCGTGCTGCACAACAACATTCAATATTTAGTAGTTACCGTTATTTACAGTTAGCTAGATTATTGCAATTGTGTTGTGTTTGTTATTTTGTTCTCTTTTTTGCTTGTTTTCTCTTTTTTTTTTTTCTTCTTCTCTCAACAGGTGATCCGGGAGATTTAAGTGCCTTTTCTCACCGTCACTCTTCCCCTCTGTTTTTCTTTCCTCCCTTTCCTTTTTTTTTTCTTTCTTCCTTTTCTGTCCCGTCTGTAACAACTGAAAATAAAAAACTAAATAATAATAACAAAGGTCAAAAAAATTGACCAATAGGGCAAGGCCGTGATGATCCACTTGGTAAAGTAAATCAGTACCTTTGCTGGCCTTCAGGCAACAAATGTGATGGCTAAAGAACCAAACAGGACAGGCAAAAAAAAAAAAAAAGTCTGGTAAGTCCGGTTTCAGTTGAATCTCAGTAAAATGCTAATCTGTGTTCTCCTCTGTGCAGAAGTGTGGATGCTTCCCTGCCGTGGTGTTTATGTGTGAGACAGAGCTGTGGAGATATTCTGTGTCTGTGTGGATTAAACCCCAGAGACTTGCATTCACCAACAGACCCACTACCTGAAGACAGTTTTTGTAACTAGTTAAACAGCTACGTCCACAGTAAATAAACTCACTGCTTTCCTGTGCTTGCTGTTTTTGTATGTAGCTAATGTATGTTTTCTACATGTTTGTAAGAAATCACTCCAAATTTTTCCATTTGCCAATAAAAATATCAAGAAATGAAGGATGACTCAAAATCCTGTGAAAACATGCCAAATAATCAACATCAGAGATAAAAACCTTTTATGTAACAAAGTTTATTTTTCCTTTATGTTATTTTCAGTTTTCCATAGCTGTGTTACTTTTAGCAACAGCAGTACTGGAGCATGTTTAGATGCTAATCACATCTTACAGAACTTTACTGAAACTTAACAGAAAGCAAAGAAGATTTTAGAAAAAGAAAAACGTATGAGGTTCATTTACAGCCAGTCACTTTGAGACGGGTAACCATTAACCAAACAAACAGGAAATATATTTTTCACTGTGTAGAAAGTTTGGCTGACTGCCGCTGGCTTCATGTTCGTGGGCTGCTGTGAGTACGAGGTTTGTAAAGTAGGTCACCACAGCTTCCTTGTTTAAGACAAACTCATCACATTACAGATTTTACCCACTGGTTCAGCTGGAAGCAGCCCTGAGACAAGTAAGGCCAAAGTTTACACTTATTCATATTTTCTCTACATGAAAACGAGGATAGTTATGAAGAAACTGACTCATAACTAGAACAGCTGAATAACTACTGAAGTTGTGGTACTAACTTCTTTTCCTTTGTTCTTGTCGTGCACTTCTGTTTCAGTGTAGCTAATGTAAATGTGTGTGCTGGTAATGTATTAAGTTTATATTAAATTATTTGATGGAGACCTGATGACAGATCAGTCATTTGTGTTCACATCTTTATATAAAATAGCAGTAAATACAACAGGTGATCCTGGTGAACACAAATAAAAAAAAAAAAAAACAGTTGCTCATATTATCCATCCAGTCATGCAGTACACATAGATAATAGACTGCAATTAATTTCCAAAGTCAAGCCTTTAAGAAGGTTACAAAAATTAATAAAAAATAAATTAAAAAAACCTACAGAGAAGTGTTATTTTTACTGTTTATTTTTACTTTTTGTGTATCTTTGATAATTCATACATAACAACACATTTAAATTCAAATGTGTTCAAATCAAATGTTTATAAACATTGTTGTACATCTAACAAAATCTGACTGAAATCATTGAGTTTCAATCAAGTGCTATCAAACTGGTTTTAAGCCGGTTTTTCTTCATCTCAGCTTTATTTTACAGACGTGTCCCTGTCGGCACAAGTTGAGGCTCTTTCATGTTTTTACTTTCAGCTCAGCAGGAGTTGCTTCTTCTTAACTAATGTCATCAATAATTTCATGTCTAAATGATTACACTAATACTCTGCTGTGTTTTCCTTTACTTGCTATGCCATAAAGTGTTTTACAGAGGAAGAGGTCCTCTTAGATTCATATACAACAACCCCATCATAGAAAATGATCAAGAAGAGCGTTATGTCCTTGAAGTGATGATGTGGATCAACATGTGTGTCTG
>NW_005187512.1:1985199-1988133 GCF_000239375.1 Pundamilia nyererei | reverse complement strand
GTGGCTTCCCTTAACCTGCTGGTCTGGAAAATCCAACAGTTCATCTTTATGTAAAGAAGGCACTTAAACTAAAACTGACATAGCTACGTTAATCCTACCGTAAAACAATAAGTCAAGGTACGACCTCTCTCATGCTCCTAGGATGTGGGGGTGAACACCCTAGAATGTTACAGACCTCCTAGGATGAGACATTCTTTCAATATGCCACCAACTATATACTTCTACACACAAATGATTACATGCAGCATTCTACCATATGCAAACTTATATCATTAAAAGATTATATTGACTACTAAGTACAATTTTCCTATTAACACCTATCAATCCTATCCATTTCCTATGGTCCTTTCGACCGGGAACACCACAGATGATTAAACCACAAAATTCAAAATTCAACAAAAGTGGTGCTCATCACTTTTATATGTCCAAGTGCATAGTGTGGAGGATGTCATAAGGCCTCGAGGCAATCGGATGTAAAACACAATATTTATGAGTTTTTTAATTTGCCAATCGGTCAGATTTGACCCAAACACAACAGGAAGGAAAAACACATAAACTAGTATTTCTCACACCAGTCAAGGTGTCTGCTAAAAACCCTGCTGCAAAGAGTTTTTATGATTGCAATATTGTGTCGATGAACTACTGAAGTGAAACAATCAGCTGTAGTGTGCTATATTCAATATATTCACAAACAATCTGGTCATATAATGTACCTGAATGTTTTCTCTGAGGTCAAATTCATGGTCCCAACTCTAACTATGTGTGTTTTCAACTTTTAAAAATTTAAAAATTTTTTATCATTACCAGGTCAAAACAGTCCAAGACTTATTTCTGTAACGTAAAATGGTACAAATGAATGCACTCGGTTGGAAGCTTTATGGTAGTACCTTATAGAATCCTATCCCAGTGACAATCTCTTCCCCCATAGGTACAGTAATGTCAGTTAATATTTCAGTTGCTTATTTTATCCCGTCACATGCTACATCTTTAAAAACAGCATGGGGAAAAAAATGAATATCAAATAGGAAATAACTGTTTAAACCCTTTGACATGACTGATATTTAACAAGAAAGAGCACAAAAAAGCTCAAAACTGAAATAAATATAATTGCACTTTATAGTAGTCTCACATATTTCCACATAAACCAGGAAGCTGTGGGTCACTTTATATACCCTGAAGTCACATTGTATATCAGATTTTATATAAAAACCTCTGACCTCATTTTTCAAAAAATCAGCTTCAACATTTTATTTACCCTCGAAAATATATTATAATATTCCAAACAAAATTTAAAGAAATGTCTGGACCTCAAACTACTCGTTAGCAGACTGTTTTAAAATTGTACCAAATCAGTTTACCACATGTGTACTGGTAGTTGTGTTGAATTAGCATTCCTGCTTTAAAGATTTATTTATTTAAATTAAGTGATTTGTTTAAAATATTCATTCTGACTTCATACCACCTCTTTACACGAACACATGTAGTGCTATAACATCAGGAGCATACACAGGTAGTGTGATAATTACTTAGGAAAGAAAAAAGAGGAAGGGATTTAATCATCTTGTGTGGTTCATCCATGCTGAGCTATCAAGGCTTGTTTCCAACCACCTAGGCAATACAAAGTTGGTATACAGCGTTCAGTAAATAGTTGAGGAAGGCTCTGTGTAGTAGGGACGAGTATCATGAGGACTGAGAACGTACAACTTTTAGTGCTGAGGGAAATGGGCAAGATGGTGTTTGTTATACCCTCTGGACAGAAGAGAGGAGAAACAGACTTAGTGATGTAATAAGGAAGTATAGGAAAGAGAGGAAAAAGTGATTAGCAAAGTAAAGTATAGGTCATATTAGGAGAGGTTTCGAGTGAAACCATTGTGAGACCTTGATTCTCCCTGTCATTTGACCCACTGAAATCACTTGAAAAAATATGTGAGTGGACATTACGATGCCTTCTGAGGATCTCAAAACGACATTGTAGGTCGCAGACAGTTGGCGTTGTAAGCCACGCCCTCTTCTATGTTGTGCCGTGTGTTTACTACCCATCAGTTATGCTGCATAGGCCTAACACTGCATAGTAGAGTGTTTTTTCTTCTCTCACCCTTTTCACTCACATTGTGTTTACACACCATTCTGCATGTAATTATTAATTATTCATCTCTGGCTCTCTTCCACACTGTCTTTTTTGTTTTTTTGTCTTCCTCCCATCAGCCCCAACCAGTTGCAGCAGGTGGCAACACTGTATCAGATGTAGCAGTTGATCATTATTGTGACTGATGGTAACACGAAGGACAGTTGATACAGTGAAATGGAGAGAGAAAATGGAAAGAAATTCAGAGAAAATAATCAAACAGCATCATTTACAAATATTATTTAGTGTTGCCATCAAACTGCAGATAAAGACCATCACTTCCAGTACTTTTTGTTCTTCTTTACACTGACGATAGTTCTTAATGGCTTTGCCTGTGTGTTTGGGGTCGTTGTCCTGCTTCTGAAAGGTGGGGGGTCCTTGAGTGTCCTGCGCAGTATCTTAGCTGTTCCCAGGACTGCACTCTTCTGGACAGAGATCTCCGATGTTGTTCCTGGGATCTGCTGGAGCCAGTCGCCTTGCTTGGGAGTCACTGCACCTAGTGCTCTGATTACCACTGGGACCACTGATGGGTTTAGATTTTATTATTGTCATTTGTATTAAGAAATATTTAACCATATATGCTTAGAGGTGTATAATCATTTGTAGATTGAAAGAATGTCTCATCCTAGGAGGTCTGTAACAACTCTGTGTGAAGAGGGGAGTGCGTTCACTCCTCTACAGAGTGTTCTGGCATAGATCACACAGCTCCTAGGAGAGGTCGTATTTTCTCTTTGTTGATATATGTCATAGCAAACATATGTATATCTCTTTAAGTATAAGAGCCTTTTGTTCAGATGGACCCGCTAGAC
>NW_005187512.1:1978011-1985112 GCF_000239375.1 Pundamilia nyererei | reverse complement strand
CACACACACACACACACACACACACACATATACACAGTATTCTTTGTTCACATGTATACCTATGTAAGATGTTATATGTTAATGACCCTATGCATATTCATGTAACCACAATAAAAGGAGTGCTATGGGGAACCTGGCTGAGAGTCTGATGGAGGTCAAGTGGTGGAACGACACTTGGCTCCAGCAGGTCTCCCTCATGCATGAGTGAACCAGAGAACTTTGGTGCCTTGTGTCTTGCTTTTTGCTGCGTAGCAGATTGTCCTTAACGTTCCAGCGAATAGGTTTATGCTACAAACCTATCAACCACCTTACACATTTTCTCCAGCTCTTCTCTGAGCCCTTGGTACTTCTCCAGCTTCGTATTCCCTCTTCCTGATCTTGCTGTTATGCAGTATCGCTACATTGATCACTACAGCCATCCAGGAACTCCCATAGGATCTTAGCGCAATCATTCTCCACCCCCCTGAGGGGTGTCTCTCATTTTGAGCTTGGGACTTCCAGGCCATACTCGGCACAGATGTTCCTGTACACTATGCCGGCCACTTGGTTATGGCGTTCCATGTATGCCTTGCTTGCTAGCATCTTGCACCCTGTTGTTATGTGCTGGATTGTCTCTGGGGCATCTTTACACAGCCTGCACCTGAGATTTTGCCTGGTGTGATAGACTCCAGTCTCTATAGATCTTGTGCTCAGAGCTTGTTCCTGTGCTGCCATGATTAGTGCCTCTGTGCTGTCTTTCAGTCCGGCTTTGTCCAGCCACTGGTAGGATTTCTGGATGTCAGCCACCTTCTCTATCTGCTGCTGGTGGTACATGCCGTGCAGGGGCCTGTCTTTGCATGAATAAATAAATAACAACATCACAACCCCAGAGAGAGTGAACAAAAACTTTTTCAACTGATCTTTCAGCTCAATCATCCAGGTAAATAAATACCCAAAAGTTGATTCTGTTCATCTGGACGTAAAGTTTTCAGTGGGAGAAACGTTTCCTCATTCACCTAAGTGACTTCTTCAGTCTCAGCTGACTGCAGGTTTCCCCAGTGGTATAAACAGTACATATTGCATGTACTGTTCCATAGCAACATGTGGGATGCATATAAACTACTGAGTACCATTTTGAATTTCTGCAATGAAATTTCTGCAACATAGACAAGCCTGCTGCATCATTTTTTCCCTTGATTTTCAAGGTGTCTTTGAATTCAGTCCTCTTTAGGTTGACAGTTTTTATGTGGCATCCTTTGGTTTCTAACACGATACTCAGTCATTACAGGCATCCAGCATGAGTTTTACATGAGTTTTACATGTTTTACATTTTACAGTTTTTACATGTACTTCACATGTCTGTTAAGGTTCTCAGTCATCCAGGTCATTGTAGTGAAAGGAGCTTGCAAAGCAAAGCGTCTGGACTTCTTTAAGTTGCTTGAAGACAAGAAGTAGCATAGCTAATCCTATTTACTACTTGTGTGTGATGGCCAGTCTTCACTTCAAGTTGTGCATTGCTCTGGAAAGGTACCTGTCAATTTTTTAGTGTGTGTGTGTGTGTATGTACTTATATGTCTCTGAACATGTTATACTGTATAGCAGTTATAAACATGTTATTCTATATAATGATAAATAGAATTTGTCTTTCTTGTGTTGCAGGTATTTTTCCATCAGGTACCCACTGTTAGACTTCCTCAAAGGAACAAGTTTGTTCTGTGCTGGTCTGTGTTCTGGTCTGGGCTTTTTCAGAATCAGAATCAGAATACTTTATTGATCCCTGGGGGAAATTATTTTTTTGTTACAGTGCTCCATTATAAACCAACATTAACAAGACATACATTAACATTTGTATTGTTAGTGTCCCTCTTGCCTTCGTCTTACATGAATTTGTACGTTTAATTATTTATGCCGTCCTCAATGGTTCATGTTCATGTTCATGTTCTGCTCAGCTCGGACCTTCACCTGGCTGATGCCACTTTACTGCCCACTGAGGAAAAATGTAGAAGTCTAGGAATTTTGATTCTGTTGTTCTTTAACTACTTACTAATCATCCTCCTCACAATCATTTGCTTAATTCTTGGTTTACCATCCATTGGTCTTTTCTTGATTCTGCTCAGTCCTTTCGTCGACTTGATTCTGTTTCTTTTCATGCAGAAACAGCATATTTGCAAACTGCTGGAGTGTCAGTCTAAATAATTGAAATTTTATTTCATAAAGAGCTTTGACACTTCATAGATCCCAGAATTATGTCTTGCTTGTAATTATTTTTGCCGCGTCATCTTTCTTTGTTTCTAAAGTTTGTTTGTTTTTTCTGTGGAAATTTTTAGAAATAATATTGTACAATTCATTATGTTTATCATATATGTCTATGTGGATTGCAGCTGATGACAGTGACTTCAGTAATGAAGCTGCTTCACCACAGGTTCAAATATTGCAGCAGGAGGCAGCAACTTAATCTCCTCGTTTCTCCTTTGTTGTTAATAAATGGACTGAACAAACATTTAAAAAAAACTTGTGATGTGTGACATGGATAAGAGTTTTGTACAAATGTTCAAACACAATAAAGAAGTCTTTGTATGTTCAATGTTCTTAAAGTTTTTACAAAATATGTAATAAAAACTTTAAATCTTTTCATATAAAATTATTTAGTTCAGTTTACTGCACTGGTGATATGAGACACTGCAGTATGTTTAAATACAAGACTGTTTTTTCTGTCTTAGTTACATTTTTCTTTGATAATCAGTCTGAACTGGGTCATGGAGAAAATTCCAACCCAGATGACTCAGGTCCTAGAAAGCAAAAAAGGTAAACTGGGACAAACCGAGCCAAATTCGTTATGCCTGGTGTGCAAGGGGGAATTATCAATAAGCTTTTTCTGACGTTTTTGTTTGGTAATGTGCCTGTGATTTTTCTAATGTGAAATGTTGAGGAGATAGTTCAGCAGGAAGAGCGTTTGCCCCTTGATTGAAAGATCGGGGGTTCCAATCCACCGAACGGCTATCCTGAGGTACCCCAGAGCAAGGTACCATCCCTACACACTGCTGCCTGGGCACTGGATTGGTGGCTGCTCACTGTGTCACTGAGTGAATGGTTTAATTTCCATACTGGGATTAATACACTTTAAAATATATCAACATATATATGTGCCTTAGCTCCAAAAGGTTGGGAAACACTGACCTAGGTAATGTCTAAGGCACAGAAGTCTTAATCAGGTATAATATTTTGTTTTCCTCAGTCTCTCAGTAAGATTTAGACATTTTACAGATTCAGGCATTCATACTCTATGACCATGACAGGGGAGAAGAGGCCTTGTCCCTGGGGGGGTCGAGTAAATTAAATAGTATATAAATAAGATCAGAATATCTTTCCTTTTATGATTGAGCTCTGTAGTTAGAGCAGTTAAGTTCTTAAATTCCCAGACAGCGTCTGTGTCGTTAAACTGCATTTTTATTAGTTCACTTCTCTTTGACAGAGTTTCAAACTTCAACATAAAGACTGTTAAACTCTGATGTTATCAACCATCTGAAGCAAGTGCTGAATTCACTGGTATAAATGGGAACATAAATTATAAGAAAAATGGATTAACAATGAATGCTTTACGGGTTTAAAATATCAGATATGAACTACTAACTTGGTCGTTAACAATTTAAAGTATAAAAAAAGCTAAATCATAAGTATCATAGATAAATAGTTTACTTTTCCTATTAGTTTCATGTGACCACTTTATTGGTTTTAAGAAACACACAGTTGGAAAGACGAGTTATTGTAAATTAAAGTTAAAGGTGGGCCACATCCTGAAAAAGAAAAACTCTATGTTAAAAATCAACCATCTACTCTGCGCTGTGAGTGTGACCTCATGTCAGTGGGGGTGGGTGCCACAACTTCCCCGTTCAAGACAAACTCATCATATTACAGATTTTAATCTCCGGTTCAACTGAAAGCAGTTCTCAGGTCAGTGAAGGCAATGTTTACAATATTATTATTGTTTGTACTTGAAGAGGAGCATAAGTATGATGAAACAGCCTCATGAGTAGGACAGTCAGTGTTATGCGATTGTACTCATTTCTTTTATGTTTGCAGTTTGTGCTTCTGTGTAAATACAATGAATGGAAATGTGTGTATTGATAATGCGCCAACTATACCTGATTCTGTTCAGATTAAGTCAGTTCAGTTTTATTTATATAGTGGCAATTCACACTGGCTGCCTTAAAGTGCTTCATATAGTCAGAGAAACTCTACACTATTAGAAAGAAACCCCAACAGTCACATATTACTTGACAGAGACATGCTGACACACCAGAAATGAGTTTTTATATATTTGCTACAAAGAAGCTTCCTTAAATAAGTTAGTTGTTTGATCCTGGAGACAGGAGGAGCCTGTTGCATAATTGTTTTTCACTTTAATTTTCAGGGTGTCTTTGAATTCTGCCCTCTGTGAGTTTATCATTTTCATTTCAATCAAAGATGCTATTTTGTTTCCATTGGTGTCTGGTGTGTTATCCAAGTGCTTCTTAAATCTTTTGCAGTGTCAGTGAGTTTGACAACATTAAAAGAAAACTATTTTCACCACCTGCTATTTCATGGGGGGGGTTTTGTTTGTTTTTCTGTTTTTTTATTCAAAGTCAGTCGAAGATTCTTTCAGAACTCCAGCACACAAAAATGAGAGCGATGTGGAACGTGCTGATATGGATCTTGATCTGCATTTTCCTTTCCATGACCGTACTGTTCTTCTTGTGTGTGTGCCGTGAGGTAAGTAAATATGTCACATCTCTTTATTGAACAGAATAGGATAGAATAGAATAGAATGTCTTTATTGTCACTATATAGATGTACAATGAAATACACAGCATCTCCTCCTCAGTGCAAATATGTAGGTAAGTGTGTGTGTGTGCGTGCGTGCGTGCGTGCGTGCGTGCGTGCGTGTGTGTGTGTGTGTGTATTGTATTGTATCTTTATTTCAGACATATATAGAAAAAAAAAACAAAAAAAAAACCAAAACAATATATACACAAGTACACATACTTGCATTTACAAAAACAAATATATATGTAAATACACACACGTATGTGCTCAGATAAAACTAAAAAAAGAAAATAAATAAAATAAAACTAAAATGACATGAAATGACAATTATTAAGTCTGAAATGGAGTAGGAAGAAGTATAACATTCTTATCAATCCCTACCCCATGCTCAACATTCTATTAATTCCCACTATTCACCTAATTCCCATCATCACTTACCCCACACAATAAACAAGGAGAACATGTATAAACATAGCTACAGTGATAGATATAATTTAGATACAATTTAGCATAGTTATATATGCAATTGGTGATCAACTTTATCAGTTTCATATTCTTCCAAAAGCAGTTTTCGAAACATCTTTATGAACTGACTAATGCTTGAACATTGCTGTAGGTCCACAGCAAAACTGTTCCACAGTTTTACCCCACAAATAGTAACACAAAAGGTTTTAACATTTGTTCGTGCTTTAAGAGTCTTCAGATTTAATTTTCCCCTCAATTCATAGTCCCCTTCTCTGTCAAAAAACATCCTCTGTACATTTCCTGGTAACATATTGTATCTGGCCGTGTACATAATTTTTGCAGTTTTATATTTATAAGATCCATAAACTTCAGAATTTTTAATTTCAAGAACATGATGTTAGTATGGTCTCTAAATCCTGCTTTAGTAATCACCCTGATTGCTTTTTTCTGAATTTTACATAATGGTTGAAGTGAAGTTTTGTATGTATTTCCCCAGATTTCCACACAGTATTCCAAATATGGCAATATAAGTGAACAGTAAAGTACCCGGAGTGATTTGGAAGGCAAAAACTGTTTAGCTTTACTCAGTACAGAGATGCTTCTTGACAGTTTAGCTTGTATATGCTTTATGTGAGGTTGTTATCTATTATCACACCCAGACATTTTGTATCAGAAACTTGCTCTACTTCAACATTTGCTCCAGCATCTTTTTTACAATTTCCAAATAACATAAATGTAGTTTTTTTCAAATTTAGTGATAACTTGTTTCTGTCAAACCATGTTTTCAGTTTAATCATTTCTTGTGTGACAATTTCCAAAAGCTGCTGTGAATTCTCTCCAGCACAAAAAATATTTGTATCATCTGCAAATAAAATAAACTGTAATATATCAGATGTTTTACATATATCATTGATGTAGAGGATAAACAGCTTTGGTCCCAATACTGACCCCTGTGGAACTCCGCAAACAATGTCCAGGCACTCTGATTGATATTCACCAATCTTCACAAATTGCTGCCTGTCTCTCAAATAACTCCTTACCCACTCTAGCACCACTCCTCTAATGCCACAGTACTCCAGTTTATCAAGTAATATTTCATGATTAATTGTGTCAAAAGCTTTTATTAGGTCAATGAAAACACTAACTATACATTGTCTTTGATCTATATTGTTGGTGATATTTTCAATTAGTTCCATTAATGCCATGGATGTTGATCTATTTGGTCTGAAACCATACTGACTGTCCATTATTATTTTATGTTTATCTATAAATTTGTCAAGTCTATTAATGAAAACTTTTTCCAGTATTTTTGAAAATTGTGAAAGTAGAGAAACAGGCCTATAATTTGTGAATTGGTGTCTGTCTCCATTTTTAAACAGTGGTATTACTTTAGCTGTTTTCATTTGTGTTGGGAATGCACCAGTTTGTAAGGACAAATTGCAAATGTATATTAAGGGTTTGGAGATGCCATCGATCACTTTCTTAACGATTTCCATATCAATGTCATCAAAGTCTGTAGAATTTTTTGTTTGTGATTTCCCAACAATATCAATAATTTCCTTTTCTTCTACCACCGTTAAAAACATTGAATGAGGATTACAGTCAATGAGTTTAGTTTCTTTCTCTGCAGAATTTGTTATATCAGGAATTGTATCAGCCATTACTGGCCCAACACTTACTAAGAATTTATTGAACTCATTAACCACATCACTCATGTTACTAATATTTCTATCATTATTAGCGAAATACGAAGGATAATTTGACTGCCTAGAACCATTTTTAATGATGGTATTTAATGTTTTCCAAATCCCTTTAATATTATTTTTATTCATATTTAATAATTTCTCATAATAT